>NC_082714.1:164792600-165100218 GCF_030144855.1 Hypanus sabinus | reverse complement strand
GAGGCGTTGATTGTGTGGATAGTCAGAGGCTTTTTCCCAGGGCTGGAATGGTTGCCACAAGAGGACAGAGGTTTAAGGTGCTGGGGAGTAGGTACAGAGGAGATGTCAGGGGTAAGTTTTTAAACTCAAAGAGTGGTGAGTGCGTGGAATGAACTGCCGGCAACGGTGGTGGAGGCAGATACGATAGGGGTCTTTTAAAAGACTTTTGGATAGGTACATAGATCTTAGAAAAATACAGGGCTATGAGTAAGCCTAGTAATTTCTAAGGTAGGGACATGTTTGGCACAGCATTGTGGGCTGAAAGGCCTGTATTGTGCTGTAGGTTTTCTATGTTTCTGGATCTCCTCTGTGCTCTATTGTGTCCACATCCTTCCTGTAATGAGATCAGACCTGTACACTTACTTCAAGTGGGGTCTAACTAAGGTCTTCTATAGCTACTTAGAAACATAGAAATATTACCTAGCTCTCTGAACCTTCTGTTGAGTGAACTTGGCTTTTTCTCCCCCCATCACAAGTCTTTCTGATAATAAGTACAGCCTATCCAATCTCTCCCCAATGGTAAAGTCTTTCCCATAACAAGCACCAGCTCTTCAATTTCTTTCCATGACGAGACTTCACCCCATAACAATGCCTATCTGTCCCCTCTCTCCCAATCATTAAAGTCCTCCCAATTATATGCCCAGCTTGTCCAATCACTCCCCATGACAAAAGCCCCCCCTATTACAAGCCCACCCTGTTGAATCTCTCCTAACACTGGCTCTCCATATAACAAGCTCAGCCTGAAAAATCACTACCCATCACTAAAGTCCTTGCAATAACAAGCAGAGCCTGTCCAAACTCTTCCCATCACTAAATCCCCCATAAGCCCATCCTCTCCAATCTCTCTCCATTATGAAAGATCAGCCCTTAACAACTCCAGCCTGTCCCCACTCTCTGCACCACTAAAGTGCTCCCCTTAACAATCCCAGCCTGACCTGTCACTAAAGTCCTTCCATAACTAGCCCAGCCTCTCCAATCTCTCCCCGTTACCAGCATTCTCTCCAAACCAAGTCCAACCTGTCCAATTCTCCCCATCACTAAACTCCTTACCATAACAAACAGCCTGACCAATCTCTCCCCATCAGTGAAGTCCTTCACATACCCAGTCTGTCCAATTCTCCCCATCACAAATATCCTCCCCATTACTAGCCCAGCCTGAGCAAAATCTCACCATCACCAGGGTCCTTTCCGTAACCAGCCCAGCCTGACCAACCTCTCCCCATCAGTAAAGTTGTCAATAACAGACAATGGGTGTTAAAGGGGATGCTGAGGGGGAACCTCTTCACTCAGAATGAGTTGTGAGCATGGAACAAGTTGTAAATGGAAGTGATGGATGCAGGTTTGTTTGCCACACTTTAATTCAAGTTCATGTTTAATTATCATTCAACCATACATTGATATCTATGAATACAGCCCAAATGAAGCATAGCTCCTGCAGGGCCAAAGTGCATAAGCTGTTACCAACAGTCACACACAGCAAAGGCACACAGCATATATAAGATTGCAGTAAATATACAGTCACAAAAAGTATATATCAAAGCCCAGGTCCCTGAGTCGTGTTCTGTCGATTGATGCTGCCTGGATGTTATTAGCAAGAACAAGCCCGCAGCAGTCCGCAAACAAACGCAACCCAGCTTGTCTTTCACTGAGCAAACACTAGAGGGCAGCACCAATGGGAGGGGCCAGAAGAAATTAAGAAAAATTTGCATAAGTACATGGATGGGAAGGTAATGGAGGGCTATGTTCAGGTGATGAGGTACAAACGTGTAGAGAAACTCTTTGGAATGGACTAAATTTGTCAAAGGCATGTTCATGTGCTGCAGTGCTTTGTGACTCTATAGCATTCTGTACCCTCAGATTGCTCCACAATTTGTGCACTGGTGGCAGTTCTTTCCCACTGGGACACTGCCCTTGAGGCTGAGAGTATTCACGGCTTCTGGCCTCATCAAGGATGGACTTTATTCATTATATACATTTACATGTGTTAGGAGTTTGCTGTGGTTTGATGGTCAGGATGAGTCATGCAACAAAAACAACTTTCAACAGTTATAAAGAATTAAATTAAACATATAATTGATGTGCATAAATACATAAACACCACGTACAGTGCCCATAAAAAAATTCAGCCCTTTAATATGACATATCAAATGATCACTGGTGCAGCCAACTGGGTTTAGAAGTCCCATAATTAGTGAAATGGAGATCACCTGTGTGCAGTCAAGGTGTTTCAATTGATTGTAGTAAAAATACACCTGAATCTGGGAGACCCGACTGCTGGTGAGTCAGTATCCTGGCAAAAACTACACCATGAAGACAAAAGAACACTCCATGCAACTCCACAAAAAGGTTTTTGAAAGGCACAAGTCAGGAGATGGATACAAGAAAATTTCTAAGTCACTGAATATCACTTATAGTTGTCAATCATCAAGAAATGGAAAAAATATGGCACAGCTGTAAATCTGCCTAGAGCAGACCATCCTCAAAAACTGAGTGACCATGCAAGAAGAGGATGAGTGAGGGAGGCCAGCACGAGACCTATGACAATTCTGAAGGAGTTACAAGCTTCAGTGGCTGAGATGGGAGAGACTGTGCAAACAACAACTGTTGCCCGGGTGCTTCACCAGTCACAGCTTTATGGGAGAGTGGCAAAGGGAAAGCCACTTTTGGAAAAAACTCACATGAAATCTCGGCTAGAGTTTCCTAGAGGGCACGTGGGAGACTGAAGTTAGCTGGAAGAAGGTTCTATGGTCTGATGAAACCAAAAATGACTTTTCTGGCCATCAGATTACATGCTTTGTTTGGTGTAAGCTAAACACCGCACATCGTCAAAACCACACCATCCCTACTGTGAAGCATGGTGGTGGCTACATCACACTGTGGGGATGTTTCACTGCAACAGGCCCGGGAAAGCTTGTGAAGGTAGAGGGTAAAATGAATGCAGCAAAATACGGGGAAATCCTGGTGCAGTCTGCAAGAGAACTGCGACTTCGGAGAAGATGTGTTTTCCAGCAAGACAATGATCCATGGCAAAAAGCCAAAGCTACACAGGAATGGCTTAAAAGAACAAAATTAATGTCCTGGAGTGGCCAAGTCAGAGTCCAGACCTCAATCCAATTAGAATTTGTGACTGGACTTGAAAAGGGCTGTTAACTCATGATCCCTATGCAATCTGAATGAGCTTTTGAAGTTTTGTAAAGAATGGGGAAGATTGCAGTGTCTGGATGTGCAAAGCTGATAGAGACCTATCCACACAAACTCAAGGCTGTAATTGCTGCCAAAGGCGCATCTGCTAAATACTGACTTGAAAGGAGTGAATACTGTACTTGTGCAATCAATTATTTTGTATTTTAAATTTGTAACTAATTTAGATCACTTTGTAGAGATATTTTTTCACTTTGACAAGAAAGAGTCAAGAAAAGCCAAATTAAATCCAGAGTGATTCAGTGTTGTAAAACAATAAAACATGAAAACGTCCGGGGGGGGGGGGGGGTGTTGAAGGTACCTTTTTATAGGCTATGTCTTTACAATATAAACAGCTTTATAAAACATGGTTTAAAATGCTTGCAGTGCAGTAATGGGATAACTAATAGAGGGAGTGGGGGTGTAACTAGAATGGTTGATCAGATTAACTGGGGAAAGAAACTTTTAAGGTGGTGTGAAGTTTTTGGTGTAATAACCTGATAGCACTTTGCAGAAGGGAGCTTGTGGAAAAGGCAGTTTGCAGGGTGGGTAGCGTCCACAGTGACTTTTCCTGCCCACTTCTTTCTCAGACACAGACAAACCCTGCAGTGATAGTGGCCTGTAGCTGATGACCTTTTCAAATGACCTGACTGTAGTTTGTATACATTGTGAGAGGAAGCTGCACCCAACCAGACGGTAATGGCTGATGTGAGGATACTGTCTGTGACGCCAGTGCAGAATCACACCAGGATGTTGGGGGAAGGTGGAATCAGTGACCAGATGGTAATGGCTGATGTGAGGACCCCAGTGCAGAATCACACCAGGATGTTGTGGGGAAGGTGGAATCAGTGACCAGACGGTAATGGCTGATGTGAGGACGCCAGTGCAGAATCACACCAGGATGTTGTGTGGAAGGTGGAATCAGTAACCAGACGGTAATGGCTGATGTGAGGACGCCAGTTTAGAATCACACCAGGATGTTGTGGGGAAGGTGGAATCAGTGACCAGACGGTAATGGCTGATGTGAGGACGCCAGTGCAGAATCACACCAGGATGTTGTGGGGAAGGTGGTGTGTACCCTGTACTGAATAACCTCTCTGTTGTCAGTTTGTTGTAAGGATGGAAGTCACCCACAGGCGGAGGAGCTGCTGCTGAAGACACTCTTCACCGGCTACAACAAGTTATCCCGACCCGTGGCCAACTCTTCTGACACTGTCTTCGTCCACTTGGGACTGTCCATTGCCAACTGGTGGATGTGGTATGTGGATGAAGTGAGAGGTACTGGAGGTGGTGGGAAGCGTTGGGTGGATAATGGGCTGGAATGATCAAGAGTGTGCACACTTCAGAGTCTGGCTCTGTACCTGTGTGTGTTCTGAGGGTGGGAAGGTGACAGACACAGTCTGCAGGAACGATAGGCCATTTGCTCCATCAACATAACCCCACTATATATATATATATATAAAAAATGCCCGATGTGGGGGGCATAGTTTGAAGGTGACTGGAGGAAAATACACTGGGGAATGTCAGAGATTTTTTACTCTCAGTGGTGGGTGTGTGGAACACGTTGCCAGGGATGGGGGTAGAGGCATATACTTCGAAGCATTAAGAAACTTTTAGATAGGCAAATGGATGATAGAAAAAGAGAAGGCTAGGAAGGAAAAGTTAGGTTGATCTTTAAGTATGTCAAAAGATTTGGCACAATATTGTGGGCTGAAGACTCTGTACTGTACTGTTTTATATTCATTGCAGTTGTTACTCAGTTTGTTGTGGCTAGGTACATGGATGGGAGGGGTATGGGGTCTATGCCCGGGTGTGGGTCGATGGGACCAGGGAGAAGTTTGGATGTACATGGATGGGAGGGGTATGGGGTCTATGGTCCGGGTGTGGGTCGGTGGACCAGGGAGAAGTTTTGGATAGGTACATGGATGGGAGGGGTATGGGGTCTATGGTCCGGGTGTGGGTCGGTGGGACCAGGGAGAAGTTTGGATGTAGATGGATGGGAGGGGTATGGGGTCTATTGTCCGGGTGTGGGTCGATGGACCAGGGAGAAGTTTGGATTTACATGGATAGGAGGGGTATGGGGTCTATGGTCTGGGTGTGGGTCGGTGGGACCAGGGAGAAGTTTGGATGTAGATGGATGGGAGGGGTATGGGGTCTATGGGCCGGGTGTGGGTCGGTGGGACGAGGGAGAAGTTTGGATAGGTACATGGATGGGAGGGGTATGGGGTCTATGGTCCGGGTGTGGGTGGGTAGGACGAGGGAGAAGTTTGGATAGGTACATGGATGGGAGGGGTATGGGGTCTATGGTCCGGGTGTGGGGTGGGTGGGACGAGGGAGAAGTTTGGATAGGTACATGGATGGGAGGGGTATGGGGTCTATGGGCCGGGTGTGGGTCGATGGGACCAGGGAGAAGTTTGGATGTACATGGATGGGAGGGGTATGGGGTCTATGGTCTGGGTGTGGGTCGATGGGACCAGGGAGAAGTTTGGATGTACATGGATGGGAGGGGTATGGGGTTTATGGTCCGGGTGTGGGTCGATGGGACCAGGGAGATGTTTGGATTTACATGGATGGGAGGGGTATTGGGTCTATGGTCCGGGTGTGGGTCGATGGGACCAGGGAGAAGTTTGGATAGGTACATGGATGGGAGGGGTATGGGGTCTATGGTCTGGGTGTGGGTCGATGGGACCAGGGAGAAGTTTGGATGTACATGGATGGGAGGGGTATGGGGTCTATGGTCCGGGTGTGGGTCGGTGGGACCAGGGAGAAGTTTGGATAGGTACATGGATGGGAGGGGTATGGGGTCTATTGTCCGGGTGTGGGTCGATGGGACCAGGGAGAAGTTTGGATTTACATGGATAGGAGGGGTATGGGGTCTATGGTCTGGGTGTGGGTCGGTGGGACCAGGGAGAAGTTTGGATGTAGATGGATGGGAGGGGTATGGGGTCTATGGGCCGGGTGTGGGTCGGTGGGACGAGGGAGAAGTTTGGATAGGTACATGGATGGGAGGGGTATGGGGTCTATGGTCCGGGTGTGGGTGGGTGGGACGAGGGAGAAGTTTGGATAGGTACATGGATGGGAGGGGTATGGGGTCTATGGTCTGGGTGTGGGTCGACGGGACCAGGGAGGTTTGGATGTACACGGATGGGAGGAGTATGAGGTCTATGGTCTGGGTGTGGGTTGATGGGACAAGGGAGAAGTTTGGATAGGTACATGGATGGGAGGGTTATGGGGTCTATGGTCCGGGTGTGGGTCAATGGGACCAGGGAGATGTTTGGATTTACATGGATGGGAGGGGTATTGGGTCTATGGTCCGGGTGTGGGTCGATGGGACCAGGGAGATGTTTGGATTTACATGGATGGGAGGGGTATTGGGTCTATGGTCCGGGTGTGGGTCGATGGGACCAGGGAGAAGTTTGGATAGGTACATGATGGGAGGGGTATTGGGTCTATGGTCCGGGTGTGGGTCGATGGGACCAGGGAGAAGTTTGGATAGGTACATGGATGGGAGGGGTATGGGGTCTATGGTCCGGGTGTGGGTCGGTGGGACCAGGGAGAAGTTTGGATGTAGATGGATGGGAGGGGTATGGGGTCTATTGTCCGGGTGTGGGTCGATGGGACCAGGGAGAAGTTTGGATTTACATGGATAGGAGGGGTATGGGGTCTATGGTCTGGGTGTGGGTCGGTGGGACCAGGGAGAAGTTTGGATGTAGATGGATGGGAGGGGTATGGGGTCTATGGGCCGGGTGTGGGTCGGTGGGACGAGGGAGAAGTTTGGATAGGTACATGGATGGGAGGGGTATGGGGTCTATGGTCCGGGTGTGGGTGGGTGGGACGAGGGAGAAGTTTGGATAGGTACATGGATGGGAGGGGTATGGGGTCTATGGTCTGGGTGTGGGTCGACGGGACCAGGGAGGTTTGGATGTACACGGATGGGAGGAGTATGAGGTCTATGGTCTGGGTGTGGGTTGATGGGACAAGGGAGAAGTTTGGATAGGTACATGGATGGGAGGGGTATGGGGCCTATGGTCTGGGTGTGGGTCGATGGGACCAGGGAGAAGTTTGGATGTACATGGATGGGAGGGGTATGGGGTCTTTGGTCCGGGTGTTGGTCGATGGGACCAGGGAGAAGTTTGGATAGGTACATGGATGGGAGGGTTATGGGGTCTATGGTCCGGGTGTGGGTCAATGGGACCAGGGAGATGTTTGGATTTACATGGATGGGAGGGGTATTGGGTCTATGGTCCGGGTGTGGGTCGATGGGACCAGGGAGATGTTTGGATTTACATGGATGGGAGGGGTATTGGGTCTATGGTCCGGGTGTGGGTTGATGGGACCAGGGAGAAGTTTGGATAGGTACATGATGGGAGGGGTATTGGGTCTATGGTCCGGGTGTGGGTCGATGGGACCAGGGAGAAGTTTGGATAGGTACATGATGGGAGGGGTATTGGGTCTATGGTCCGGGTGTGGGTCGATGGGACCAGGGAGAAGTTTGGATAGGTACATGGATGGGAGGGGTATGGGGTCTATGGTCTGGGTGTGGGTCGGTGGGACCAGGGAGAAGTTTGGATAGGTACATGGATGGGAGGGGTATGGGGTCTATGGTCCAGGTGTGGGTCGATGGGACCAGGGAGAAGTTTGGATAGGTACATGGATGGGAGGGGTATGGGGTCTTTGGTCCAGGTGTTGGTCGATGGGACCAGGGAGAAGTTTGGATAGGTACATGGATGGGAGGGGTATGGGGTCTATGGTCTGGGTGTGGGTCAATGGGACCAGGGAGAAGTTTGGATAGGTACATGGACGGGAGGGCTATGAGTTCTATGGTCTGGGTGTGGGTCAATGGGAACAGGGAGAAGTTTGGATGTACATGGATGGGAAGGGTGTGGGGTCTATGGTCTGGGTGTGGGTCAATGGGACCAGGGAGAAGTTTGGATAGGTACATGGACGGGAGGGCTATGAGTTCTATGGTCTGGGTGTGGGTCGATGGGAACAGGGAGAAGTTTGGATGTACATGGATGGGAAGGGTGTGGGGTCTATGGTCTGGGTGTGGGTCAATGGGACCAGGGAGAAGTTTGGATGTACATGGATGGGAGGGGTATGGGGTTTATGGTCTGGATGTGGGTCGATGAGACTGGGCAGTATAATAGTTCGGCATGGACTAGATGGACCAAAGGGCCTGTCTGTGCTGCAGTGATCTATGACTCTGATCTCCCATTGATGTTGGTCAGTGATATTTACTGAAAGTCCCCCTTGTGAATGAGAGACTCCACCCTCTCTGTGAAATTGGGGTAGAGGCCCGCCCTGGGTGTAGATCATGGAGTTTTGATCTGACTCCCACTCCAACCTGGAGAGTGAGAGATGTAGTGTGTGGCTGAGGGAGCACTGTCCCCATGATGCCAGTGGCCTTCTGATGCGCCCCTGGCTATCCTGCTAACGGTACGTAAACAATCGGTGACCAGTCGGGGCAGCTGGATGAGGGGAGTCCCAGCCAACAGTGAGATGAAATGTCGGGTCACTCAATTCTGAGTTAAGATCGGTAACTCGTGTGAAAGGTCGCTGTGGTTACTCCACTGGAGTGCCGGCACCCCAGCGAAGGTGGGGATCGGGTTGTATTCTGGAGAGAGTCAGGGATGATTCAGAAAAGATCAAGAAGGCTGGCCTGGAGGTTAAAGGGTGGGTGGGTTGAATCCATAGATGGTCAGAAGGCATTCCAGGTGGGGTCAGAGGGTGGGTGGGAGGTGAGGCATTCCAGGTAGGGTCAGAGGGTGGGTGGGAGGTGAGGCATTCCAGGTAGGGTCAGAGGGTGGGTGGGAGGTGAGGCATTCCAGGTGGGGTCAGAGGGTGGGTGGGAGGTGAGGCATTCCAGGTAGGGTCAGAGGGTGGGTGGGAGGTGAGGCATTCCGGGTAGGGTTAGAGGGTGGGTGGGAGGTGAGGCATTCCAGGTAGGGTTAGAGGGTGGGTGGGAGGTGAGGCATTCCAGGTGGGGTCAGAGGGTGGGTGGGAGGTGAGGCATTCCAGGTAGGGTCAGAGGGTGGGTGGGAGGTGAGGCATTCCAGGTAGGGTCAGAGAGTGGGTGGGAGGTGAGGAATTCCAGATGGGGTAAGAGGGTGGGTGGGAAGTGAGGCATTCCAGGTAGGGTTAGAGGGTGGGTGGGAGGTGAGGCATTCCAGGTAGGGTCAGAGGGTGGGAGGTGAGGTGAGGCATTCCAGGTAGGGTTAAAGGGTGGGTGGGAGGTGAGGCATTCCAGATGGGGTCAGAGGGTGGGTGGGAGGTGAGGCATTCCAGGTAGGGTCAGAGGGTGGGTGGGAGGTGAGGCATTCCAGGTAGGACAGAGGGTGGGTGGGAAGTGAGGCATTCCAGGTAGGGTTAGAGGGTGGGTGGGAGGTGAGGCATTCCAGGTGGGGTCAGAGGGTGGGTGGGAGGTGAGGCATTCCAGGTAGGGTTAGTGGGTGGGAGGTGAGGCATTCCAGGTGGGGTCAGAGGGTGGGTGGGAGGTGAGGCATTCCGGGTAGGGTCAGAGGGTGGGTGGGAGGTGAGGCATTCCGGGTAGGGTCAGAGGGTGGGTGGGAGGTGAGGCATTCCAGGTAGGGTCAGAGGGTGGGTGGGAGGTGAGGCATTCCAGGTAGGGTTAGAGGGTGGGTGGGAGGTGAGGCATTCCAGGGTGGGTCAGAGGGTGGGTGGGAGGTGAGGCATTCCGGGTAGGGTTAGAGGGTGGGTGGGAGGTGAGGCATTCCAGGGTGGGTCAGAGGGTGGGTGGGAGGTGAGGCATTCCGGGTAGGGGTTAGAGGGTGGGTGGGAGGTGAGGCATTCCAGGGTGGGTCAGAGGGTGGGTGGGAGGTGAGGCATTCCGGGTAGTGTTAGAGGGTGGGTGGGAGGTGAGGCATTCCAGGTAGGGTCAGAGGGTGGGTGGGAGGTGAGGCATTCCAGATGGGGTTAGAGGGTGGGTGGGAGGTGAGGCATTCCAGGTAGGCTTAGAGGGTGGGTGGGAGGTGAGGCATTCCAGGTGGGGTTAGAGGGTGGGTGGGAGGTGAGGCGTTCCAGGTAGGGTTATAGGATGGGAGGTGAGGTGAGGCATTCCAGGTAGGGTTAGAGGGTGGGTGGGAGGTGAGCCATTCCGGGTAGGTTTAGAGGGTGGGTGGGAGGTGAGGCATTCCAGATGGGGTTAGAGTGTGGGTGGGAGGTGAGGCATTCCAGGTAGGGTTAGAGGGTGGGTGGGAGGTGAGGCATTCCAGGTAGGGTTAGAGGGTGGGTGGGAGGTGAGGCATTCCAGGTGGGGTTAGAGGGTGGGTGGGAGGTGAGGCATTCCAGGTAGGGTTAGAGGGTGGGTGGGAGGTGAGGCATTCCAGGTGGGGTTAGAGGGTGGGTGGGAGGTGAGGCATTCCAGGTGGGGTTAGAGGGTGGGTGGGAGGTGAGGCATTCCAGGTAGGGTTATAGGATGGGAGGTGAGGTGAGGCATTCCAGGTAGGGTTAGAGGGTGGGTGGGAGGTGAGCCATTCCGGGTAGGTTTAGAGGGTGGGTGGGAGGTGAGGCATTCCAGATGGGGTTAGAGGGTGGGAGGTGAGGTGCGGCATTCCAGGTAGGGTTAGGGGGTGGGTGTGAGATGAGGCATTTCAGATGGGGTCAGAGGGTGGGTGGGAGGTGAGGCATTCCAGATGGGGTTAGAGGGTGGGTGGGAGGTGAGGCATTCCAGGTAGGGTTAGAGGGTGGGTGGGAGGTGAGGCATTCCCAGTAGGGTTAGAGGGTGGGTGGGAGGTGAGGCATTCCAGTTAGGGTCAGAGGGTGGGCGGGAAGTGTGGCATTCCAGGTGGGGTTAGATGGTGGGTGGGAGGTGAGGCATTCCAGGTAGGGTTAGAGGGTGGGTGGGAGGTGAGGCATTCCAGGTAGGGTCAGAGGGTGGGTGGGAGGTGAGGCATTCCTGGTAGGGTTAGAGGGTGGGTGGGAGGTGAGGCATTCCGGGTAGGGTTAGAGGGTGGGTGGGAGGTGAGGCATTCCGGGTAGGGTTAGAGGGTGGGTGGGAGGTGAGGCATTCCGGGTAGGGTTAGAGGGTGGGTGGGAGGTGAGGCATTCTAGGTGCGGTCAGAGGGTGGGTGGGATGTGAGGCATTCCAGGTGGGGTTAGAGGGTGGGTGGGAGG
The DNA here is from genome assembly GCF_030144855.1 of Hypanus sabinus. NCBI lineage: Eukaryota > Metazoa > Chordata > Chondrichthyes > Myliobatiformes > Dasyatidae > Hypanus > Hypanus sabinus. Next base: position 165,088,866 of record NC_082714.1, on the reverse strand, counting down.
TGAGGCATTGCAGTTAGTGTTAGAGGGTGGGTGGGAGGTGAGGCATTCCAGGTAGGGTCAGAGGGTGGGTAGGAGGTGAGGCATTCCAGGTAGGGTTAGAGGGTGGGTGGGAGGTGAGGCATTCCAGGTAGGGTTAGAGGGTGGGTGGGAGGTGAGGCATTCCAGATGGGGTCAGAGGGTGGGTGGGAGGTGAGGTGAAGCATTCCGGGTAGGGTTAGTGGGTTGGCTGGAGGTGAGGCATTCCCGGTAGGTTTAGAGGGTGGGTGGGAGGTGAGGCGTCCCAGTAAGGTTTGTAGGGTTGGGCATCCATGAGAGTATTGAGGGGCTGGGCGGGTATCCTGGTGTGTATGTGGGGTGGTTTGCTGGGTAGTGGGGTAAAGCATGCCCTGGAGAGGGACCGGGGCCCTCGTGAAACCCTGCTGACTCTGGAGTACTCTACAGTGTCTGAACTTTCAACTCCAAAGACCCGGCCTCTCTCCAATGGGAAATCCAGCCAGTGCAGACACTTCATCGTCTCCTATGCTCAGTTAACCCTAAAGCTGATGCCCAAAAACTGAATGAGGCAGGTCATTCAGAGGTCAAATGCCTCACCTTCACCCCCAGTCACACACTGGGAGTGTCAGGGTTCGATTAAGAGCTCTGCTCTCTGCAACCTCAGCTTCAGAGTGTCAGGTCAAACTCCTCAAGTAATATTCAGTCTCATCGAGCAATGTTCCCAGAGGCAATACAGGTTTTATTAATTACTTCATTTTACTTTAACTTTATTTGGAGGTACAGTGCAATAACAGACCCTTCGGCCCAACAATCCTGTGCTGTCCATTTATACCCATGTGACCAATTAATCTCCAACTCACTGGATTTTAGAAAAATGAGGGGGGATCTCATTGAACCCTATTGAATATTGAGTGGATATGGAGAGGATATTTCCTACAATGGTTTGTCTAGAATCAGAGGGATGTTCATCTGGAGCAGAGATGGGTAGGGTTTTCACCAGCCAAAGGGTGGTGAGTTAGTGGAATCCATTGCCAAAGACAGCTGTGAAGTTGAAGTCATTGGTTATACTAAAAGTAGAGGGTGATAGGTTCTTTGGGTGGTGGAGGGAGATGTGTCCCTACCAACGGAGGTGCAAGGTGCTCCTTCCCTCTGCTAGCCTGCAGGTCACCCTTGGGCGAGGTGTAGCACCTGCCTCCCTCACCCCCGATCATGGTCATATGAAGCCATGAGAGCAGGTCGTCTGAGCATCTGGTGTGTACCACGAGTCCTGGTTATGCGACCACTGATGCCAGGTAGACAAACTTTGGAGGGTATTGATGATGGCTGGGGTCACCCATCTTGTAAAGACACTGCCCAGAAGAAGGCAATGGCAAACCACTTCTGTGGAAGAATTTGCCAAGAACAATCATGGTGATGGAAAGACCGTGATCACCCACGTCATACGACACGGCGATAATGAGTGAATGATGGGGCCTTGAATGTTCAGGGCGTCAAAGGTTATGGGGAGAAGGCAGGAGAATGTGGTTGAGAGGGAAAATAAATCAGCTACGATGGAGCAGACCCAATGGGTCAAAGGGCCTAATTCTGGACCTATGTCTTCGGGTCTTATAACCTTTGAAATGTGGGAGGAAACCTGTGCAGTCACTTGCAGAATGTACAATTTGCTTGTATCCTTTATTCAGTGTAAATTTTCCACTTGTGACAGCTTGTGTTCTCCACACAGGATGAAAAGAATCAAATGATGACGACCAACGTCTGGGTGAAGCAGGTCTGTTTTCCCCGCGGTCCTCCCCCCCCCCCCCCCCCCCCCGCGGTTCCGTGCCGTGACATCCTGCGTTATCTGAAGCCTGATCTGTCTGATCGATTTTTCAGGAATGGAATGATTTCAAGCTCCGCTGGGACCCCTTGGAATATGAGAACGTGACTTCAATCAGAGTTCCATCGGAGCTTCTCTGGAGACCTGACATCATCCTTTACAACAAGTGGGTGGTGAGGCGATGACATGACGTTGTTTTACAGCTGGTGTCTGTTTGCCCCTTACTACATGTGTAATACTACACCCTTTGTCTGGGTGTGGTAGTTCACTGAAGAAAGGCACCCCTGTGGCAAATCACTGTTAAAGTTATTTCGTATGTCGTGGAACTGGATAAGTGGCTATCACGTTGTGTGTGAGTGGGGTAACCTTGTGGAATCTACCGGTGTGTCGACCCTCGACTGGGTGGTGATTCCCCTGAAGATGGTCCCCTTTGTGATGAGCTACTGTCGGTGATAATCCCTACGTGGATTTTGTTTGAGTATCCTGTGGCCACCACTTTGAGATGTCCCGTAGCTGAATTCAGGTGTGGTGACACTTGTGTTGAAAAGGTATTCGTTGAAGATCAATATCGGTGATACTTCGTGCGTGGAGTGGAACAATTTCAAAGATAAAACCTACTGCTATTGTTATTTAGTACTGCTGTCGTGGAATCTGTGGAATATCGATGTAATTGCCTCTTCACAACATTCGCCTTTGGGTTACAAATCTCTCAAATCCTCGGTTTGTCTGATTTGGTTTACAATGTTACGTACCCCTAATGGGTTAAAAGAACCAGCAGAAATGGAACACACCTGGAGGCTGGTTTTGTTATTAACAAAACTCTATTTTATTAGTATCTACCAATAATAGTAAACTTCAAACCAGACAAACTGAGGATTAATAGTGTTAGGCATATATAAGCATATATATGTTTCCCAAACTCATTCAAGCTCAGGTGGTAAATGATACAGTCTTATGATGGTATAGGAATGAAATCAGTTCAGTTTGTGATATTGAGTTGAGTAGAATCGAGGAGAGAGAGAGAGATTTGTAACCCAAAGGCGAATGTTGTGAAGAGGCAATTACATTGATATTCCACAGATTCCACGACAGCAGTACTAAATAACAATAGCAGTAGGTTTTATCTTTGAAGTTGTTCCACTCCACACACGAAGTATCACCGATATTGATCGTCAACGAATACCCTTTCAACACAAGTGTCACCACACCTGAATTCAGCTATGGGACATCTCAAAGTGGTGGCCACAGGATACTCAAACAAAACCCACGTAGGGATTATCACCGACAGTAGCTCATCACAAAGGGGACCCTCTTCAGGGGAATCACCACCCAGTCGAGGGTCGACACACCGGTAGATTCCACAAGGTTACCCCACTCACACACAACGTGATAGCCACTTATCCAGTTCCACGACATACGAAATAACTTTAACAGTGATTTGCCACAGGGGTGCCTTTCTTCAGTGAACTACCACACCCAGACAAAGGGTGTAGTATTACACATGTAATAACACACATATAGTATTCACAAAGGTGTTCCCCTCACCGGAGAACCCACTCCTGTGGATTAACTAAGTGACAATCAAATTTCCGTAGCTAAATGGAAACAAACTCACCCTCACAGGCTACTTCGAGAGAGAGTCCAGATAGTGATCTCTTTGTCACTAGGTTTCTTCTGTTCCAAACCTTCCTCTCCTCTCTTCTCTTCCTGCAATCTTGTTCTAGTTGCAGAAAACTTGAGAGAGTCATTTATCAATACTCTGGATTGATCTCAACTCACCCCTTTTGGGCTCCTGAAAGTTTAAACCAGCGACTGACTCACTGGTGTCGTCCATTGACCGAATCCATCTTGAGTCTGACTGCGAGTGTCTGTGTGTCCTTGTATATCCGAAACAAGCTGCAGAGAAACCATAACATCAATTGTCCATCAAATAACTCCACCTCTCTGCCATAGCAACTCAGAAGCAGGCAGAGTCCTTGCGTAAGTCCAAACACACTGTAGTCAGTAGAAATCCAATAGAGCAAAAGTCAGTCTCATTCTCCCGACATCTTAAAGTGACAGTCCACAGAAAAAATGACCCCCAGGAGTACATAACAAATAATTGTTGGTGCCAGACAGGGTGATTTGAGTATCTCAGAAACTGCTAGTCTCCTGGGACATTAGCAGACGACGGTCTCCAGGGTTTACAGAGAACAGTGCAAAAAACAAAAAAAAATCCAATGTGCAGCAGTTCAGAGGCAGAAAATACCTTGTTAATGAGAGAGGTCAGAGGAGACTGGCTCAAACTGACAGTAACTCAGATAACTGCGTGTTACAACAGTGGTGTGCAGAAGAGCATCTCTGAATGCAGAACGTGTCGAATCTCGAAGTGGACGGGCTACAGCAGCAGCAGACCATGAGTGTACACGCAGTGGCCACTTTATTAGGAATGGGAGGTTATGGATAAAGTGACCTATGAGTGTTGATGGTCAATACATAGGATTAGTTTGCATGCATAGACCAGAGGACAGATCATACACAATGTTTTTCCTCAGAAAGAACACAATTAGAACAGAAAGGAAAACAAAGTCCATGGTGGTGCCCTGTGATCGGAGAGGTCACGGTGCTGCTGTACTGATTACGATTGTGCGTGTTGATTCAAGGAGTGGCCTGTAGCGCTGAATCACTGCCTTCGTTCTGCCATAAGCGCGGGCTCTATAGTCCTTGAGAGTGGGTCTGCAGGTTATGGAATCAGCTCGGTGCTGTGGTTCAGGAGCCTGATGGTGTGGGACTTGAGGCTTGTTGTATCTGTGAGCAGGTGGCCTGGCCTGGAGGGTGGAGATACGGTTTTTGTGTTCGCCTTTGCTAATGCTGTGGGGTTTTCCTCCCGCAGTGCCGACGGGGACTTTGCGGTCACTCGCCTGACCAAAGCCCAGCTCTTCCACACCGGCAGGATTCGGTGGGTCCCTCCGGCCATCTACAAGAGCTCCTGCCACATCGACGTCACCTTCTTCCCGTTCGACCAGCAGAACTGCACCATGAAGTTTGGATCGTGGACGTTTGACAAAGCCAAGATTGATCTGATAAGCATGCACAGGCACGTGGACCAGCAGGACTACTGGGAAAGTGGAGAGTGGGCCATCGTCAGTGCCGTCGGGAACTACAACATCAAGAAGTATGAGTGCTGTGCTGAAGTGTACTCCGATATTACCTACTCTTTCATCATCAGACGGCTCCCTCTCTTCTACACCATCAACCTCATCGTGCCCTGTCTGCTGATATCGTTTCTGACTGTGCTGGTCTTCTACCTGCCGTCAGACTGCGGGGAGAAGATCACCCTCTGCATCTCCGTCCTGCTCTCACTCACCGTCTTCCTGCTGCTCATCACGGAGATCATCCCCTCCACCTCGCTCGTCATCCCCCTCATCGGGGAGTACCTCCTCTTCACCATGATCTTCGTCACGCTCTCTATTATCATCACGGTGTTCGTACTGAACGTGCACCACCGCTCGCCCCGCACACACACCATGCCCGGCTGGGTGCGGAGGTCCTTCCTCCGTCTCATCCCTCGCCTCCTGTTCATGGAGAGGCCGCCGCTGGCGAGCCGGAGTTGCAGGGAACTGCTCAGACTCTCCCACGCGGCCGAGGGTCACTCGGCTGAAGCCGGCCGGAGGCACCTCGACTGGGAATCTGACCGGCCGTCCTTGGCCTCGGCGCAGGCCGCTCAGCTGCAGTGTGGGGTACTTTGCAAGGTGCCAGCTGTTCAGTGCGCTGTGCTGATGGGCGACCTGGCAAAGGTTGGCCGCGCGCCCCGCCAGGTAAGTGAGCAGCCCGATGGGACGCCAGTGGGTTTTCATCACCCCTCTGGGCCGGAGAGTAACCCATTGACCAGCACTGGACGCCAGTACAGCGACCTGCTTGAGGATTGTCCCCAAGCTAATGGCCTGTCCAGGTCCATAGCTAACCCTCCAAGCTATGAAGGGGAAGACCACGCCCAGACCACCTCACCCCCATCGAGATGCAAGCCTGCCTACAAAGAGCGGGGCAGAGGCTCGGGCGGGAGACGACGTGCAGGTGGAGGGAGTCCCAGGAGTGTGATGCTGGAGCCTGCGATAGAGAGAGCGGTGGAAGGTGTCCACTACATCGCTGACCACCTCCGTGCAGAGGACGCCGATTCCTCGGTGAGTAGTGACACCGATACAAACAGCAGAGATAGTGTAAGGGACTGCCCACAACTCGTGTCCTCAGTATGGGCTTTATTTCCACACTTTGTCATCCTTTGCTCATTGGTTGTCCGTCTTTGCTTACGTTGAGTTAACACAGAACACTACAGCACAGTACAGGCCCTTCAGCCCACAATGCTGTGCCATCCTTCTCACCTACTTCATGATCAATCTAACCCTTCCCTCCTACCTAGCCTCATTTTTCTATCCATGTGCTTAGCTAAGAGTCTCTTAAATGCCTGTAATGAATCTGCCTCTACCGGCAGGGTGTTCCACGCACCCACCTCTCTCTGTGTGAAAAACTTACCTCTGATATCCCGCGTACTTCCCTTCAATCACTTTAAAATTATGTCCCCATGTATTAGCCATTTCCACCCTGGGGAAAAGTCTCTGACCGTCTATTCGATTTATGCCTCTTATCATCTTGTACACCTCTACCAGATTACTTCTTACCCTCTTCACTCCAGAGAGAAAAGTCCTAGCTCGCTCAACCTTTCCTCATAAGACATGCCCTCTAATTCACACAGCATCCTGGTAAATCTCCTCTGCACCCTCTTTAAAGCTTCCACATCCTTCCTGTAATGAGGCGACCAGAACTGAACACAAAACTCTGTAGTTTAACCAGGGTTTTAAAGAGCTGCAAAATTACCCTGTGGCTCTTGAACTCAGTCCCTTGACTAGTGCCACTCACCACCTTAACCACCCTGTCAACTTGTGCGATAGGTACATTATGGTTAGTGAATTACTTAAACAGGTTACCTCCTGCTCTGGTGGTTGGTTAATCAGAGGCCAGGAACTGACTTCCAGTGCTCATACATGGTTGCCCTAGTAACCTGGGAACTTCTTGCTCTCTGTTGCAGATAAAGGAAGATTGGAAGTATGTTGCCATGGTGATTGACAGGATCTTCCTTTGGATATTTATCATCATTTGCTTGCTGGGAATACTGGGCCTCTTCCTGCCCCCCTGGAAGGCGGGAATGCTGTGAGCTGTATTGGGCTCTGCCAGGATTCTGTTGTCGTGGTGTTCCCTGTCAGCTGGGAGACCCCTTCACCTGTCCAGCGAAGATAAGATCAGATCAGCTTTATTTGTCACGTGTACATCGAAACTTACAGTGAAGTGCATCATTTGCGTAAAGAACCACACAGTGCGTGCAAGTGCAGCCACTGCTTGATAACATTAACCTGTACGCCTTTGGGAAGTGGGAGGGAACTGGAGCTGACGGGGGACTTCCACATGGTCACGGGGAGAAGGCACAAACTCCTCACAGTTAGCGGCCGGAATCGAGCTCGGGTCTCTGGCGCTGTAATGCATTACGCTAACTGCTATGCCAGCATTCTGCATCATGGATCAGAGGCGTCAGATGGAAGTTGGCAGCATGCCTGGAACATGAGTGGGGTCGAAGGCTGAGAAGGGACTGCAAAGTTACAGCCACTGGCACAAAATGGAAAGGTTTCCCATGCACACTGTTCACTGTGCTCCTCCCCTCCCCTCTCACCCCGCCCTCCCTATCCAAGAGTCCATCCACCCGGAGATTAGGGCTTAGGGACCACGATGTGGACAAGTTGGAGGTCAGGCCTCCATTCTGTGGTCCATGGTGAAATCCAGCAACATGGCCAGTGATGAAGGGCATTGGGTCAAAGTAAATTTATTATCGAAGTACATATATGTCACCAGATACTACCCCGAGATTCACTTTCTCGCGGGCATTCATAGGAAACACGATAGAATCAACGAAATTCCACACTCAACAGAACAAACAACCAAAGTGTCAAAAAGACAGCAAACTGAAAACACAAAAAAGAAAGACAGATAAATAAACAATAAATATCAAGAACATGAGATGAAGAGTCCTTATAAATGAGTCCATGGGTTGTGGGAACAGCTCAGTGACGGGGCAAGTGAAGTTATCCCTTCTGGTTCAAAAGGCTGATGGCTGGGGGTAATAACTGCTCCTGAACCTGGTGGTGTGGGTCATGAGGCTCCTGTACCTCCTTCATCATGGCAGCAGTGAGAAGAGAGCAAGGCCTGGATTGTGGATGTCAGGATATCCTAGCTGGGTGTGTCCCGGGCTACATGAGGATCATCCAGTTAGCCTGCCTGGAGTACCGGGTCCCATCACTGCTATAGTGTCTTCAGGTTCCTGTACCACCCCCTTGATGGTCACAATGAGAAGAGGGCAAGTCCTAGTTGATGAGGGTCATTAATGATGGTGCTGCCTTTTTGAGGCATCAGCTTTAGATGGTGTCGTCAATGCCAGAAGGCTAGTGCAAATGATGGAGCTGGCTGAGTTTACAACTTACTGCAGTTTATTTTTCCGATCCTGTGCAGTGACCTATCCATATCAGACAGTGATACAACCGGTTAGGATGCCTGCCACAGTACATCTGTAGAAATTTGTGAGTCTTTGGTGACATGCCAAGTCTCCTCAAACTCCAGATGAAGTATAATAATTGCATTGATATGTTGGGCCCAGGATAGATATTCAGAGACGTTGATACCCAGGAACTTAAACTGCTCGCCCTTTCCACTGCTGATCTCTCACTGAGGACTGATGTGTTCCCTCGATTTCCCCTTCCTGAAGTCCACAATCAATTCCTTGGTCTAACTGATGTTGAGTGCCAGATTGTTGTGGCACCACTCGTCTAGCTGATATATCTTGCTCATGTATGCCCTCTCACCACGTTCTGAAATTCTGCCAATGAAAGCTGAGAATCAGGATGTCTGGGGTAGTCATTTCTGGATCATTGCCTGTGCCATGCACCAGTGAGGGTAGAAACAGGACGATTTGGCAAATAAATGCCTGACTGAGAAGCTGGTGCAGGGGGCAGGGCTTCAGGTTCCTGGATCATTCGGATCACTTTTAGGGGAGGTATGACCTGTACAAAAGGGACAGGTTGCACTTGAACCAATATTCTCATGGGCAGGTTTGTTGGAACTGTTGGGGAGGGTTTAAACTAATTTGGCAGGGTGGTGGGAACTGGAGTGAAGGGTTGGTATAGGATGAATGGTAAAAGAGCAAAAATAGCATGTAGTCAAATTGTCAGGAAGGGCAGGCAGATGATAGGACAAAGTTGCACCCAACAGGGTGAGTATCAATCAAAAAGGGTAGCAAATACAGCACTCAGTGTTATATCTCCATGCATGGAGTACAAGAAATAAGGTGGATGATCTTGTCACAAGTAAGAACTTCCAGTAATGCCTCCCGCCCTCTCCTTCACCATTCCCCATCCCCTCTTCCCTCTCTCACCTCATCTCCTTGTCTGCCCATTGCTTCCCTTGGGTGCTTCTCACCCTTTTCTTTCTTCTGTCCTCTTATCAGACTCCCCCTTCTCCAGCCCTGCATCTCTTTCACCAATCAACCTCCCAGGTATTTACTTCATCCCTCCCCCTCCCGGTTTCACCCATCACCTTGTCTTTCTCTTTCTCCTTTCCCTACCTTTTAAATCTACTTTTCATCTTTTTCCTCCAGTCCTCCTGAAGGGTCTCAGCCCAAAATGTCGACTGAACTCTTTTCCATAGATGCTAACACAAAGTGCACTGCAGATGCTGTGGGTCAAATCAAGACGTACAAAAAAGCTGGATGAACTCGGCAGGTCGGGCAGCATCCGTTGGAAGAAGCAGTCAACGTTTCGGGTCAATAGACAATAGGTGCAGAAATAGACCATTCGGCCCTTCGAGCCTGCACCGCCATTTTGAGATCATGGCTGATCAACTACTATCAATACCTGGTTCCTGCCTTGTCTCCATATCCCTTGATTCCCCTATCCATAAGATACCTATCTAGCTCCTTCTTGAAAGCATCCAGAGAATTGGCCTTCACTGCCTTCCGAGGCAGTGCATTCCAGACTCCCACAACTCTCTGAGAGAAGAAGTTTTTCCTTAAATCTGTCCTAAATGACCTACCCCTTATTCTCAAACCATGCCCTCTGGTACTTGACTCTCCCAGCATCTGGAACATATTTCCTGCCTCTATCTTGTCCAATCCCTTAATAATCTTATATGTTTCAATCAGATCCCCTCTCAATCTCCTTAATTCCAGCGTGTACAAGCCCAGTCTCTCTAACCTCTCTGCGTAAGATAGTCCAGACGTCCCAGGAATTAACCTCGTGAATCTATGCTGCACTTCCTCTATAGCCAGGATGTCCTTCCTTAACCCTGGAGACCAAAACTGTACACAATACTCCAGGTGTGGTCTCACCAGGGTCCTGTACAAATGCAAGAGGATCTCCTTGCTCTTGTACTCAATTCCCTTTGTCGAGACCCTTCGTCAGGACTAAAGAAGGAGGGGGCACGGCCCCTATAAAGAAGGTGGGGAGAGGGTGGAAAACCAATCAGAGGAAAGATCAAGGGGTGGGGGAGGGGAAGCAGGGAGGGGATAGGCAGGAGGGGTGAAGAAGGAATCTAAGGGGAAAGTACTATGGGTAGTAGAAGAAGGCAGAGTCATGAGAGAGGTGATAGGCAGCTAGAAGAGGAGACAGAATAGAGGTGGGATGGAGAAGGGAGAGGGAGGGAATTACCGGAAGTTGGAGAATTCAATGACAGTATATGAGATGTTGTTCCTCCAACGTGAGTTTGGCCTTACCATGGCAGTAGAGGAGGCCATGTATGGACATATCCGAATGAGAATGAGAGGGAGAGTTGAAGTGAGTGGCAACCGGGAGATCCTGTCTGTTGTGACGGACGGAGCGTAGGTGCTCCATAGATGCTGTCTGACTTGCTGAGTTCCTCCAGTATTTTGTGTGTGTTCTTCGGATGATCTTGTTGCACTTTTACAGATTATTGGGTATGATGTGTGGCCATCACTGAACCATGGTTGAAGGATGTTTGTAGTTGGGAACTGACTATGCAAGGTTACATATTGTATCAGAGGGATAGGAAGGTAGGCAGAGGGTGTGGTGTGGCTCTACTGGTAAAGAATGGCATTAAATAAGTAAAAAGATGTGACGTTGGATCAGAAAAATGTTGAATCCTTATGGGTTGAGTTAAGAAACTGCAAGGGTAAAAGGACCCTGATGGAGTTATATACAGGCCTCCCAACAGTGACCACAGATTAAAATGGGAAATAGAAAAGGCATGTCAAAAAGGCAATGTTATGATAGTCATGGGAGCTTTAAGCATGCAGGTCGATGGGGAAAATCGGGTTGGGAATGGATCTCGAGAGTGAGTTTGTTGAATGTCTACGAGATGGCTTTTTAGAGCAGTTTGTCATTGAGCCCACGAGGGGATCAGCTACACTGGATTGGGTGTCATATAATAAACTCAATCACAACATGATTGAGTTCTACTTGAAATCTGATGGGGAGAAAGTAAAGTCTGATGTAGCAGTATTTTAATGGAGTAAGGTCATTACAATGGTACGAGAGAGGAGTTGGCCAGGGATGACAGCAGAGCAGCAATGACTTGAGTTTCTTGGAAAAATGAGGAAGGTACAGTATAGATGTATTCCAAAAATGAAGAAATACTCGAATGGTAAACTAGTACAACCATGCTGACTAGGGATGACAAAGCCAATGTAAAAGCAAAAGAAAGGGCAAAATTAGTGGTAAGACAGAGGATTGGGAAGCTTTTAAAAACCTTATAGAAAGCAACTGAAAGAATCATTAGGAGGGAAAGGATGGAATATGAAAGTGAGGTAGCAAACAATATCAAAGTGGAAAGGAAAGCCCTTTTCAAGTATATATATATAAAAGAGAGATGAGAGTAGATATAGGACTGCTAGAAATTGAGGCAGGAGAAATAACGACAGACATGGAGATGGCAGATGAACTAAACGAGTATTTCAGAATTGGGATTATTATCACTGGCATGTGTCATGAGTCTGTTTTCACTGAGGAAGACACTAGCAGTGTGGCAGATGTTGAAGGTGTGAGGGAAGAGAAGTGAGTGCAGTTACTTTTACAAGAGAGAAGGTGCTCAAAAAGCTGAAAGACCTAAGGGTACCTAAGGCACTGAACCAGATGAACTGCATCCCAGGGTTCTGAAAGAGGTAGCGGTAGAGATTGTGGAGGCATTAGTAATGAACTTTCAAAGATCATTGGATTCTGTCTTGGTGCTGGAAGACTGGAAGATTGAAAAAAGTCATTCCACTCTTTTAAAAAAAGAGGATGACAGCAGATGGGAAATTGTAGACCAGTTAGCCTGACCTCAGTGGTTGGGAGGATGTTAGAGTCAGTTGTTAAGGGTGAGGTGATGGAGAACTTGGTGACATGGGACAAGATAGGACAAAGTCAGCATGGTTTCCTTAAGGGATAATCTTGTCTGATGAACCTGTTGGAATTCTTTGAAGAGATTACCAGTAGGATAGATAAAGGGGTGCAGTGGATGTTGTATATTTGGACTTTTAGAAGGTCTTTGATAAGGTGCTACATGTGAGGCTATATACCAAGTTAAGAGCTCATGGTATTACAGGAAAGTTACTAGCATAGTTAGAGCATTGGCTGATTGGTAAGAGGCAGCGAGTGGGAATAAAAGGATCCTTTTCTGCTTGGCTGCGGACTAGTAGTGTTCCATAGGGGTCAATGTTGGGACTGCTTTTTATGATGTATATCAATGATTTTGTTGATGGAATTGTTGGTTTTGTTGCCAAGTTTGCAGATGATACGAAGATTGGTGGAGGGGCAGGTGGTGTTGAGGAAACACGTAGGCTGCAGAAGGACTTAGACAGATTAGGAGAATGGGCAAGAAAGTGGCAAATGAAATACAATGATGGAAAATGCATGGTCATGCACTTTTGTTGTAGAAATAAAGGTGCCGACTATTTTCCAAATAGGCAGAAAATCGAGGAATATGAGATGCAAAGGGACTTGGGAGTACTTGTGCAAAACACACTAAAAGTTAATGCAAGTTGAGTCAGTGGTGAGGAAGGCAAATGCCATGTTAGCATTCGATTCAAGAGGTCTAGAATGCAAGAGCAGGGATGTGATGCTGAGGCTTTATAAGGCACTGGTGAGGCCTCACCTCGAGTTTTGTGAACAGTTCTGGGCTCCTTATCTTAGGAAAGATGTGCTGGTGTTGGAGAGGGTCCAGAAGAGGTTCACAAGGATGATTCTGGGAATGCTTGATGGCTCTGGGCCTGTACTCACTGGAATTTTGAAGCATGAAGGTGGATCTCATTGAAACCTTTCAAATGTTAAAAGGCTAAACAGAGTAGGTGTGGAAGGGATGTTTCCCATGGTGGGGGAGTCTAGGACAAGAGGGCAGAGCTTCAGGATAGAGGGGTGTTCATTTAAAACAGAGTTGCTCAGGACTTTCTTTAGCCAGAGGGTGGTGAATTTGTTGCCGTATGTACCTGTGGAGGCCAGGGCGTTGGGTGTATTTAAGGCAGAGACTGATGGCTTCTTGATTGGACACGGCATCAAAGGTTACGGGGAGGAGGCCGGGAAGTGGGGCTGAGGAGGGGAAAACTGGACCAGCCATGATTGAATGGCAGAGCAGACTGAATGGGCCAAATGTTCTAATTCTGCTCATGTGTTGTATAGCCTTAAGGTCTAGTTGTGTCCTTGGCAAAGTTATAGATGCCATTCAAACGACACACAAAATGCTGGTGGAACACAGCAGGCCAGGCAGCATCTATAAGGAGAAGCACTGTCGACGTTTCAGGCTGAGACCCTTCATCAGGACCGAAACATCGACAGTGCTTCTCCCTATAGATGCTGCCTGGCCTGCTGTGTTCCACCAGCATTTTGTGTGTGTTGTTTGAATTTTCTGCATCTGCAGATTTCCTCATGAGATGCCATTTGAGCTGTGTCTAGCCACACAGTCATAGGTGTAGATGCAGTAGAGTAGTGGGCTAAGCACACATCCTTGAGGTGCACCAGTGTTAATTGTAAGTGTGAAGGAGATGTTTTTTTTCCAATCGGCACTGACTGGTCTCCTGATCGGGAAGTCAAGGATGGATAAATCCCTATTCCTCTGGATACTGAAAGGCCTGGATAGAACCATAGAACATTACAGCACAGAAACAGGCTTTCTAGCCCTCCTTGGCTGTACCGAACCATTTTTCTGCCTAGTCCCACTGACCTGCCCCTGGACCATATCCCTCCATACACCTCTCATCCATGTACCTGTCCAAGGTTTTCCTAAATGTTAAAAGTGAACCTGCATTCACCACTCCATCTGGCAGCTCATTCCACACTCCCACCACTCTCTGTGTGAAGAAGCCCCCCCCCAATGTTTCTGTTAAACTTTTCCCCTTTCACCCTTAACCCATGTCCTCTGTTTTTTTTCTCCCCTAGCCTCAGTGGAAAAAGCCTGCTTGCATTCACTCTATCTATACCCATCATAGTTTTATACACCTCTATCAAATCTCCCCTTATTCTTCTATGCTCCAGAGAATAAAGTCCTAACGTATTCAACCTTTCTCTGTAACTCAGTTTCTCAAGTCCCGGCAACATCCTTGTAAACATTCTCTGCACTCTTTCAACCTTATTAATATCCTTCCTGTAATTCAGTGACCAAAACTCTACACAATACTCCAAATTCGGTCTCACCAATGTCTTATACAACCTCACCATAACATTGCAACTCTTATACTCAATACTTTGATTTATAAAGGCCAATGTACCAAAAGCTCTCTTTAGTACCCTATCTACTTGTGATGCCACTTTTAGGGAATTTTGTTTCTGTATTCCCAGATCCCTCTGTTCTACTGCACTCCTCAGTGCCCTACCATTTCCCTTGTATGTTCTACCTTGGTTTTTCCTTCCAAAGTGCAATAACTCACACTTGTCCGCATTAAACTCCATCTGCCATTTGTCAGCCCATTTTTCCAGCTGGTCCAGATTCCTCTGCAAGCTTTGAAAACCTTCCTCACTGCCCACTACACCTCCATTCTTTGTATCATCAGCAAATTTGCTGATCCAATTTGCCACATTATCATCCAGATCATTGATATAGACGACAAATAACAATGGACCCAGCACTGATCCCTGTGGCACACCACTAGTCACAAGTGGAAAGGATGTTTCCATTGGTTGGAGACTCTAGGAGCCAAGGGATCCTAAGAAACCCTTCAGAATCGAGATGAGGAGGAATTTCTTCCGACAGACAGTGGTGAATCTGTGGAAAT
This sequence comes from Hypanus sabinus, assembly GCF_030144855.1. Taxonomy (NCBI): domain Eukaryota; kingdom Metazoa; phylum Chordata; class Chondrichthyes; order Myliobatiformes; family Dasyatidae; genus Hypanus; species Hypanus sabinus. Next base: position 165,073,786 of record NC_082714.1, on the reverse strand, counting down.
AATTGCCACAGAGAACTGAGGTCATGTGATTGGTTATATTTAAGGCAGAGGTTGTAGGTTCTTGATTGGTAAGGGTGTTAAGGATTATAACGAGAAGGCAAGCAAGCAGAATGGAATTCTTTAAATGGCAGCTATGATTGAATGGGAGAGCAGATTTGAGGGGCATAATGGCCTCATTCTGCTCCTATGTCATATGGTTTGTAGCCCGAGTCTCTCCCCAGCTCTGAAAAGCCCATTGTTGGACTGATGCAGCCTCACCCTCAACTGAATGTCAGTCACTAAATTGGAGCAACACTGCCATCTGGAGTGTGAGCAGTCCAACTATTTCTTCTTGAAAATGGTTTTCCTGTTTAGCCTTTTTAAGAACAAAGTAACCGTGTTTCTTGGCAACGTCACTACACCCCTGTGTGTTTTGCAGCCTGCGAAGACTCTTTGAAGGGTCACCTTTGTTGTAAGGTAGGAAATTCAGTAGTCCGTATGAGCACAGCAAGATTGCACAAACAGCAACACTACCGTCAAGTCTGATAGCGTTATAGAACACAGGCCCTTCAGCCCACAATACTGTACTGACTTTCTAACCAACCCCAAGATCAATCTAACCCTTTCTTCCTGCATAGCCTTCGAATCAAGTTTATCACAGCCCTACGTTGCTTCATTGTAGTAGTACAGAGCATTACATAAAAAAGTTACTAAAAATTACAATTTGAAATATATAAAAATATAGATACGTAGTGCAGAAAGAGAGCAAAAGCAGGGTAGTGTTCATGGACTGTTCTGAAATCTGATGCTGGAGGTGAAGAATCAGTGTCTGAGACGTCGAGTATGTGTCTTCAGGCTCCTGTACCTCCACGTTGTCGGTAACAATGAGGGCATGTCTTGGAAGGCAAAGGTCACTCCCTTGAGAAATTGCCTACTGAGATGTTTCTGATGATGAGTAGGCTAGTTAATACGATGGAGCTGTCTGAGTTCAGAACCGTCGGTAATACAGTCACAATGCTAGAGAGACTCAGCAGGTCAGGCAGCATCTGTTGAAAAGAGTAATCAGTCAGCGGTTTGGGCTGAGACCCTTCATCGGGACCCCTGCCTCTGCAACCCTTTGCAGCCTTTTCTAATCCTGTGCAGCAGATCATGTTTTCTTTCATTCATGTTGTTTGAGGTCTAAGTTTGTCCCCTGGGTAGGTACCCCAATAGAAACCTCAGGTATGCTTCACAGTAGTGCCCTTGTCAAAGAGCAGAGTGGGGTCACCAAGCCACAGGCTTGTACAGCACAGAAACAACCCCTCTACCCCCACACCTTTCCTGCCCATCAGTATGTATGCCACAAGGCCTACCCTGTGTGCATCAGGTCGCTAAACCTCTCTCCCTTCCAGATCGGAGACAGAGCTGTGCAAGATGATTAGAGGCATGCATCCAGTGGACAGTCAGGGACCTTCTCCCAGGGTGGAAATGACTGATTAGGGCCATCATTTTAAGGTGATTGGAGGAAAGTACAGGAGGATGTCAAAGGTAAATTTATTGTACACTGAGTGTGGTGGGTGCAATGAAGAGGCAGATACATTAGGGACATTTAAGAGACTCTTAGATGGACACAAAGCTGATAGAAAAGTGGAGGGCTGTGTGGGAAGGGAGTGTTAGATTGATCTTAGAGTAGGTTAAAGGGTTGGCACAACATTATGGGCCGAAGGGCCTGTACTGTGATGTAGTGTTCTATGATGCTTAAACCCCGTCTTTGCCTTCTCCACCTCTTCAGATTCCAGATTCCAACTCTGCTTTCCCCGGGTAAAAAAAAATCCTCCTCAGATCACATTTAACTGCAGAATGGTACAGCACAGAAGCAGGCCCTTCTGCCCACCCCATTCATACTAACCCTTTTTGGTTCAACTACACAAATAAAACCCCTACTTCTCAGCTTATACTTCTTAACTAAGCCCAGCACCCTACGGGGGCATCGGTCACTGACACCGTCCTGGGCCTAGTGTACCATTCCTTTCCCAGGGAAGTGCTTCTGCAGCTCTGGGTTTTTACAGAATGGGGTTGTTAGCCCCATGCCCAACTGGGCTTGGACTGTCTCTGGCAGAGTTCCATGCATAAAAGACCCTTGCTCTCTATGTCCATCATAATCTGTCCTGACAACCATCAGCCTCTGCTCCAGAGAAAACAGCTCCAGCCTGAACGAACTGCACCAATCCAGGCCACATCCTGGAGAATCCCTTCTCTACCCTTTCCCGTGCTGTCATGAGGGACGGGAACTGAGAAGGTCAGAGACGGGTGATGGAGGGAATGGGCTGACACACAAAGGGCTACCAAGTACTGCACTTGGAGGAGGTGGTGAGAAATGGAAGCATTAGGAGAGGCATCAGCTGTGTCGTGCATACACTTGTGGCCTCTACACCTGCTCAATACTGCAAATATCTAATCAGCCAATCATGTGGGAGGAACTCAATACGTGAAAGCATGCAGATGTGGTCAAGAGGTTCAGTTGTTCAAACCAAACATCAGAATGGGGAAAAAATGTGACCTAAGTGACTTTGTGGAATGACTGTCGGTGCCAGACAGGGTAGTTTGAGTATCCCAGAAACTGCTGATCTGGGATTTTCACACACAACAGTCACTAGAGTTTACAGAGAATGGTGTGAGAAACAAGAAAACATCCAAGGTGGCAGTTCTGTGGGTGAAAACACCTTGTTATTGAGAGGGGTCAGAGGAGAATGGCCAGACCTGGATCTGAAATAACCACGTGTTACCAGCGTGGTGTGCAGAAGACCATCTCTGAACGCACAGCACATTGAGCTTTGAAATGAATGGACTACAGCAGTGGCCACTTTGTTAGGTGTCCTATGCACTGGGAGCTGAGTAATAGGGCACAAGTGCAGGGGCATCAGCCCCTTGATGCTCGGGACCCCATGATCCTGAATCAATTCTCAGCCCCTACTCCCAGATCGTTCCTCTTTGTCCCATGTGATCGGGGTGACACAGACGTGTAGTGGTTAGCGCAGGGCATTACAGTGCCAGCAATCACTGCTGGGTTCAATTCCCACTGCTGTTGGTAAGGAGCTTGAATGTTTGCCCTGTGAACATGTCAGATGCCTCCAGGTGCTCCCGTTTCTAAAGACGTGCCGGTTAGGGTTAGCGAGCTGTGGGCATGCTTTGTTGGTGCTGGAAGCATAGTGAAACTTGTGGGCTGCCCCAGCACAATCCTTGGACTGTGTTGGTCAATGATGCAAATGACGTTTCATTGTATGTTTTGATATTTTGATGTACACGTGACAAATAAAATTAATCATTAATCTGTAGACACATCCCAACTGATTCTCATCCAGGTGCTGCAGTACTAATGATGCCCTCTGAGTGGCAGTAGTGACACACCAGACTCACGGAGTTCTGTATCTCCAAGTGCAAAAATAGTTTTCACAGAAATTCAATAAACAGAAATAAAATTTTGGAAATTTCAGTCAAATAAAATAGAATGGTAAAGGGGGAAAGTAGCTTGAGAAACACACACACAAAATGCTGGAGGAACTCAGCAGATCAGGCAGAATCGATGGAAACGAATAAACAATTGACGATTTGGGCCAAAACATCTTAGCAGGACTGGAGAGGATGGGGAATGGTGCCAGAATAAGGAGGTGGGAGGAGAGGAAGGAGGACAAGCCAGAACATAATAAAGTAAAGCAGGTGGGTGGGGTAGGGGGTGAAATAAGAAGCAGGGAGATGATAAGTGGAAAAGGCTAGAGAAGGAGGAATCTGATAGGAATGGAGAGCGGATCATGGGAGTAAAGGAAGAAGGAGGGTCTCCGGGGGAGGTGATAGGCAGATGAAGGGAAGCGGTGGGAGGCCAGCATGCAGACTTGAAGAGGTAAGCGGGAGGAGAAAATTACCGGAAGTTGGAAAATTCGATCAGGTTCAAGGCTATCTAGATGGAATATGAGGTGTTGCTCCTCCAACCAGAGAGTGGCCTTACTGTGGTGGAAGAGGACGCCAATAGCTTGGGACAAGACCTATTTATTTTTAATGTCAGTAAATGTTTGCTTTGAAATTGGCTTTTTTCCCAGTTGTAATTCTTGGGCTAAAATTCATGTGAAAATGTCCTCCTGATTTCCTTAATCAACAAATTAAACTTCAGCAGTAACAGTGTGATGTGGCTACCCTCCTCTTCAAGGAATCACGGAGAATTCAGCACAGATTTAGGCCATTGGTGGCGGTAAATTCCTGCAGCATTTTGGGTATCGCTAATTGATGATCCATACCCAGCTATCTCTCTACATCAATACCTCCCCCTGCCAACACCTCCTCCCACCAACCTCTCCCCACCCCAATATATCTCCTCCAACATCTAACCCACCAACTCCCACAACACCTTTCCACACTAATGTACCCCCATCAAAATCTCCAGTCGGGATCACCCTCACCAACACGAGCATTTTCCCTACCAACATATTCTCCATACCTTCTATCATCTCACCCACCAGCATCTCTCCTACATCAATTTCTCTCCATCAACCTCTCTTCCCTCAACATCGCTCCCCGACATCTCTCCCACCAACATCTCCTCCAGCAGCATTTCCCTCTGCCAACATCTCCTCCAGCAGCATTTCTCTCTGCCAACATCTCCTCCAGCAGCATTTCCCTCTGTCAACATCTCCTCCAGCAGCATTTCCCTCCGTCAACACCTCCTCCAGCAGCATTTCCCTCTGTCAACATCTCCTCCAGCAGCATTTCCCTCTGTCAACATCTCCTCCAGCAGCATTTCCCTCTGCCAACATCTCCTCCAGCAGCATTTCCCTCCGTCAACACCTCCTCCAGCAGCATTTCCCTCTGTCAACATCTCCTCCAGCAGCATTTTCCTTCCACCAACATCTCCTCCAGCAGCATTTCCCTCTGTCAACATCTCCTCCAGCAGCATTTCCCTCTGTCAACATCTCCTCCAGCAGCATTTTCCTTCCACCAACATCTCCTCCAGCAGCATTTCCCTCTGCCAACATCTCCTCCAGCAGCATTTCCCTCCGTCAACACCTCCTCCAGCAGCATTTCCCTCCACCTACATCTCCCTCAACATTCCCCCCCAACGTCTTCTGCCGGACAATATCTTCCCAAACAAAACTCTCACCCAAATAACATCTCAGCCCATTACCTCTCCTCACCAACATCTTCCCACCAATATCACCCCCACTACCTTCCACCACTATTCCCCCACTATCTTTCCCCCACCACTTCCCCGACATACATCTTCCCCTAACGTAGCTCCCCGAACCACCACTCCCCCACTAATACCTCCCTCACTATCATTTCCCCACCACCTCCTTCCATCAACGGCTCCCTTCACCAATATCTCCACCCCCACCATCTCCCACACCACCACCTTCTGCACCATCATTTCCCCCACTGACATCTCCCTTTCACCAGTATTACACCCCCCAAAACTCTCCGAATATGTTACTTCATCATCTCCCCTCACCAACATCTCCCCACCAATATTTCCTCCACAAAATTCTCATCCCAACATCTCCCCCACCTGTATTACTACTCCCATCAATATCTCTGGGCACCAAACTAAACCCTACCAATATCTCCTCCCCACCATCTCCTGCACTGTGTCCCTCCATAATCAATCCCCCGCTATTCCCCCACTATCTCCTCCGCACTATCTTCCCCTACTATCTCCCACATTATCTTCCTACCACTATCTCCCCACCACTATCCCCCTTTATCTTCACCCTATCTTACCCTTCTAGCTCCTCCAACTATCTCCCCCATCTCTGTCCATTATCTCCCCCCAACCAACATCTCTACCTACCAGTATCTCCCCAACCAACTTCTCCCCACCAACATCTCCCTTACCAACTTCTCCCCTAGCAGCTTCTTCCCATCACTTCTCCCCCACAAACATCTCCCTCCAAAAACTCACCCCATCAATAAATCCCCACTATTATCTCCCCTCACAAGGATCTTCGCCATTAAACCCACCCCCACCATCTCCCCCAACATACACCCACTAACATTTACCATGATCAACACTCCCCCACCAACATCTCCCACCACCATGTTCCCATCGCCATCACTATCTCCTTAACTAACATCTCCCCCACTGACACAACTCCATGCATACATCTCACTCCACCAATGTATCACCTAGTAATATCTCCCCATCAACATCTTCCCCCACAAGTTTCCCCTACTACCATTCCCCACCATCATTGCCCTACCACAATTTTCTCCACCACCATCTTGCCCCATCAACATTTCCATCATCAACATCTCACCCACCAACATCTCACCTAGTAATATCTGCCCCAACCAAAATCACCGCACCATTATCTGCTCCTCTAAGACCACCAGCATCCTCCCCCGCCATTATTTCCTACAACTCTTGGCCGTGGCAGATTTAAAATATGGAAGAAAATGTTGAATAGTATGGGTCAATGACAGTGGAAGCCATGTGCTTGGAGATGGAGACTACCATTTTACATCCTCTATTTTGTGAGATGAAGTTGCTTTGCTTTCTGGGTTTTATAGTAAAAACAATTTTGCTTCAGGTAATCTGCTGGATTAGAGATATTTTCAAAATAAATTATCTGCGAGGTGTTTTTGATAAAACATGCAGGTTTGTGAATGTTGGGGTCTATCTCTGCCTGGAGTGATTCGAGTTGGTCACTGAAGAGAACAAAGAGCCGTAAATTACCGATTGCCTCTTGCTGCGAAGTGGGCAATCAATGGATGCTGGTCTAGAGCAAAGCCAGTAAAAAGGTGTTAAAGGTTAGACACGTGACCTATAGTCTGGAATGCAATATTTGAACTGTTAGGAACAAATATAAAAGAGGATTCTTCGGTGCTGCTATCAGGGATAACTCTCTCAAGAGACCTGGGAGAAGAAAGGATCTGGCCAATGGAGATCTGATTTAAAACTTGGACAGTTGTTTGAGTATTGGCAGAGACAGAGCAACAGAATTCATGTTCTAAGTTGTTGGCCTGGGTTGACTTAGCTCCGTTGTTTGTGCAGGGACAATAAAGTGTGAGCTTCCGCTAATTACAAGTTGCGTAGTGTTTTCTAACCTAGGTTCTGTTAGTGAATGGTCAACAACTCCACTGCACCTCCACTACCAACATCTTCCCACTACAGTAACACCTCCTCCAACACCTTCCCCTCCAAAATCTCCCCCACCAATATCTCCCCTCATCACATTACCAAAACTGCACATACTAACATCTCCCACCACTAACAACACCCCTACCAACACTTCCACCACCAAAATCAACCCCACCAAAACCTCCCCCACTAAAACCTCCCCCACTAAAATCTCCCCCACTAAAATCTTCCCCTCTGACATCTTCCCTAACAACTGCCCTCCAACAACTACCATATCAATACCAACCCCACAAAAAAGCACACCAACATCTCCCCATCAACATCACCCCCCACAAATAAATCTGCCCACTGACACCACACCCACAAACATCTTCGTCACCAACATCTCCCCACTCAAGCTTCTCCCTCCACCAATTTCTCCAGCAACTTCTCCCCACCATCTCCCCCGATGAACTGTTCTGCACACTGACCCTACCCCCACAAGCATCACCCCATCAATATCTCCCCACACCAATATCTACCTCCACAACCACCCACTAGAAAATCCACAAGATAAGATTGGATAGATTTTTGCACAGTCGGGGAATTAAGGGAAGAGGCGGGTAGATGGAGATGAGTCCATGGCCAGATCAGCCATGATCTTATTGAATGGCAGAGCAGGCTTGACGGGCCAAATGGCCGACTCCTGCTCCTATTTCTTATGTTCTTACGTTTTTGACGATGCTGGCTGCTTCACTGAGGTAATGAGGAGTGTGGAGGGAGGCTGTTTTCTGTGATGTACTGAGGTAATGAGGAGTGTGGAGGGAGGCTGTTTTCTGTGATGTACTGAGGTAATGAGGAGTGTGGAGGGAGGCTGTTTTCTGTGATGTACTGAGGTAATGAGGAGTGTGGAGGGAGGCTGTTTTCTGTGATGTACTGAGGTAATGAGGAGTGTAGAGGGAGGCTGTTTTCTGTGATGTACTGAGGTAATGAGGAGTGTGGAGTGGGGCTGTTTTCTGTGATGTACTGAGGTAATGAGGAGTGTGGAGGGAGGCTGTTTTCTGTGATGTACTGAGGTAATCAGGAGTGTGGAGGGAGGCTGTTTTCTGTGATGTACTGAGGTAATGAGGAGTGTGGAGGGAGGCTGTTTTCTGTGATGTACTGAGGTAATGAGGAGTGTGGAGGGAGGCTGTTTTCTGTGATGTACTGAGGTAATGAGGAGTGTGGAGGGAGGCTGTTTTCTGTGATGTACTGAGGTAATGAGGAGTGTGGAGGGAGGCTGTTTTCTGTGATGTACTGAGGTAATGAGGAGTGTGGAGTGGGGCTGTTTTCTGTGATGTACTGAGGTAATGAGGAGTGTGGAGGGAGGCTGTTTTCTGTGATGTACTGAGGTAATGAGGAGTGTGGAGGGAGGCTGTTTTCTGTGATGTACTGAGGTAATGAGGAGTGTGGAGGGAGGCTGTTTTCTGTGATGTACTGAGGTAATGAGGAGTGTGGAGGGAGGCTGTTTTCTGTGATGTACTGAGGTAATGAGGAGTGTGGAGTGGGGCTGTTTTCTGTGATGTACTGAGGTAATGAGGAGTGTGGAGGGAGGCTGTTTTCTGTGATGTACTGAGGTAATGAGGAGTGTGGAGGGAGGCTGTTTTCTGTGATGTACTGAGGTAATGAGGAGTGTGGAGGGAGGCTGTTTTCTGTGATGTACTGAGGTAATGAGGAGTGTGGAGTGGGGCTGTTTTCTGTGATGTACTGAGGTAATGAGGAGTGTAGAGGGAGGCTGTTTTCTGTGATGTACTGAGGTAATGAGGAGTGTGGAGGGAGGCTGTTTTCTGTGATGTACTGAGGTAATGAGGAGTGTGGAGGGAGGCTGTTTTCTGTGATGTACTGAGGTAATGAGGAGTGTGGAGTGGGGCTGTTTTCTGTGATGTACTGAGGTAATGAGGAGTGTGGAGGGAGGCTGTTTTCTGTGATGTACTGAGGTAATGAGGAGTGTGGAGGGAGGCTGTTTTCTGTGATGTACTGAGGTAATGAGGAGTGTGGAGGGAGGCTGTTTTCTGTGATGTACTGAGGTAATGAGGAGTGTGGAGGGAGGCTGTTTTCTGTGATGTACTGAGGTAATGAGGAGTGTGGAGGGAGGCTGTTTTCTGTGATGTACTGAGGTAATGAGGAGTGTGGAGGGAGGCTGTTTTCTGTGATGTACTGAGGTAATGAGGAGTGTGGAGGGAGGCTGTTTTCTGTGATGTACTGAGGTAATGAGGAGTGTGGAGGGAGGCTGTTTTCTGTGATGTACTGAGGTAATGAGGAGTGTGGAGGGAGGCTGTTTTCTGTGATGTACTGAGGTAATGAGGAGTGTGGAGGGAGGCTGTTTTCTGTGATGTACTGAGGTAATGAGGAGTGTGGAGGGAGGCTGTTTTCTGTGATGTACTGAGGTAATGAGGAGTGTGGAGGGAGGCTGTTTTCTGTGATGTACTGAGGTAATGAGGAGTGTGGAGGGAGGCTGTTTTCTGTGATGTACTGAGGTAATGAGGAGTGTGGAGGGAGGCTGTTTTCTGTGATGTACTGAGGTAATGAGGAGTGTGGAGGGAGGCTGTTTTCTGTGATGTACTGAGGTAATGAGGAGTGTGGAGGGAGGCTGTTTTCTGTGATGTACTGAGGTAATGAGGAGTGTGGAGGGAGGCTGTTTTCTGTGATGTACTGAGGTAATCAGGAGTGTGGAGGGAGGCTGTTTTCTGTGATGTACTGAGGTAATGAGGAGTGTGGAGGGAGGCTGTTTTCTGTGATGTACTGAGGTAATGAGGAGTGTGGAGGGAGGCTGTTTTCTGTGATGTACTGAGGTAATGAGGAGTGTGGAGGGAGGCTGTTTTCTGTGATGTACTGAGGTAATGAGGAGTGTAGAGGGAGGCTGTTTTCTGTGATGTACTGAGGTAATGAGGAGTGTGGAGGGAGGCTGTTTTCTGTGATGTACTGAGGTAATGAGGAGTGTGGAGGGAGGCTGTTTTCTGTGATGTACTGAGGTAATGAGGAGTGTGGAGGGAGGCTGTTTTCTGTGATGTACTGAGGTAATGAGGAGTGTGGAGGGAGGCTGTTTTCTGTGATGTACTGAGGTAATGAGGAGTGTGGAGGGAGGCTGTTTTCTGTGATGTACTGAGGTAATGAGGAGTGTGGAGGGAGGCTGTTTTCTGTGATGTACTGAGGTAATGAGGAGTGTGGAGGGAGGCTGTTTTCTGTGATGTACTGAGGTAATGAGGAGTGTGGAGGGAGGCTGTTTTCTGTGATGTACTGAGGTAATGAGGAGTGTGGAGGGAGGCTGTTTTCTGTGATGTACTGAGGTAATGAGGAGTGTGGAGGGAGGCTGTTTTCTGTGATGTACTGAGGTAATGAGGAGTGTGGAGTGGGGCTGTTTTCTGTGATGTACTGAGGTAATGAGGAGTGTGGAGGGAGGCTGTTTTCTGTGATGTACTGAGGTAATGAGGAGTGTGGAGGGAGGCTGTTTTCTGTGATGTACTGAGGTAATGAGGAGTGTGGAGGGAGGCTGTTTTCTGTGATGTACTGAGGTAATGAGGAGTGTGGAGGGAGGCTGTTTTCTGTGATGTACTGAGGTAATGAGGAGTGTGGAGGGAGGCTGTTTTCTGTGATGTACTGAGGTAATGAGGAGTGTGGAGGGAGGCTGTTTTCTGTGATGTACTGAGGTAATGAGGAGTGTGGAGTGGGGCTGTTTTCTGTGATGTACTGAGGTAATGAGGAGTGTAGAGGGAGGCTGTTTTCTGTGATGTACTGAGGTAATGAGGAGTGTGGAGGGAGGCTGTTTTCTGTGATGTACTGAGGTAATGAGGAGTGTGGAGGGAGGCTGTTTTCTGTGATGTACTGAGGTAATGAGGAGTGTGGAGGGAGGCTGTTTTCTGTGATGTACTGAGGTAATGAGGAGTGTGGAGGGAGGCTGTTTTCTGTGATGTACTGAGGTAATGAGGAGTGTGGAGGGAGGCTGTTTTCTGTGATGTACTGAGGTAATGAGGAGTGTAGAGGGAGGCTGTTTTCTGTGATGTACTGAGGTAATGAGGAGTGTGGAGGGAGGCTGTTTTCTGTGATGTACTGAGGTAATGAGGAGTGTGGAGGGAGGCTGTTTTCTGTGATGTACTGAGGTAATGAGGAGTGTGGAGTGGGGCTGTTTTCTGTGATGTACTGAGGTAATGAGGAGTGTGGAGGGAGGCTGTTTTCTGTGATGTACTGAGGTAATGAGGAGTGTGGAGGGAGGCTGTTTTCTGTGATGTACTGAGGTAATGAGGAGTGTGGAGGGAGGCTGTTTTCTGTGATGTACTGAGGTAATGAGGAGTGTGGAGGGAGGCTGTTTTCTGTGATGTACTGAGGTAATGAGGAGTGTGGAGTGGGGCTGTTTTCTGTGATGTACTGAGGTAATGAGGAGTGTAGAGGGAGGCTGTTTTCTGTGATGTACTGAGGTAATGAGGAGTGTGGAGGGAGGCTGTTTTCTGTGATGTACTGAGGTAATGAGGAGTGTGGAGGGAGGCTGTTTTCTGTGATGTACTGAGGTAATGAGGAGTGTGGAGGGAGGCTGTTTTCTGTGATGTACTGAGGTAATGAGGAGTGTAGAGGGAGGCTGTTTTCTGTGATGTACTGAGGTAATGAGGAGTGTGGAGGGAGGCTGTTTTCTGTGATGTACTGAGGTAATGAGGAGTGTGGAGGGAGGCTGTTTTCTGTGATGTACTGAGGTAATGAGGAGTGTGGAGGGAGGCTGTTTTCTGTGATGTACTGAGGTAATCAGGAGTGTGGAGGGAGGCTGTTTTCTGTGATGTACTGAGGTAATGAGGAGTGTGGAGGGAGGCTGTTTTCTGTGATGTACTGAGGTAATGAGGAGTGTGGAGTGGGGCTGTTTTCTGTGATGTACTGAGGTAATGAGGAGTGTGGAGGGAGGCTGTTTTCTGTGATGTACTGAGGTAATGAGGAGTGTGGAGGGAGGCTGTTTTCTGTGATGTACTGAGGTAATGAGGAGTGTGGAGGGAGGCTGTTTTCTGTGATGTACTGAGGTAATGAGGAGTGTGGAGGGAGGCTGTTTTCTGTGATGTACTGAGGTAATGAGGAGTGTGGAGGGAGGCTGTTTTCTGTGATGTACTGAGGTAATGAGGAGTGTGGAGGGAGGCTGTTTTCTGTGATGTACTGAGGTAATGAGGAGTGTGGAGGGAGGCTGTTTTCTGTGATGTACTGAGGTAATGAGGAGTGTGGAGGGAGGCTGTTTTCTGTGATGTACTGAGGTACTTTCACACGGATAGAGATGGTTCTCTATTGGGCCATTCACCCCACATAACTCTCCTGTCTATACAGATGAACGATGCAACCAGGTCTGGATGCAGGGGAAAGAGCATGTTCATTCTTTATAACAAGGCAGCTTCACGTGTGGACCTTCCTGCAAGGTTTATTGGGTGTTACCGATGTATTGTGAAGCTACAAATCCTTTTTTATACCAGTAGGCTGCCTCCAGTCCGTGTGGAGGTAATTGTAACTCTGCACACATTCTTGTTGCCCTGACTACAGTTGGGCGCTGCGTGCCCAGCCATCTGTCACTGTGCAAAGGAAACTTTGGTCTTTCTAACCAAAGAGCTTTGGCTGACCTGTTCAGTGAAAATGAGGAGAACGTGCAGAGGACCAGCCCAATTCCGCCTTGTTCTGTCTTTGTACTTCAGTGCCAACAGCTGCCCTCAGATCAGTGTCAGAGTGAGCACTGTGTAGCTGTGGAGGAGGCCACCAAACAGCTGCCCTCAGATCAGTGTCAGAGTGAGCACTGTGTAGCTGTGGAGGAGGCCACCAAACAGCTGCCCTCAGATCAGTGTCAGAGTGAGCACTGTGTAGCTGTGGAGGAGGCCACCAAACAGCTGCCCTCAGATCAGTGTCAGAGTGAGCACTGTGTAGCTGTGGAGGAGGCCACCAAACAGCTGCCCTCAGATCAGTGTCAGAGTGAGCACTGTGTAGCTGTGGAGGAGGCCACCAAACAGCTGCCCTCAGATCAGTGTCAGAGTGAGCACTGTGTAGCTGTGGAGGAGGCCACCAAACAGCTGGAAGAAATGCATTCCAGCTGCACATCTGCTAAAACAGAGATGAGGAGGAATTTCTTTAGCCGGAGGGTGGTGAATCTATGGAATTCATTGTCATATAGAACATAGCACAGTACGGGCCCTTCAGCGCACGATGTTTAACCTACTCCAACATCAATCTATCACTTACCTCCCACATAGCTCTCCATTTTCTTCATCCATTACTTATCTAGGAGCCTATTGAATGTCCCTAATGTATCTGCCTTTACCCACTACCCCTGGCAGGGCTTACAACGCACCCACCACTCTCTGTGTTTAAAAAAATCTTACCTCTAACATACGCTCCCCCATACTTACCTTAAATTTATGCCCACTTGTATTAACTATTTGTGGCTTGGTTGAAGGCTCTGTATGTCCACTTTATCTATATTCAGTGGCCACTTTATTAGGTCCACCTGTACACCTCGTTATTGCAAATATCACGTGGCAGCAGCTTAATGCATAATATCATACAGTCGCAGTTCAATTGCTGTTCAGACCAAACATCAGAATGGGGAAGAAATGTGATCTAGGTGACTTTGACTGTGGGATGATTGCTGGTGCCAGACGGGGTGGTTTGAGTATCTCAGAAATCGCTGATCTCCTGGGATTTTCATGCACAACAGTCTCTAGAGTTTACAGAGAAAGGTGGGAAAAACAGAAAATACCCAGTGAGTGGCAGTTCTGTGGGTGAAAATGCCTTGTTAATGAGAGAGGTCAGAGTTGAAGTGCATGGGCTACAGAAGCAGATGTCCACATTGGGTTCCACTCCTGTACCCAATAGCATGGCCATTGAGTGCTTGCCTCTTGCCATCTTGTACAACTCTATCAAGTTTAACAACAACAACTGCCATCGTATCGGTCTGGGTGGAAAATGTGGATTTTATCACCGAGCCTATTCCCATGGAAATCAGCTGCAGGGAATCGGTGCTTTGGGAGATTGAGTGAGTGTCCTGAGGCAGGGGACAAATTTAAATTTCAAAAAGTTCAAAGTAAATTTATTATCTAAGTACATATATGTCACCATATACAACCCTGAGATTCATTTATTTTTCAGGGCATTCCCAGTAAGTAGAAAGACAGACAATACAATCAATGGAAAACCACACAACAGGGACAAACAACCAATGTGCAAAAGGCAACAAGCTGCGTAGATACAAAAAATGGAAATAAATAATTCATAAATAATAAATTGGATAGTTCAGCCAGAGAGCTAGTACAAGGACGATGGTTGAACAGCCTTTGAATATGAAATCTAAGAAAATGTACAGAGCATCTTACACAGGCGGTGTCTGAGCTGAGGGCAGGCCCTGTGTAACTCATGGGCACTGGCCCTGTCGTAATCTTTGCTCAGTAGCAGGCTGGAGCCCTTAGGGAATCTGGCACCTCACTCCAGCCAAGTTGACGTCTGTCAGGACATGTCACCCTGATATGTGATCTTCTACACCGCTGGGCTGGGGGTGGGAAGGAACGCCGGTTTGAAATGGCTTGACGGTAATCCGTTACGACATTCAGCTTCAGATGCAGTTCCAAAGGAGAAAGGGTTCCATGAGAGTTTGTCAGCGGTGTGGGAGCATTCTCTCTGTGGCGGAGTTAGCCCTTTCTTCCTTGGGGTGAACCTAATAGAGATCTCTAAGGTCACCAGATCCGGTGAACAGACACAGTTTTTCCTCCAGGAAAGGAGAACCCAAAACTAGGGGACATAAGTTTAAGAGATTTAGCAAGAATCTGAGGGGCGCTTACTCGGTCTGGCCACTGCAGAGGTGAGGAAGTTCCTAACTAGGGTCCACCTATGTAAACTTGTGGGGGCTGATATTATACCTGGTGGGGTGCTGAGGGACTATGCAGCAAAATGGCTCGACCTCACAACCTACCTGATCCACCTGCACTGCACTTTCTGTCACTGCAACACTTCATTCTGCATTCTGTTTTGTTTTCCCTTCTACCTACCTCAAGGCACTGATGTGATGAAATGATCTGACTGGAGGACATGCAAAACAAAGGTTTTCACTGGACCTCATAGCATGTGGTAATAATACACCAATTTGCAAATTTAATGATCTCGTCCGAGATAGCAACCTGAACTAGTCCCATTTCAAGTTCAAGTTTATTGTCATTCAGCTATACACACCAAATGGAACAATGTTCCTGCAAGCCAAAGTCCACAACACAGTACATATCTCACACAAAGCACTTTGAACCACAGAACATTACAGCACAGAAACAGGCCTTTTGGCCCCTCTTGGCTGTGCGGAACCATTTTTCTGCCTAGTCCCACTGACCTGCCCCTGGACCATATCCCTCCATACACCTCTCATCCATGACCTGTCCAAGTTTTCCTTAAATGTTAAAAGTGAGCCCGCATTTACCACTTCATCTGGCAGCTCATTCCACACTCCCACCACTCTCTGTGTGAAGAAGCCCCCCCCCCTTAAACTTTTCCCCCTTCACCCTTAACCCACGTCCTCTAGTTTTTTTCTCCCCTAGCCTCAGTGGAAAAAGCCCTGCTTGCATTCACTCTATCTATACCCATCATAATTTTATATACCTCTATCAAATCTCCCCTCATTCTCCTACGCTCCAGGGAATAAAGTCCTAACCTATTCAACCTTTCTCGGTAACTCAGTTTCTCAAGTCCCAGCAACATCCTTGTAAACCTTCTCTGCACTCTTTCAACCTTATTAATATCCTTCCTGTAATTCGGTGACCAAAACTGCACACAATACTCCAAATTTGGCCTCACCGATGTCTTATACAACCTCACCATAATATTCCAACTCTTATACTCAATAAAGGCCAATGGACCAAAAGCTCTCTTTATTACCCTATCTAGTTGTGACGCCACTTTTAGGGAATTATGTATCTGTATTCTCAGATCCCTCTGTTCTACTGCACTCCTCAGTGTCCTACCATTTACCTTGTATGTTCTACCTTGGTTTGACCTTCCAAAGTGCAATACCTCACACTTGTCCGCATTAAACTCCATCTGCCATTTTTCAGCCCATTTTTCCAGCCGGTCCAAATCCCTCTGCAAGCTTTGAAAACCTTCCTCACTGTCCACTACACCTCCATTCTTTGTATCATCAGCAAATTTGCTGATCCAATTTACCACGTTATCATCCAGATCATTGATATAGATGACAAATAACAATGGACCCAGCACTGATCCCTGTGGCACACTACTAGTCACAGGCCTCCACTCAATAGCAATCCTCCACTACCACTCTCTGACTTCTCCCATTGAGCCGATGTCTAATCTGATTTACTACCTCACCATGTATACCTAGCAACTGAATCTTCCTAACTAACCTCCCATGCGGGACCTTGTCAAAGGCCTTACTGAAGTCCATGTAAACAACATCCACTGCCTTCCCTTCACCCACTTTCCTGGTAACTTCCTCGAAAAACTCTAATAGATTTGTTAAACATGACCCACCACACACAAAGCCATGTTGACTCTCCCTAATAAGTCCCTGTCTATCCAAATACTTGTAGATCCTATTTCTTAGTATTTCTTCCAATAATTTACCTACTACTGACGTCAAACTTACTGGCCTATAATTTCCTGGATTAATTTTTGAGCCTTTTTTAAACAACGGAACAACATGAGCTATCCTCCAATCCTCCAGCACCTGACCCGTAAATACTGACATTTTAAATATTTCTGCCAGGACCCCTGCAATTTCAACACTAGTTTCCTTCAAGGTCTGATGGAATACCCTGTCAGGTCCTGGGGATTTATCTACTCTGATTTGCCTCAAGACTGCAAGCACCTCCTCCTCTTTCATCTGTACAGGTTCTGTGACCTCACTACCCATTGGCCTTATTTCCATCGACTCCATGCCAGTTTCCTTAGTAAATACAGATGCAAAAAACCCATTTAAGATCTCTCCCATTTCTTTTGGTTACATACATAGCCGACCAATCTGATCTTCAAGAGGACCAATTTTATCCCTTACTAACCTTTTGCTCTTAATATACCTGTAGAAGCTCTTAGGATTATCCTTCACCCTGACTGCCAAAGCAGCCTCATGTCTTCTTTTAGTCCTCCTGATTTCTTTAAGTATTATTTTGCACTTTTTATACTCCTCAAGTACCTTATTTGCTCCCTGTTGCCTATACATGTTATACATTTCTCTCTTGTTCTTTATCAGAGTTCCAATATCCCTCGAGAACCAAGGTTCCTTATTCTTATTCACTTTGCCTTTAATCCTGACAGGAACATACAAACTCTGCACTCTCAAAATTTCTCCTTTGAAGGCCTCCCACTTACCAATCACATCCTTGCCAGAGAACAACCTGTCCCAATCCATGCTTTTTAGATCCTTTCTCATTTCTTCAAATTTGGCCTTTTTCAGTTTAGAACCTCAACCCGAGGACCAGATCTATCTTCATCCATGATCAAGTTGAAACTAATGGTGTTATGATCACTGGAACCAAAGTGTTCCCCTACACACACTTCCATCACCTGCCCTAACTCATTTCCTAATAGGAGAATAGTTATATTTAGAATAGTTATACTTAGAATAGCATCACCACAAATAAATTAACAAATAATAAGGCACAATTATGACAAGTGTTAAAAAGAAAACAGTATAACGCTATTGGAACTTCATGCGTCTTCGGACCTGGGTTGTGGCAGGGAGTTCAGTGGTCTCACAGCCTGGGGGAAGAAGCTGTTTCCTATCCTGACAGTCCTTGTCCTAATGTTATGGCACCTCCCGTCTGATGGTAGGGGTGAAGGAGATTGTGGGAGGATGGGAGGGATCATTGACAATGCTAACGGTCCAGTGTACGGAGCACTCCTGATAAGTATCTCTGCTGGGTGGATGAAAGACTCCGATGCAGTCCGCACAATCCTTTGTGGGATCTTGCAGTCAGATACCTTGCAACTCCCTCACCAGGTGGTGATGGAGCTGGTCAGGATACTTTCGATGGCGCTTCTGTAAAAATTTATCAAAGTAAGGGAGTGAAGCCTCTCTTGCCTAAATCTCCTCAGAAAGCGGAGAATTTGCTGTAGTTTTCAGACATAAGAGGCGGTTTTCAAGGATCAGGTGAGATTGACTGTTATGTGCATTCTGGAAACTTGGTGCTCCTAACGCTCTCTGTGGAGGGGCCATTCAGTTGGTCAGTCTGCACCCTCCTAAAGTCCAAATCATCTCGTTGGTTTTGTCCACGTTCAGACTCAGCCTCAATGCATGCACCATTCTACCAGTTGTTCTACCCCCATGTTGTCTCGTTGTTGTTGTTGATGAACCCCACCAGTTATGTCATCCACAAACTTGGTGATTCAGTTGGAACTGGATCTAGCAGTACAGGCCTGTGTCAGCAGAGTAAACAGTAGTGAGCTGAGCACTCTGCCCAGTGGGTCGGCAAGGTCAGGGCTGTGCCAGGGCTCAGCATAAAGGTGCAGCTGCCAACTTGGACTGACTGTGGTCTTTCTGTCAAGAAGTCCAAGATCCAGTCACAGAGAGAAGCGTTGAGAGCCAATGAGGACATTTACCAACCGGCGTCTGAGGGTGATCGTAGTCAATGCCAATCTGAAATCGGTAAACAGCAACCTGGCAGAAGAGGCCCCATTTTCCAGCTGGGACAAGATGGAGTGGAGGGCCGAGGTTATGGCAACTTCAGTGGACCAATCTGAGTGACAAGCAAACTGGAAAGAAGATGGGATTCATAACTAGCCACTCATTACTGCTGACTTCAGTGCCACTGGAGGTAGTCATTAAGGCAGTTTACTGTTGCCCTCTTGGGCACAGGGATGGTGGTAGCTGTCCTGAAGCCTGCGGGGAACAGTGGACTGTTCCAGAGAGATGTTGTTAGAACCTCCATCAATTAGACTGCACAGTATCTGAGCACCCAACCGGGTATATCATCAGGCCCCACAAGTTTACATGGGTTGACCCGGGCTAGGGTCTTCCTCACATCAGCTGTGGCCAGAGTGTCCCTCAGGACCCCACTAAGCCCATGTCCCTAGAAGGCAGGAGAGTGGAGTTGAGAGGGATAATTAATCAGCCCTGATGGAATAGTGGAGACAGGCAATCTGGTTTTCCTGTGATCACAACCTGCAATCTTTCATGTGCTCTGTTCCATTGTACACAGAATCAGATTTATCATCACTACAGCGCAAAAACACTACAGTTGTAAAACACTACAGCGCAGAAACAGGCCCTTCAGCCCATCTAGTCCATCAAGCTATTAATCTGCCTGGTCCCATCAACCCACACCCAGACCATAGACCCCATACCCCTCCCATCCATGTACATCCAAACTTCTCCCTCGTCCCATCGACCCACACCCAGATCATAGACCCCATACCCCTCCCATCCATGTACCTATCCACACTTCTCCCTGGTCCCATCGACCCACACCCAGACCATAGACCCCCTACCCCTCCCATCCATGTACCTATCCAAACTTCTCCCTGGTCCCATCGACCCACACCCGGACCATAGACCCCCTACCCCTCCCATCCATGTACATCCAGACTTCTCCCTGGTCCCATCGACCCACACCCAGACCATAGACCCCCTACCCCTCCCATCCATGTACCTATCCAAACTTCTCCCTGGTCCCATCGACCCACACCCGGACCATAGACCCCCTACCCCTCCCATCCATGTACATCCAGACTTCTCCCTGGTCCCATCGACCCACACCCGGACCATAGACCCCATACCCCTTCCATCCATGTACGTCCAAACTTCTCCCTGGTCCCATCGATCCACACCCAGACCATAGACCCCATACCCCTCCCATCCATGTAAATCCAAACTTCTCCCTGGTCCCATCGACCCACACCCAGACCACGTCCCTCCACACCCCTCCCATCCATGTACCTATCCAAACTTCTCCCTGGTCCCAAAAAACCCACACCCGGACCATAGACCCCATACCCCTCCCATCCATGTACCTATCCAAACTTCTCCCTGGTCCCATCGACCCACACCCGGACCATAGACCCCATACCCCTCCCATCCATGTACCTATACAAACTTCTCCCTGGTCCCATCGACCCACACCCAGCTCGTTCCACACTCTCACCACCCTCTGAGTGAAGAATTTCCCTCGCAGCTTCCAGTGAAACATTTTACTTTCCGCCCTTAACACATGACCTCCAGTTCTAACTCAGTGGAAAAAGCCTGCTTGAATTTACCCTGTCTATGCCCCTCATAATTCTGTATACCTCATTCAAATCTCCCCTCACTCTCCCACACTCCAGGAAATCAAGTCCTTACCTATTCCACCTTTCCCTATAACTCAGGCCCTCCAGTCCCCGCAACTTCCTTTGTAAGTTTTCTCTGCACTTTTTCAATCTTATTGATGTCTTTCCTGTAGGGACGAGACCAGAACTGCACACAATACTTCAAATTTGGCCTCACCAACTGTGAGATGTGTAGTTTTCTGACAGCAATACAGTTCAAGATACTGAAAAAATTAATATGTTAAAATCTAAAGTGCAATATGTAAATAGAGCAGAGAGGAATAATGTGGTCGTGTTTATGGGTTCATAGACCGATCAGGGATCTGACGGTGGATTTGGGCTGACTGAGTAGCTGTGGTTTTAATTTCCCTTCCCGTCTACCTTGTGGGATTGACCCCAGCTATGCCGAGAGTGCCTTCACCTAAAAGGCCTCCTCTTGTTCATTTACAGTTCTACCTGCCAGGCTCAGAGTCATAGGTCGTGTAATGTTGATTGGGGTTAAGGAGGAGATGTGTGCTTGCTAATACGCCTTGATAGCCTGTCACTTCACAAGGAAGACAGGCTGAGATGGGCCACGTGAGGTCATGCCTCATTACACCAACACTACAAATGGCTTTGTCGTGACTATTTACGGACACAGAGGTCAGCAAAGAGAAACAAGACTAATTACTGCAAGGCAAGTTACTGCAGAGAGCCAAGAGAAAGCTAAGCTTATCGTTAATTAAATAAACTGGAGGTGTGATGTCGAAATGTAGCCACAACACTACCAATATAAACCTTAACCAGCCTTGGGTTTGATCAGCGTGTCCTGGGTCGATACCCAGAGGATGGTGATCTGGAGGGAAAAGCCTATATACAGTATACCCTCATAATTTTGTATATCTCTATCAAATCTCCCCGCATTCTCCTAAGCTCAGGGAATAAAGTCCTAACCTAACTCAGCTTTCCCTAAAACTCATCCCTCAAGTGCCAGCAACATCCTTGTAAATTTCTGTGCACTCTTTAAAGCTTATTGGTATCTTTCCTGTAGGTAGGTGACCAGAACTACACACAATTCAGCTGTATGAATGTCTCATGTAACTTCGACAGAACATCTGAGCTCCTGTATTCAATGCCTGATTTATAAAGGCCATAAGCACTCTTTACAACCCCACCTACCTGTGATGCCACTTCCAAGGATTTTTGGATCTGTATTCCCAGATCCCTCTGACCTATTGCACTCCTCGGTGCCCTACCGCTCACCATGTAAGACTAACCCTGGTTTGTCCTCACACTCAAAAGATTTTGAATAACCACTCTGATTGATACAGGATACAAACCGGAGGATCCTGTAAATACTCGGCAAGTTGGGCACCATCTGGGGGGAGGGAGATGATGAAAGTTTTAGGTGGAAGGCCAATACTAGATAATGTTAGAGATGACCAACCATCAAGATTCAGAAGACACTGTAAATAGTCTGCAGGTCAGACAGCATCTATGGAGGGAGGAAAAGAGTTACATTCAAGTTCATGTGTATTGTCCCTTATACCAGATGATGACAGGAAGCCTGTGCAGGAGACTTTTAAAGTGGAGCAGTTCCCCTCTCTCAACCTCAGATGTCCAGGTCCAGTGGTATGAACAAATATCTTCTTCGGTTGCAGAGGATGACCGTGACTTCTCCTGTGCCTGTTATGTCCTTCACTCTCCGCGAAATGTTGCAGAACCACTATCCTGACAGCACGTTGAAACCTCCCTGGTTTCCTTGGCTAGGGAATACACATTCCAATCCCACCAGACCCACGAGATTGAGGTGGCTGTCCCACTCCAAACCCCGGTTTCTGTGTAATTTACTACTCTGTTACAACTCAGTGCCACGAAATAACAGACAGCACACTTAATGTTAGTAAAAGAAATAAAGAAAAAAGCAAAAAGTATATATAATTAAACAGTCAAATGTGCACAAGTTGGAGCTCAACTCTTTCGAAAGTCATATTCACTGATCGTCAGTCAACTACGGCGCCTTGCTCCATCGAATCACCGTCCCCTCCGGGTCGAATCTTAAGACTGTTTCTCTCCTGTGCCTTCCTTCTTCATCTGCTGCCGAACAAGGACCCAGCTCACATTCCAAAGCACCCGTTGTCTCTGACCATAACCCAAACACTGCTTGTACAGAAAGACCATTCCATTAGCGGTGAAACCTTTCCCACGTATAATTATGATCCAGCACATACTGTCAAAAGGTATTAGCACGAGCCCTTGAGCGGCACGGCCTGAAGGTTCAGATTGACATAAAGCGTGAGGTTCGTGTTAATGTCAATCTGTGACGTTTCAGGCCCAGAACCTGTGTCAGGATTGGTTCTTGCTGATTGGAGTGAGGGGAGTGTGACGATCAGTGTGGTAGTGAGCAGTGACCTCATCGATGTGCCGAGGTCCTGAGGTGTATAGATTGGGTGAATGGACTTGGTCTCTTTTTTCGGAGTTGGAGAGAGTCAGCAACTAAAGGGCACATGTTTGAGGTGAGAGGAGAGAGATTGGAAAGGGACCTGAGGGGCATTTTTTTTTACACAGAAAGTGGTATGTACACTCAGGGGCCGCGATATGAATAAAGTGGCCAGTGAGTGTATGTTCATGGTCCCCTGTTGCTGTAGCCCATCACTTCAAGGTTTCATGTGTTGTGTGTTCAGAGAAGCTCTTCTGCACACCACTGTTGGTTATTTGAGTTACTGACTCCTTCCTGTCAGCTTGAACCAGTCTGGCCATTCTCCTCTGACCCTCTCTCATTAACAAGGTGTTTTCACCCACAGAACTGCAGAGAACCAGATGTTTTCTGTTTCTCACACCATTCTCTGTAAATTCTGGAGACTGCTGTGCTTGAAAATTCCAGGATATCAGTGGTTTCTAACTCAGATCACCCCATCTGGCACCAACATTCATTCCACAGTTAAAGTCACTCTGATCACCCCATCTGGCACCAACATTTATTCCACAGTTAAAGTCACTCTGATCACCCCATCTGGCACCAACATTCATTCCACAGTTAAAGTCACTCAGATCACCCCATCTGGCACCAACATTCATTCCACAGTTAAAGTCACTCAGATCACCCCATCTGGCACCAACATTCATTCCACAGTTAAAGTCACTCAGATCACCCCATCTGGCACCAACATTCATTCCACAGTCAAAGTCACTCAGATCACCCCATCTGGCACCAAGATCCATTCCACAGTCAAAGTCACTCAGATCACCCCATCTGGCACCAACATTCATTCCACAGTCAAAGTCACTCAGATCACCCCATCTGGCACCAACAATCACTCCACAGTCAAAGTCACTCAGATCACCCCATCTGGCACCAACATTCATTCCACAGTCAAAGTCACTCAGATCACCCCATCTGGCACCAACATTCATTCCACAGTCAAAGTCACTCAGATCACCCCATCTGGCACCAACATTCATTCCACAGTCAAAGTCACTCAGATCACCCCATCTGGCACCAACAATCACTCCACAGTCAAAGTCACTCAGATCACCCCATCTGGCACCAACATTCATTCCACAGTCAAAGTAACTCAGATCACCCCATCTGGCACCAACAATCACACCACAGTCAAAGTCACTCAGATCACCCCATCTGGCACCAACATTCATTCCACAGTTAAAGTCACTCTGATCACCCCATCTGGCACCAACATTTATTCCACAGTTAAAGTCACTCTGATCACCCCATCTGGCACCAACATTCATTCCACAGTTAAAGTCACTCAGATCACCCCATCTGGCACCAACATTCATTCCACAGTTAAAGTCACTCAGATCACCCCATCTGGCACCAACATTCATTCCACAGTTAAAGTCACTCAGATCACCCCATCTGGCACCAACATTCATTCCACAGTCAAAGTAACTCAGATCACCCCATCTGGCACCAACATTCATTCCACAGTCAAAGTCACTCAGATCACCCCATCTGGCACCAACATTCATTCCACAGTCAAAGTCACTCAGATCACCCCATCTGGCACCAACAATCACTCCACAGTCAAAGTCACTGAGATCACCCCATCTGGCACCAACATTCATTCCACAGTCAAAGTCACTCAGATCACCCCATCTGGCACCAACATTCATTCCACAGTCAAAGTCACTCAGATCACCCCATCTGGCACCAACAATCACTCCACAGTCAAAGTCACTCAGATCACCCCATCTGGCACCAACATTCATTCCACAGTCAAAGTAACTCAGATCACCCCATCTGGCACCAACAATCACTCCACAGTCAAAGTCACTCAGATCACCCCATCTGGCACCAACATTCATTCCACAGTCAAAGTCACTCAGATCACCCCATCTGGCACCAACATTCATTCCACAGTCAAAGTCACTCAGATCACCCCATCTGGCACCAACATTCATTCCACAGTCAAAGTCACTCAGATCACCCCATCTGGCACCAACATTCATTCCACAGTCAAAGTCACTCAGATCACCCCATCTGGCACCAACATTCATTCCACAGTCAAAGTCACTCAGATCACCCCATCTGGCACCAACATTCATTCCACAGTCAAAGTCACTCAGATCACCCCATCTGGCACCAACATTCATTCCACAGTCAAAGTCACTCAGATCACCCCATCTGGCACCAACAATCACTCCACAGTCAAAGTCACTCAGATCACCCCATCTGGCACCAACATTCATTCCACAGTCAAAGTAACTCAGATCACCCCATCTGGCACCAACAATCACTCCACAGTCAAAGTCACTCAGATCACCCCATCTGGCACCAACATTCATTCCACAGTCAAAGTCACTCAGATCACCCCATCTGGCACCAACATTCATTCCACAGTCAAAGTCACTCAGATCACCCCATCTGGCACCAACATTCATTCCACAGTCAAAGTCACTCAGATCACCCCATCTGGCACCAACAATCACTCCACAGTCAAAGTCACTCAGATCACCCCATCTGGCACCAACATTCATTCCACAGTCAAAGTAACTCAGATCACCCCATCTGGCACCAACAATCACTCCACAGTCAAAGTCACTCAGATCACCCCATCTGGCACCAACATTCATTCCACAGTCAAAGTCACTCAGATCACCCCATCTGGCACCAACATTCATTCCACAGTCAAAGTCACTCAGATCACCCCATCTGGCACCAACATTCATTCCACAGTTAAAGTCACTCAGATCACCCCATCTGGCACCAACATTCATTCCACAGTTAAAGTCACTCAGATCACCCCATCTGGCACCAACATTCATTCCACAGTCAAAGTCACTCAGATCACCCCATCTGGCACCAACAATCACTCCACAGTCAAAGTCACTCAGATCACCCCATCTGGCACCAACATTCATTCCACAGTCAAAGTCACTCAGATCACCCCATCTGGCACCAACATTCATTCCACAGTCAAAGTAACTCAGATCACCCCATCTGGCACCAACATTCATTCCACAGTCAAAGTCACTCAGATCACCCCATCTGGCACCAACATTCATTCCACAGTCAAAGTCACTCAGATCACCCCATCTGGCACCAACAATCACTCCACAGTCAAAGTCACTGAGATCACCCCATCTGGCACCAACATTCATTCCACAGTCAAAGTCACTCAGATCACCCCATCTGGCACCAACATTCATTCCACAGTCAAAGTCACTCAGATCACCCCATCTGGCACCAACAATCACTCCACAGTCAAAGTCACTCAGATCACCCCATCTGGCACCAACATTCATTCCACAGTCAAAGTAACTCAGATCACCCCATCTGGCACCAACAATCACTCCACAGTCAAAGTCACTCAGATCACCCCATCTGGCACCAACATTCATTCCACAGTCAAAGTCACTCAGATCACCCCATCTGGCACCAACATTCATTCCACAGTCAAAGTCACTCAGATCACCCCATCTGGCACCAACATTCATTCCACAGTCAAAGTCACTCAGATCACCCCATCTGGCACCAACATTCATTCCACAGTCAAAGTCACTCAGATCACCCCATCTGGCACCAACATTCATTCCACAGTCAAAGTCACTCAGATCACCCCATCTGGCACCAACATTCATTCCACAGTCAAAGTCACTCAGATCACCCCATCTGGCACCAACATTCATTCCACAGTCAAAGTCACTCAGATCACCCCATCTGGCACCAACAATCACTCCACAGTCAAAGTCACTCAGATCACCCCATCTGGCACCAACATTCATTCCACAGTCAAAGTAACTCAGATCACCCCATCTGGCACCAACAATCACTCCACAGTCAAAGTCACTCAGATCACCCCATCTGGCACCAACATTCATTCCACAGTCAAAGTCACTCAGATCACCCCATCTGGCACCAACATTCATTCCACAGTCAAAGTCACTCAGATCACCCCATCTGGCACCAACATTCATTCCACAGTTAAAGTCACTCAGATCACCCCATCTGGCACCAACATTCATTCCACAGTTAAAGTCACTCAGATCACCCCATCTGGCACCAACATTCATTCCACAGTCAAAGTCACTCAGATCACCCCATCTGGCACCAACAATCACTCCACAGTCAAAGTCACTCAGATCACCCCATCTGGCACCAACATTCATTCCACAGTCAAAGTAACTCAGATCACCCCATCTGGCACCAACATTCATTCCACAGTCAAAGTCACTCAGATCACCCCATCTGGCACCAACATTCATTCCACAGTCAAAGTCACTCAGATCACCCCATCTGGCACCAACAATCACTCCACAGTCAAAGTCACTGAGATCACCCCATCTGGCACCAACATTCATTCCACAGTCAAAGTCACTCAGATCACCCCATCTGGCACCAACAATCACTCCACAGTCAAAGTCACTCAGATCACCCCATCTGGCACCAACATTCATTCCACAGTCAAAGTCACTCAGATCACCCCATCTGGCACCAACATTCATTCCACAGTCAAAGTCACTCAGATCACCCCATCTGGCACCAACATTCATTCCACAGTCAAAGTCACTCAGATCACCCCATCTGGCACCAACATTCATTCCACAGTCAAAGTCACTCAGATCACCCCATCTGGCACCAACATTCATTCCACAGTCAAAGTCACTCAGATCACCCCATCTGGCACCAACAATCACTCCACAGTCAAAGTCACTCAGATCACCCCATCTGGCACCAACATTCATTCCACAGTCAAAGTAACTCAGATCACCCCATCTGGCACCAACAATCACTCCACAGTCAAAGTCACTCAGATCACCCCATCTGGCACCAACATTCATTCCACAGTCAAAGTCACTCAGATCACCCCATCTGGCACCAACATTCATTCCACAGTCAAAGTCACTCAGATCACCCCATCTGGCACCAACATTCATTCCACAGTCAAAGTCACTCAGATCACCCCATCTGGCACCAACATTCATTCCACAGTCAAAGTCACTCAGATCACCCCATCTGGCACCAACATTCATTCCACAGTCAAAGTCACTCAGATCACCCCATCTGGCACCAACATTCATTCCACAGTCAAAGTCACTCAGATCACCCCATCTGGCACCAACATTCATTCCACAGTCAAAGTCACTCAGATCACCCCATCTGGCACCAACAATCACTCCACAGTCAAAGTCACTCAGATCACCCCATCTGGCACCAACATTCATTCCACAGTCAAAGTCACTCAGATCACCCCATCTGGCACCAACAATCATTCCACAGTCAAAGTCACTCAGATCACATTTCTTCCCCATTATGCTGCTTGGTCTGAACAACAACTGAACCTCGTGACCATGTCTGCATGCTTTTTGCATTGAGTTGCTGCCACATGGTTGGCTGATTAGATATTTGCATTAAGGAGCAGGTCTGCAGGTATATGTAATGAAGGGGCCACTGAGTGTGTGTGTGGAATGAGCTGTAGAGGAAATGTTTGAGGCAGATACACCATTGAAAAGACAGTTGGACAGGGACATGTACTGGAAATGTTTAGGGAGATGTGTGTCAAATGCTGGCTAATGGGACGAGGCCGGATCACAAGACAAAGGAGCAGAAGTAGGCCATTTGGCCCATCGAGTCTGCTTCGCCACTCCACCATGAACTAAACTATTCTCCCATCTAGTTCTAATTTCCGGCTTTTTCCCCATATCCCATGATACCTATCAATCTCCTCCTTAAACACCCTTAATGATTGGGCCTTCAATGTGTGTGGACAATGAATTCCATAAATCCACGACCCTCTGGCTAAAAAAATTTCCTCATCTCTGTTTTAAATGGGCACCCTCTAATTCTAAGACTGTGACCTTTTGTCCTGGACTCACCCACCAACAGAAACAGCCTTTCCACATCTACCCTGTCCAACCCTTTCAACATTCGAAATGTTTCTGTGAGATCCCCTCTCATTCTTCTATACTCTAATGAATACAATCCAAGAGGGGACAAATGCTCCTCATATGTTAGTCCCTGCGTTCCAGGAATCATCCTAGTGAATCTTCTCTGAACTCTCTCCAACATCAGCACATCCTTTCTAAGATAGGGGGCCCAAAACTGCACACATTATTCCAGATGGGGTCTCACTAGTGCCCCACAGAGCCTCATCAACACCTCCTTACTCTTATACACTATTCCTCTTGAAATGAATGCCAACATAGCATTTGCTTTCCTTACTGCCGATCCAACCTGGTGGTTAACCTTTAGGGTATCCTGCACTAGGACCCCCAAGTCCCTTTGCACTTCCGATTTTTGAATTTTCTCCCCACCTAAATAATAATCTGCCTGATTGTTTCTTCTTCCAAAATGTACAACCGTACATTTCTCAACATTGTATCTCATCTGCCATTTCTTTGCCCACTTTCCTAAACTGACCAAGTCTCTCTGCAACCTTTCCGTTTCCTCAACACTTCCTGCTCCTCCACCTATCTCAGTGTCATCTGCAAACTTAGCCACAAAACTATTTAATCCATGATCTAAATCATCGATATACAGTGTGAGGCATGAGGCATCTTGGTTGGCATAGAGCATGCGGGCCGAAGGGCCTGTGTTTGTGCTGTGTGACTCCATGACTCCAGAGAGTGATGAATAAGTTAAGAGGATGGAAAAGGTTTGAGGGTGGCTGGATGGGATTTGTAGAGGAAGGAATATTTTTATTTTATTTAGACATACAACCCAATGAGCCTCCACCGCCCAGTTACACCCATGTGACTGATTAGCCTACTAACCCGTACCTCTATGTAATGTGCACCTGGAAGATGGAAGGTTATCAGCCGGGATTGAGTGGTGGAGCAGATTTAATGGGGCAAATGGCCTCTCTCCCATGACTGTCCAAAGGTCGGGAACAGTGGCTGATCCTGGAGGAATGGGATTAGATTAAGGTCAAAGATTAGCTTTATTTGTCACATGTACATCAATATGTAGAGTGAAATGCATCATTTTGCATCAATGAGCAACACAAGAGTCGCCATGCTTCCGGCAACAACACGGCCTGCCCCCAGGCTACTAACTCTAACTCCAACGTCTTTGGGATGTGGGCGGAAACTGGAGCACCCGGAGGAAACCCACACAGCCACAGCCACCCACACAAGCTCCTTGCAGACAGTGATGGAAATTGAATTTGGATCTCGGAGGCTGTAAAGCGTTTGTGCTAATCACTGTGCTACCTTGCCGTGGCCACTGGAGAGCTGAGGACGGTGAACAGGGTGGAGTACGAGGGTAACCTATGACTGGGTCAGAGGCTGCCTGACCCCATCAACGGTTCCCACATTCATGATCTGTGTCTACCCAGCCCAGTGCCTGGTAGGACCCAGCAGAGGCTGACACTCCTAACCCGTTTAGTTGCACCACGTGGTTGATGTGATCTGCTATGAGCTGTGTGAGCTCACGGTGTTTTTGAAATGCAGAGTTTACGCCTCCTGGCGCTCAGACTACCTGGGAAAAGATGTAGGGCAAACAGTAATTAACCTCAGCACAAAGCTCAGACATTGGACTGACACCGCGGCCAGCTCCCATCTGTCTCCTGTCACACTGATGTACCTGTGGGCTCGTTACACTGAAGGCTGTCGGTGCTGGGAACAGCATATCTTTGCATTTCTTTCCTGCCTCTGTATCTATCAAAGTACGGATCACATGTGGTTTCACTTGTGCTACTGAGCAGGAAACAGGCCTAGCTAAGTTAATGGTTTCTGAATACTTTATGGTATTAACAGCATCTTAAAAAATAGTCAATGTAAATTTTCATCTGTCACATTTTATATTGCTTTCAATTTCCCCCTCCTGTCTCTCTGATGGCAATAATTTTGAGGTAAAGTGCTGAGCTTGGAGAAAGAGATTGCTTAACCAATGAAAAAGATTCTTAGGGACAGGATTAACTCACTTTCAGAAACACACCGATTTGTTAGGGCAGGTCATTGTGGTTTTGTGTGGGGCAGATTCTGTCCACAGATTTAATTGTATTATTTGGGACATAGGAGCAGAATTAGGCCATTCCATCACAGCTAATTTATTATCTCCCTCAACCCCATTCTCTTGCCTTTGACCCCATAACTTTTGATGTCCTGACTAATCAAAACTTTATCAAGGGGCTTCCCTTCTTCCACCATCAGCTCTGCCCTCAGCCACATCTCTTCCATTTCACGCACGTCTGCTCTTACCCCATCCTCCCGCCACCCTACCAGGGACAGGGTTCCTCTTGTCCTCACCTACCACCTCACCAGCTTCCGCATCCAGTACATGATTCTCCGAAACCTCCACCATCTCCAACTGGATCCCACCACCAAACACATCTTTCCCTCCCCCCATTCCACTTCCTGCTTTCCGCAGTGATCGCTCCCTACGTGACTCCCTTGTCCATTCGTCCCTCCCCACTGATCTCCCTCCTGGTACATCCTTGCAAGTGGAACAAGTACTACACCTGCCCTTACACCTTCTCCCCCACTACCATTCAGGGCCCCTAACAGTCCTTCCAGGTGAGGCGACACTTCACCTGTGAGTCTGCTGGCATCATATACTATGTCTGGTGCTCCCGGTGTGGCCTCCTGTATATCGGTGATACCCGATGTAGACTGGGAGACCATTTCGCTCCATCTCCCAGAGAAAGCGGGATCTCCCAGTGGCCACCCATTTTAATTACATTTCCCATTCCGATATGTCCATCCATGTCCTCCTCCTCTGTTGTGATGAGGCCACACTTAGGTTGGAGGAACAACACCTCATATTCCGTTTGGGTAGCCTCCAACCTGATGGCATGAACATTGATTCCTCAAACTTCCTGTAATGGCCCCCCTTCACCATTTCCCATCCCCTTTTCCCTCTCTCACCTCATCTCCTTGCCCACCCATCGCCTCCCCCTGGTGCTCCTCGCCCCCTTTTCTTTCTTCCATGGCCTTCTGTCTCCTCTCACCAATCAACTTCCCAGCTCTTTACTTCATCCCTCCCCCCCCCCCCAGGTTTCACCTATCGCCTGGTGTTTCTCTCTCTCCTCCCCCCCCCACCTTCATCCCTCCCCCCCAGGTTTCACCTATTGCCTGGTGTTTCTCTCTCTCCTCCCCCCCCCACCTTTCAAATCTACTCCTCAGCTCTTTACTTCATCCCTCCCCACCCCCCCCAGGTTTCACCTATTGCCTGGTGTTTCTCTCTCTCCTCCCCCCCCACCTTCATCCCTCCCCCCCCCCAGGTTTCACCTATCGCCTGGTGTTTCTCTCTCTCCTCCCCCCACCATTTAAATCTACTCCTCAGCTCTTTACTTCATCCCTCCCCACCCCCCCCCAGGTTTCACCTATCGCCTGGTGTTTCTCTCTCTCCTCCCCCCCCACCTTCATCCCTCCCCCCCCCAGGTTTCACCTATCGCCTGGTGTTTCTCTCTCTCCTCCCCCCCCACCTTTCAAATCTACTCCTCAGCTCTTTACTTCATCCCTCCCCACCCCCCCACCCAGGTTTCACCTATCGCCTGGTGTTTCTCTCTCTCCTCCCACCCCACCTTCATCCCTCCCCCCCCCAGGTTTCACCTATCGCCTGGTGTTTCCCTCTCTCCTCCCCCCCCCCACCTTCATCCCTCCCCCCCCAGGTTTCACCTATCGCCTGCCGCATCTCTCTTCTCCCCCCCCCACCTTCATCCCTCCCCCCCCAGGTTTCACCTATCGCCTGCCGCATCTCTCTTCTCCCCCCCCCACCTTCATCCCTCCCCCCCCAGGTTTCACCTATCGCCTGGTGTTTCTCTCTCTCCTCCCCTACCATTTAAATCTACTCCTCAGCTTTTTTTCTCCAGTCCTGCCAAAGGGTTTTGTCTCGAGATGTTGACTGTACTTTTTTTTACTCTAGGTGTTGGCTGGCATGCTGAGTTTCTCCAGCGTTTTGTGTGTGTTGCAAAAATTTATTAACCTAAGCATACCCAATGACGTCACCTCCACTGCCATCCAACACAACATATTGCACAGAATCACCACCCTCACTGCACCCTTTCCATCCTAAAGGCATGTCCTTCTATCCTGAGGATGTGTCCTCTGGCCCTAGACCCCCCCACTATGGGAAACATCCTCTCCACATCCTCTCTATCTGTGTCCTCTGGTCCTAGACTCCCCACTGTAGGAAACATCCTCTCCACATCCACTCTATCTGTGCCCTCTGGCCCTAGACTTCCCACTATAGGAAACATCCTCTCCACATCCACTCTGTCTGTGTCCTCTGGCCCTAGACTTCCCACTATAGGAAACATCCTCTCCACATCCACTCTATCTGTGTCCTCTGGTCCTAGACTCCCCCACTATAGGAAACATCCTCTCCACATCCAGGAGGCGATGAAGGTGAATGCTGAGACAAGAGCAACAGAAATGGTCTCGTAGGACTTCAGTAAAGCATTTGACAAGGTCACTCACGGACACTGGTCCAGAAGGTGATGTCATATGGGATCTATGGTGGGTTGGTAAGCTGGAGATAGAATTGGCTTGGTCGTAGGAGATAGCATGTAGTGGTGGAGGGTGATTCCCCGTCTTAAGGTCGGCTCTAGCGGTATTCCACAGCAATTTCTGCTGGGAACTCCATTATTTGTAATATATTAATGAATTAAATGAACATGTAGAAAATGATTGTTAACTAGAACATAGTACAGGTTCTTTAGAATGCAGACAAACCATGTACCCTTAGCTGTACACCTTTGGAATGTGGGAGGAAACTGGAGCACAAGAGCAAGCCGATGCAGTCATGCAGAGAACATATAGACTCATAGTCACAGAAGACGACAGCACAGAAACAGGCCTTTCACCCACCTGGTCCGTGCCAATACCATTTAAATGACCTACTCCCAGTGAGCTGTACTCAGGCCAGAGCCCACCATCCAAACCTTCCTGAGAGACATCAGCGAGGATTGAACCTGTGTCACTGGCTCCGGAAAGCTTTGCGGTAACTGCTACACTGCTGTGCCAGGAAGAATGACTGGGGCTGGGAGGTGCGGGGTGGAGGCAACAAAGGGCAGAGGGTGTAAACTGACTGGAGAGCGAGGTGAAGGAACAATCTAAAAGAGGAACAAGAGAAATTGGGAATAGGAAAGGTTGAGGAGGATTTTCAGGGATTAGGAATTGTTTAGTCAATGTTAATTTCTGGATCTGGGAGATGTACACTCAGTGGTCAATTTAGAAACATAGAAACATAGAAAACCTACAGCATGATAAAGGCCCTTCGGCCCACAAAGTTGTGCTGAACACGTCCCTACCTTAGAAATTACTAGGCTTACCTATAGCCCTCTATTTTACTAAGCTCCATGTACCTATCCAAAAGCCTCTTAAAAGACGCTATCATATCCGCCTCCACCACTGTTGCCGGCAGCCCATTCACTCTGAGTAAAAAACTTACCCCTGACATCTCCTCTGTACCTACTCCCCAGCACCTTAAACCTGTGTCCTCTGGTGGCAACCATTTCAGCCCAGGGAAAAAGCCTCTGACTATCCACATGATCAATTCCTCTTATCATCCTAGACACCTCTATCAGGTCACCTCTCATCCTCCTTCGCTCCAAGGAGAAAAGGCTGAGTTTGCTCAACCTATTCTCATAAGGCATGCTCCCCAATCCAGGCAGCATCCTTGTAAATCTCCTCCGCACCCTTTCTATGGTTTCCACATCCTTCCTGTAGTGAGGTGACCAGAACTGAGCACGGTACTCCAAGTGGGGTCTGACCAGGGTCCTTTACAGCTGCAACATTACCTCTTGGCTCCTAAACTCAATACCACGATTGATGAAGGCCAATACATCATATGCCTTCTTAACCACAGAGTCAACCTATGCAGCTGCTTTGAGTGTCCTGTGGACTCAGACCCCAAGGTCCCTCTGATCCTCCACACTGCCAAGAGTCTTACCATTAATGCTATATTCTGCCATCATATTTGACCTACCAAAATGAACCACCTCACACTTATCTGGGTTGAACTCCATCTGCCACTTCTCAGCCCAGTTTTGCATCCTATCAATATGCCGCTGTAACCTTTGACAGCCCTCCACACTATCCACAACACCTCCAACCTTTGCGTCATCAGCAAACTTACTAACCCATCCCCCTCCACTTCCTCATCCAGGTCATTTATAAAAATCATAAAGAGTAAGGGTCCCAGAACAGATCCCTGAGGCATACCACTGGTCACCGACCTCCACGCAGAATATGACACGTCTACAACCACTCTTTGCCTTCTGTGGGCAAGCCAGTTCTGGATCCACAAAGCAATGTCCCCTTGGATCCCATGCCCCCTTACTTTCTCAATAAGCCTTGCATGGGGTACCTTATCAAATGCCTTGCTGAAATCCATATACACTACATCTACTGCTCTTCCTTCATCAATGTGTTTAGTCATGTCCTCAAAATATTCAATCAGGCTTGTAAGGCACGACCTGCCTTTGACAAAGCCATGCTGACTATTCTTTCTCCAAATGTTCATAAATTTTTCTTAGGATCTTCTCCATCAACTTACCAACCACTGAGCTAAGACTCACTGGTCTATAATTTCCTGGGCTATCTCTACTCCCTTTCTTGAATTATGGAACAACATCCACAACCCTCCAATCCTCCGTAACCTCTCCTGTCCCCATTGATGATGCAAAGATCATCACCAGAGGCTCAGTAGTTTCTTCCCTCACCCCCCACAGTAGCCCGGGGTACATCTCGTCTGGTCCCAGTGACTTATCCAACTTTCCAAAAGCTCCACCGCATCCTCTTTCTTAATATCTACAAGTTCAAGCCTTTCAGTTCGCTGTAAGTCATCCCTACAATTGCCAAGATCCTTTTCCACAGTGAATACTGAAGCAAAGTATTCATTAAATATCTCTGCTTTCTCCTCCAGTTCCATACACACTTTTCCACCGTCACACTTGATTGGTCCTATTCTCTCATGTCTTATCTTCTTGATTTTCACACACTTGTAGAATGCCTTGGGGTCTCCTTAATTCTGTCCAACAAGGCCTTCTCATGGCCCCTTCTGGCTCTCATAATGCTAGACTTATAATCTTCTAGATCTCTATCATTGTCCAGTTTTTTGAACCTTTTGTAAGCTTTTCTTTTCTTGACCAGATTTTCAACAGCATTTGTACATCACGGTTCCTGAACCCGACCATCCTTTCTGTCTCATTTGAATGTACCTATGCAGAACTCCACGCAAATATCCCCTGAACATTTGCCACATTTTTCCTGTACATTTCCCTGAGCACATCCGTTTTCAATTTATGCTTCCAAATTCCTGTCTGATAGCCTCATATTTCTCCTTACTCCAAATAAATGCTTTTCCAACTTGTCTGTTCCTATCCCTCTCCAATGCTATGGTAAAGGAGATAGAATTGTGATCACTATCTCCAAAATGCTCTCCAACTGAGAGACCTGACACCTGACCAGGTTCATTTCCCAATACCAGATCAAGTACAGCCTCTCCTCTTGTAGGCTTATCTACATATTGTGTCAAGAAACCTTCTTGAACACACCTAATAAACTCCACCCCATCTAAACCCCTCGCTCTAGGGAGATGCCAATCGATATTTGGGAAATTAAAATCTCCCACCACGACAACCATATGCACTACATATTCTGCTCTTCCTTCACAGAACACAGAATATAGATCACAGAACACAGAATATAGATCACAGGAGAAAGGATATTGATCACAGAACACGGAATAACACTTCGTCAAAGTGTTTAGTCACATCCTCAAAAATTTCTATCAGGCTCTTAAGGCACGACCTGCCCTTGACAAAGCCATGCTGACTATTCCTAATCATATACCTCTCCATAAATCCTGCCGCTCAGGATCTTCTCCATCAACTTACCAATCACTGAGGTAAGACTCACTGGTCAATGTTTTCCTGGGTTATCTCTACTCTCTTTCTTGAATAAAGGAACAACATCTGCAACCCTCCAATCCTCTGGAACCTCTTCCGTCCCCATTGATGATGCAAAGATCATTGCCAGAGGCTCAGCAATCTCCTCCCTCGCTTCCCACAGTAGCTTGGGGTACATCTTGTCCGGTCCCAGTGACTTATCTAACTTGATGCTTTCCAAAAGCTCCAGCACATCCTCTTTCTTAATATCTACATGCTCAAGCTTTTCAGTCTGCTGCAAGTCATCATTACAATCACCAAGATCATTTTCCAAAGTGAATACTGAAGCAAAGTATTCATTAAGTATCTCTGCTATTTCCTCCAGTTCCATACACACTTACCCACTGTTACACTTGATAGGTCCTATTCTTTCATGTCTTATCCTTTTACTCTTCACATACTTGTAGAATGCCTTGGGGTTTTCCTTAATCCTGCCCGCCAAGGCCTTCTCATGGCCCCTTCTGGCTCTGCTAATTTCCTTCTTAAGCTCCTTCCTATTAGCCTTATTATCTTCCAGATCTCTAACATTACCTAGCTCTCTGAACCTTTTTGTTAGCTTTTCTTCTTGACTAGATTTATTACAGCCTTTGTACACCATAGTTCCTGTACCCTACCATAATTTCAAATCAAGTACAGTCTCTCCTCTTGTAGGCTTATCTACATATTGTGTCAAGAAACCTTCCTGAACACACCTAACAAACTCCACCTCATCTAAACCCCTCGCTCTAGGACATGCCAATCAATATTTGGGAAATTAAAATCTCCCACCACAATAACCCTGTTATTATTATACCGTTCCAGGATCTGTTTCCCTATCTGTTTCTCGATATCCCTGTTACTATTGGGCGGCCTATAAAAAACACCCAGTAAAGTTATTGACCCCTTCCTGTTCATAACCTCCACCCACAGAGACTCCGTAGACAATCCCTTCATGGTGTCCTCCTTTTCTGCAGACGTGACACTATCTCTGATCAACAGTGCCACGGCCCCACCTCTTTTGCCTCCCTCCCTGTCCTTTCTGAAACATCTAAAACCCGGCACTTGAAGTAGCCATTCCTGTCCTTGAGCCATCCAAGTCACTGTAATGGCCACCACATCATATCTCCAAGTACTGATCCACGCTCTAAGCTCATCCGCTTTGTTTACAACACTCCTTGTGTTAAAATAGACACATCACAAACCATCAGTCTGAGCACATCCCTTCTCTATCACCTGCCTATCCTCCCTCTCGCACTGTCTACTAGCTTTCTCTATTTGTGAGCCAACCTCCTCTTCCCCAGCCTCTTCAGTTCAGTTCCCACCCCCAACAATTCTAGTTTAAACTCTCCCCATTAGCCTTAGCAAACCTCCCTGTCGGGGTATTTATTAAGTACACTTGTATACTTGCTCATTAATGTAAATATTTAATCAGCCAATCATGTGGCAGCAACTCAATGCATAAAAACATATAGATATGTTCAGGAAGTTCAGTTATTGTTCAGACCAAACATCAGGATGGGAAGAAATGTGATCTAAGTGACTTTGACCGTGAAATAATTGTTGGTGCCAGACGGGGTGGTTTGAGTATCTCTGAACCTGCTGATCTCCTGGGATTTCATGCACAACAGTCTCTGGAGCAGGAGTTCCCAACCTGGGAACAATGGAACCCTCGGTTAGAATTTACAGAGAATGGTGCAAAATGCAAAAAGAATCTAGTGAATGACAGTTTTGTGGGTGAAAACGCCTTGATAATGAGAGAGGTCAGAGGAGAATGGCCAGGAACCTGACAGGACAGTGACCGTAACTCAAATAACCACGTCACAACAATGGTACACGGAAGAGCAGCTCTGAACACACAGCACTTTGAAGCAGATGGGCTATGGCAGCAGAAAACCGTGAACATACACAGCGAGCAAGAGGTAACTGATAAAGTGACCAGTGAGTGTCCCGCTTTTGGAATTAGTAATGGATACGGGGAAAGGTGGGAAGGGACAATTGGGTCCCAGGTTAGATATCCACTGAGTGTCTGATCAGCCCCAGTGGTGAGGCATCACTACGGAGTAACCAAAGTCCAACATCTTAAAAACTTATTTAGAGATATAGGCCCTCTTGGCCCTTTAAACCAACCCCTCCCCGTCAGGCAACCCACCGATTTAACGTAGCCTAATCACGGGACAAGGTCTTGATTGGATATGGCCAACGGTTACGGGGAGAAGGCCGGGAACTGGGGTTGAAGAGGAGATAGAAAAAGGATCAGCCATGATTGAATGACTCAGTGGGTCTCAGAATTAGCCCATCGGCCCACTGAGTCTGCTCCGCCATTCAATCATGGCTGATCCTTTCTTCTAGATGGGCTAATTCTGCTCCTATGTCTTATGGTCTATGGTCAATTTACAATGACCAATTAACCTGCCAGCTGGTATGTCTTTGGACTGGGGGAGGAAACCAGAGCACCTGGAGGAAAGCTACGCATTCTACACTCCTTAGAGATGACATTGGAATTGAACTCTGAACTCCGACACCCCCATACTGTAGTAGCATCACACTAACTGCCACCCTACCAAGGTGCTCATGTCAGCTGGCTGGTTCTTTTTGAATGCCTATGTAGATGTCTGCACCATTATAAATCAAACTGTTAGCAAGAGTGCGAATCTTATGACAGAATGACAATTTAGAGAGGAGTCGTAGGCCTGAAAATAAATTCTCAATCATGGGTGACACTTTCATTAACATCCTACAAGATACTGCAACAAACACCGAGTGCTGTGGAGTCTTTCATTGGCTGGGGGACGCTGCCAAATTGTTACTGATCCCACTAACAAAGGGAATATTCTCTGACAGAGCTGCAGGGCTGTCAGACTGCATCTCGAAAGGGGAGACTCTACCTGACTCCTGCCTCTGTCCTTTGCCCCCGTGGTCAAAGGTGTAAGTGAGTTAGATAGAGCTCTTATAGATAGCGGGGTCAAGGGATATGGGGAGAGGGCAGGAACGGGGTACTGATTGTATATGATCAGCCGTGATCACAATGAATGGCGGTGCTGGCTAGATGGGCTGAATGGCCTACTCCTGCAGCTACTGTCTATTGTCTATTGGTTCAGCGTCTGTCCTTGCACCCTGCACTTCACTATGACAGCTATCTGGAGGGTAACCAGTTAGTTCTTACAGATTGTAGAGTGTGTGTATGTGTGTGTGTGTGTGTGTGTGTGTGAGAGAGAGAGAGAGAGAGAGAGAGAGAGAGAGAGAGAGAGAGAGAGAGAGAGAGAGAGAGAGAGAGAGAGAGACAGAGAGAGAGAGAGAGAGAGAGAGAGAGAGAGAGAGAGAAGAGAGAAGAGAGAAGAGGGAGAGGGAAAGAGACTGTATGTGTATGTGTGTGTGAGAGAGAGAGGGAAGAGGGAGAGGGAAAGAGACTGTATGTGTATGTGTGTGTGAGAGAGAGAGGGAAGAGGGAGAGGGAAAGAGACTGTATGTGTACATGTGTAAGTGGTATGACAGAAATGGCTGTATGAGGAGACATAATTCTGCTTAATTAATTGATCCAGCATTTGGAGACTTGCAAATATTCTGGTCAATCAAACCAGAGTTGACCGTCACCTGCACAAGTCCATGTCTGCTCAGGTACAATGGGAAAGTTACCTGCAGCAGACTCACAGGCGCAGAGCACCGAATAATCATAAACAGACTTTCTCAGGGCGGATGTGGCTAATATGAGGGGGCTTAATGTTAAGGTGACTGGAGGAAAGTTGTGGGGGTTATCAGAGGCAAGCTGTTTTTTACACAGAGAGAGGTGAGTGGGTGGGATGTTCTGCCAGGGCTGGTGGTAGAGGCAGACATTTAAGAGACTCTAAGACAGGTACACAGATGAAAGAAAAATAGAGGGTTCTGTGGAAAGGAGGGGTTAGATTGATTTTAGAATAGGTTAAAAGGTCAGCACAGTATTATGGGCCAAAGGGTCTGACCTAAGCTCTAGTTTTCTAAGTTCTATGTCGAGAGTAGGGGTTTCAGACCCCATGGTTAATAGTAGGGTCCAGGGCATAAACAGGATTGGGAACCCCTGTTCTACAGAGTCAGAAAACAGGCCAGATCGAAGAATAGAAAATGCTGCAGGTTTACGGAACCACAATGGGACGCATTCCTGGGTGTATTACACTATTGAACACCAAGGGCAGACGGTTGTGACTTCGTGGCCTGGAATTTCCGAGGTACGAATATTGCTCATCAGCTCCTACCTGAGTGCCGTACGAGTCTTGCTGTGGGAAGACTGGGAAGTTGTCAACACTGTGCAATCATCACTGCTACTGATCTAATGATGGAAGGAAGTTTCTGGAAAAGGTCAGCTGACATGTGGGCTAATTTCTGTGGACAGCGCAGAGCTGATTAATCTTGCACATTACTCAGAAGATGCCAATGTTGTCACTTGAGTGGAACAGCTTGGCCAGAGGCACAGCTAGTTCTGGACCATCGAGCTTCAGTAGCACAGCTGGTGTGT
Source organism: Hypanus sabinus (assembly GCF_030144855.1). NCBI lineage: Eukaryota > Metazoa > Chordata > Chondrichthyes > Myliobatiformes > Dasyatidae > Hypanus > Hypanus sabinus. The sequence continues at coordinate 165,032,643 of NC_082714.1, read as the reverse complement.
ACCCTGCTTCCCACAGCCCTTGCTGTGTCTCGAGCTCTCGCGCTTCGTATGTACGGGTCAGGGTTACTGAGTTGTGGGCATACTATGTTGGTTCCAGAATCTTGGTGACATGCCCTTGGGCTGTGTTGGTCACGGGTGCAAATGATACATCACAATATGTTTCAATGCACATGTGACAATTAAAGCTCTTTCAATAACAAGTATTCACTCATTGAACTGTTCCCACAAGCTATGGAATCACTTTCAGGAACTCTTCATCTCATGTTCTCGATATTTATTGCTTGGTTCCTTGCTTGCTTATTTATTTATTTATCTATCTATGTAGTTATCTATTTATTTATTTATTTATTTGTTATTTCTTTTTCTTTGTATTTGCACAGTTTGTTGTCTTTTGCACACTGGTTGAACACCAAAGTTGGTGCGGTCTTTCATTGATTCTGTTATGGTTATTATTCTATAGACTTACTGAGCATGCCCATAAGTAAATGAACCTCGGGGTTGTATATGGTGACATATATGTACTTGGATAATAAATTTATATGGAATTAGCTGGAGTGTTTCCGTGAGAGTGGGATCTCAGGGAGGAACTGGGAACACTCTCTCCACATTTCTGGAGAAGGACACAGACAAATGTTGCAGCCTTTCTTTCAGCACTCATTCAAAGTTCAAAGTAAATTTTATTATCAAAGTACATCCATGTCACCACATGTAGCCCTGAGATTCATTTACAGGCCCTCTGCAATGATACCACCGAGGAGTTTAAAGTTGTTGACCTTCTCCACCTCGGATGAGGATTGGCTCATGGACCTCTGGCTTGTGGGAACATTTCAATGATGGGGCAAGTGAAGCTGAGTGAAGACTTCACCCTCACATCCTATTGAAGATTAGCTTTAATTGTCACATGTGCATTGAAATTTATTGAAGTGTATTGTTTGCACATGGGTGTTGTTATGACACCACTCAGCCAGAGTTTCAATCTCCCTCCTGTATGCTGATTCATCACTACCTTTGATACATCCCACGGCAGTGGTGTCATCAGCAATGGTGTTGGAGCTGTGTTTAGCCACACAGTCAGGTGTAAAGCAATTAGAACAGGGGGCTAAGCACACATCCCTGCGGTGCTCCTGTGATAATGGAGATTGCAGTGGAGATGTTGCCAATCCAAGCTGACTGGGGATTGAGATTCAGAATCAGAGTTATTGATCACAAGGATGTGCTGAGGGCAGCCCGCAAGAGTGGCCACACGTCCCCGGTACTCAGCAGAGCAACACAGAACACAACAAGCAACCGAACAAACCCCGTCTCCCCCCCCCAACACTGTCAGTCCTCCAACCCAGGACAGACTGTCTCCTTCAGCCTCCTCCAGACTCCACAGACACCGTGTCCTTGATTTCCCCAGAAGACTCGCATAACTGAGGGTGGGAATATCTTGGAGACATCTTCTCCAGTTTGCAGTGTGACTGGCTGCCACCAGTAACACCTGATGCACAGGGCCCCAGATTCAGAATCAGGTTTAATAACACCAGCATACGTCATGAAATGTGTTAACTTTACCCCAATGCAATACATAAGTAAAAACAGAAAAGAAACTGAGTTGCAGTAAGTATACGTGTTTATTAAATAGTTAAAATAAGCAGTACGAAAAAATAAAAATGTATGAGGTAGTGTTCATGGGTTCAATGTCCATTCAGAAATCTGATGGCAGAGGGGAAGAAGCTGTTCCTGAATCGCTGAGTGTGTGTCTTCAGGCTTCTGTACCTCCTACCTGATGGTAACAGTGTGAAGAGGTTACACCCTGGGTGACGGGAATCCATAATGATGCGTGAACCATCCTAAGGTCTATTGGATGTGGAATCAGTGGGATATGAATGGCACACACAAAATGCTGGTGGAACACAGCAGGCCAGGCAGCATCTATAGGGAGAAGCACTGTTGAAGTTTCGGGCCGAGACCCTTCGTCAGGACCAACTGAAAGGAAAGATAGTAAGAGATTTGAAAGTAGTGGGGGGAGGGGGAAATGCAAAATGATAGGAGAAGACCGGAGGGGGTGGGATGAAGCTGAGAGCTGGAAAGGTGATTGGCGATATGAATGGTGTGTTATATTCACAGTTCATCATGCATAGAGTCCTGTGTCGGTGATCTGCTAGCTTGTCATGCCGGGTTTTTGTCTGGTACTGCAAGCTGCATGCACCTCTGCTCTGCTGATTGAACCAGGCTGTAGTGGGGAACTGGGAGATGGCGGGGAACGCGAGGTGATGGGCAGAGCCTCGTGAACACCATACTGAGCTGCCAGATCAAAAGTTCAGCACCATCCTCCTGAATGTATCACAGCTTGGTACAGCAACTGATTTGTCTGTGACTACAAGAAACTGCAGAGAGTTGTGGACTTAGCTCCACACATGAGGGAAAGCAACCTCTGTGAACACTTCCCACTGCCTCAGGAGAGCTGCTGGCATAATCACAGCAGTGTAGTGGCAGTAACCCAGGTTCAATTCCCAACACTGCCTGTTCTCCCTATGACCGTGTGGGTCTCCTCCGGGTGCTCCGGTTTGCTTCCACTGTCCAAAGCTGTACTGGTTAGGAGGTTAATTGTCCTCTGATTAGGCTAGGGTTAAATCTGGGGGTTGCTGGGCAGTGTGGATCAAAGGGCTGGAAGGGCCTATTTCACACAATCAAAATACATAAAATATCAAAGACTCATTCACCTCAGACTCTCTCTCTCTCCTCCCCCCAATCATCGGACAAAGCTCGTACCACCGGGATCAAGGACTGTTCTATTCTGCTGTTATAATGGTTCCACAGTAAAATTAAGCTGAACGTGACCTCATAGTCTATGTCATTATGACCTTGCATCTCATTGCCTGCCTGCACTGCACTGTCTCTGTCACGGTAACATTTTATTCTGCGTTCTGGTATTGTTTTCCCTCAATGTAGATGATGGGTGTAATATGAATGTAAGGAAGGACAAGCCAATGATTGGGTACAAATGCAGAGAGAGCAAAGAGTAAATTGTACCACAGAGGCAAAATTCAAAAGGGTAAAGAATGCAGGACTGAAGGTGCTGTATTTAAATGCGCATAGCATTCAGAATAAGGAGAACAAATTCATAGCACAATTAAACTGGTTGATATGACATAGTGGGCATCACTGAGTCGAGGCTGAAAGAAGGCCATAGTTGGGAGCTTAACATCAAAGGATATGCTTTGTATTGAAAGGACAGGCAGGAAGACATAGGTGGTGTTGTGGCTCTGTTGGTAAGAGATGGAATTACATCTTTAGAAAAAGGTGTCATAGGGTCAGAGGATGTCGACTCTTTGTGAGTGGAATAATAATAGGGGACAAAGAAATGGCAGATGGACTTAATATGTACTTTGCATCAGTCTTCACTGTGGAAGACACTAGCAGTGTGCCGGAGCTCCGTGAGTGTCAGGGAGCAGGAGTGAGTGCCAATGCTATTACAAAGGAAACAGTGCTCAGCAAACTGAACGGTCTTGGTGGATAGGTCACCTGGGCCAGAGGGACGACATCCCAGAGTCTTGAGAGAAGTTTCTGAAGAGATAACGGATACATTGGTCATAATCTTTCAATAATCACTTGATTCTGGCATGGTCCCGGAAGACTGGAAGAGTATAAATGTCCCTCCACTCTTTCAGAAGGGAGGAAGGCAGAAGAAAGGAAATTATAGGCCAGTTAGCCCAACCTCAGTGGGGAGAAAGTGCTGGTATCTATCAATAAGGATGAGGTTTTTGGGGTACTTGGAGACTAATGATAAAATAAGTCAAAGTCAGCATGGTTTCTGTGAAGGGAAATCTTGCCTGACAAATCTATTGGAGTTCTGGGAGGAAGTAACAAGCAGGGTGGACAAAGGAGAGGCAGTGGATGCCATTTACTTGGATTTTCAGAAGGTGTTTGATAAGGTGCCTCACATGAGGCTGCTCAACAAGATAAAATCCCATGGTGTTACAGGAAAGAGGGATAGAGGAATGGCTGACAAGCAGGAGGCAGCAAGTGGGAATAAACGGGGCCTTTTCTGGTTGGCTGCCAGTGACTAGTGTTCCTCAGGGGTCAGTATTGGACCACTACTTTTTACATTGTTTGTCAATGATTTGGATAATGGAATCGATGGCTTTGTGACAAAGTTTGTGGATGATAGGTAGAGGGGTAGGTAGTGCTGAGGAGGCAATGTGATTACAGCAGGACTTAGACAAATTGAAAGAATGGGTAAAAAAAAAGTGACAGATGGAATACTGTGTTGGGAAATGTACGATAATGCATTTTGGTAAAAGGAACAATAGTGCAGACTATTATCTAATTGGGGAGAAGGTTTAAACATCAGAGGTGCAGAGGGACTTAGGAGTCCTTGTGCAAGACTCCCAGAAGGTTCATTTACAGGTTGAGTCTGTGGTAAAGAAGGAAATTGCAATGTTGGCATTTATTTCAAGGGGAATAGAATATAAAAGCAAGGAGATAATGCTGAGGCTTTTATAAGACATTAGTCAGGTAGTACCTGGAGTACCATATTGTCAACAGTTTTGGGCCCCTGTCTTAGAAAGGATGTGTTGTCATTGGAGGGAGTTCACGGGGATGATTCTGGGAATGAAGGGGTTAACACATGAGGAACGTTTGGCATCTTTGGGCCTGTACTCACTGGAATTTAGAAGAATCTGGGGGGATCTCACTGAAACCTACCAAGCTGAAAGGGTTAGATAGGGTGGATATGGAGAGGATTTTTCCTATGGTGGGGGTATCCAGAACTGGAGGGTATAGCCTCCAAATTGAGGGGCAACCTTTGAGAATAGCAGTAAGAGGAATATTTTTTTAGCCAGAGAGTAGTCGATCTGAGGAATGCTCTGCCAGAGACTGCAGTGGAGGCCAAGTCAGTGGGTATATTTAAGGTGGAAGTGGATGTTCCCTGATTTGTCAGGGCATTGAAGAATACGGTGAGAGGGCAGGTGTATGGGGTTGAGTTGGAACCAGGTTGAGCCATGATGGGATGGTGGAGCAGACTCCATGGGCTGAATGGCCTAATTCTGCTCCTACGTCTTATGGTTTAATGTACTGATGTGATGAAGTGATCCGTAAGGAAAACATTTAAAATAAAGTCTTTCACTTTACTCTCGTACAGGGGACAAAAATAAACCAATAAATACCAATTTTACTAACTTACCAATACTTCTACCACCAAAGCTCAAGAGTTGCCATTGGCCAGGATCACAGTGGGATAAGCCTGTAAATGCTGTATCCGCTGAGCGGGGAGGAGCATGGTGTCTCCATGAGTGGTTCAGCTCCTGATACCCACTGAAGCCTTTCCAGCACCTGCAAGCGCCACCCTGAGAGTTTCTTCATCATTAGAACGGCAGCAAACCCAACAGACAACTCACAACCTCGAAGGCCGGTTGGAGAAGATCAACAATGGATACAGGCATAGCTCGGGTTGACAGCCGAGACTTTGTCCCTGGGCGGATTGTGTGGACATAGATTGACTGAACACCCAAAGATTTTTCCCTGGGTGGAAATAGCTAATATGAAGGGGCATTATTTTAAGGAAAATGTAGAGGTGATATCAGAGGTAGGTTTTTTACACAGAGAGTGTTGGATGTGTTGAACACTGCCATGTGTGATAGTTGAGGCAGAGACATTAGGGACATTTAAGAGACTTTTGGATAGGCACACAGATGATCTAAAAATCGAAGATTATGTAGAAGGAAGGATTAGTTTTATCTTAGAATAGGTTAAAAGGTCAGCACAATGTTGTGGGCCGAAGGGCCTGTACTGTTTTTATGTTCTATGTTCTGAAAGAGAGAAAAGTAGTGAGGTCGTGTTCATGGAGTCATTGTCCATTCAGAAATCTGATGGTGGAGGGGAAGGAGCTGCTCCTAAAACATTGAGTGTGTGCCTTCAGCCTTCTATACCTCCTCCCTGGCAGTAGCGATGAGAAGCTGGGGTGGGGGAAGCTGCCTTATTGAACCATCATCATCCTTCTGGATGATGTTTAACGTGTAACGTTATCTCCAGTACACTGGTGTAAAGGAAACCTAAATGGCAGTTACTCCGGATCCAATACAGCACAAATAAAACACAATAAGATAAAGAACACACTAAATACAAATACATGAGATAACTTATATACATAGATCGATTGCATGTCCATAAAGAGACTCTAGGCACAAGACTGACTGTGCATAAGGCGACTGACAGGAAATGATAAAGTAGTGGTGGAGTTAGTGGGGGGGAGAGGTGTTGATCGGTCTTACTGCTTGGGGAAAGTCACTGTTTTTTTGAGTCTGGTGGTCCTGGTGTGGATGCTACGTAGCCTCCTCCCTGATGGGAGTGGGACAGACAGTCCGTGAGCTGGGTGGGTGAGTCCCTTCATGCTGTTACTGGCCCTGTTTTGGCATCTTTCTGTATATATGTCCATGATAACGGGTAGGGTGAGCTGGTGAGGTGTCGGACAGTTCCGACTACCCATTGAAGAGCCTTCCTGTCTGCCACAGGACAGCTTTGGCTGGTCAGCCCCTGACTTGTACGCTCATTTGTATTTGATCCCAAATCTTTCTTTGACTCCCGGGAAAGCTTTTCCTCTGCATTGGCAGTCCGGTGTCACAGGAATTCCTCAGTCGACCTTGCAGTGTTTGAGCTTACTTCTTTAGATTGCTGGGAGCAGGGTGACAGGAGGTCAGGTAAGTATAGCATCTGCTTTAGGAGGCTGGAGAGCAGGCTCATCCACTGGTCTGACCCATTGCCAGTTTCATCTTTTGTCAACATTCAGAATTACCTGCCCAGCAGCCCAGAATCACGCATCGAAGGGCAGCAGCTGGGAGTTCAGTCGGTCGTGCCATAAATAAAGACATGCACTCAGGAAAAGCAGCCATGGACACAGGCAGTGCTGGGGATTGTGATCAGTCCCGGCATCACTCTGAACAGCCAGTCTCCCTCTCGTCCTTGTACCTCTCCAGTAGTGTGGTCATCTCTTCAGCCCATGATGCCTCAAATTCTAGAGTTCTTTCCCTGAAGCCTAACACCTCAGTTGTCCATTCTCATGCTCCAATAAGCCATCTTTTATAAAGGGTGTACACAGATCAGTATATTACAGTACAGACCCTTCAGCCCATGATGATATGCTGACCCTTTAACCTACTCTAAAATCAATCTAACCCTCGCCTCCAACACAGCCTTCCAAATTTCTATCGTCCATGTGCCTATCTAAGAGTTTGTTAAAAGTCCCTAGTAACGCAGTGCCTCTACCACTCCCCTTGGCGGTGCATTCCACACACCAATCATCCTCTGTGTAAAAAAACCTACCCCCTACACTCTCACTGTTGCAATGGGTGGCTGGAAGCGGGCCCAAGTGCAGGACACAGGCACAGAGATGGATTTGGACATGACTCGGACTCGGACACTGAGCCGGGATCTGGAACACCGAGCCGGCAACTGGAACATGGAGACAACAACACTAAACAAAGACAGACGATTCATATCTTGGCCCAGAAGAGCGGCAAACAGCCAGCAGCCAGACACGAAGAGACAGAATTCCCAACTCGGAGTAGCGGCAAACAGCCAGACCTACTCAGCTGGGAATGAGCCGACAGAAACCAAACTATGACAGTCCATCGGTATCTCGACTCCAGGTAGCACATGTAGTGGCAAGTTCTCAACTCGACCCAGGAACAGTGGACGACGGGCTCTCCACTCAACCCAGGAACAGCGGACGACGGGCTCTCCACTCGACCCAGGAACAGTGGACGACGGGCTCTCGAATCGAACCAGGAACAGTGGACGACGGGCTCTCGAATCGACCCAGGAACAGTGGACGACGGGCTCCCGACTTGACCCAGGAACAGTGGACGACGGGCTCTCCACTCGACCCAGGAACAGTGGACGACGGGCTCTCCACTCGACCCAGGAACAGTGGACGACGGGCTCTCCACTCGACCCAGGAACAGTGGACGACGGGCTCCCGACTTGACCCAGGAACAGTGGACGACGGGCTCTCCACTCGACCCAGGAACAGTGGACGACGGGCTCTCCACTCGACCCATTCTCGGCGGCTCGGAAAGAGCATAGCCGCACTGCAGAGTTGATGAACCAGCAGCGAATAGATGTAAGCCGGAGTCTTTATTCTGCCTTTTGAATGTGGATCAGGTGCCTCAATCAAGGAGCCCAGTGGAACCCGGGGAAAAGGAAATTAACTGAAATGAGCAGTCAACGGACCAGACCATGACACCTACCCCCATACTTTATTCCAATCACCTTGAAATTATGCCTCTGTGTAGCAGCCATTTCTGCCCTGTACACCTGATCAACAAATGGTGACTATAGCTGAGGGAGGATGAGGATCCAGAGGAGGCTCACGGGAAAGATCCCAGGAAGCAAAGGGGTCACCACATGAGGAGTGTTTGATGGCTCTGGTCTTGTACTTGCTCGAGTTTAGAAGGACAGTGGTGGTGAGATCTCACAGAAACCTACCCAATACTGAAAGGTCTAGGCAGAGTGGACATGGAGAAGATATTCTCATTCATGGGAGAGTTTGGCACCAGCAGGCACAGGATATCTGCTTAAAACAGAGTTGAGAAGGAATTTCTCCACCAGAAGGTGGTGGATCTGTGGAGGCCAAGTCATTGTGTATATTTAAGGCAGAGATGATAGGTTCCTGATTAGTCAGGGGTTAAACGTTATAGAGCATTCTGTAGAACATAGAACAGTATAGGCTCTTCAGCCCTTCAATCCACTCAGGCTTTCCCCCCACATAGGCCTCCATTTTTCTTTTTCTTTCAATCCTCCATCATCACTTTTGGCTCAGTGTTGGTATTTGGTTAATGATAGAGTCATGAGGCACCCCATCACAGAGTGGAAATTGTGCAAATGGATGTCATTGTTAACTAGTTAGTGGTACAGTTTATTACTGTCTGGTGGGCACAACAATTATTGTAATACACACAAAATGCTAATACGCACAGAAATTACCGGAAGTTGGAAAAATCATTGTCCGTGCTGTCTGGCTGGAGGCTACCCAAAAGGAATTTCCCCCCTGCCACTACTCTCTTCCATTCCCCACACCCTTCTAATCCTTCTCCTTCCCTGTCTTGTGCCTCTACTCCTTCCTTTCCTCCCATGGTCCTCCAATCAGATTCCCTTTTCTTCAACCCTTTACTTTTTCCACTAATCACCTCCCAGCTTCTTACTTCATGCCCCTCCCCCACCCATTCACCTGGTCTCACCGATCACCTGCCAACTTGTACTCTTCCCCTTCCCCACCAACTTCATATTCTGGTTTCTGCCATTCCTTTCCAGTTCTGATGATGGGTCTTGGCCCGAAACATCAAATGTTTATTCCTATGCATCGATGCTGTCTGAAATAATAATAGTGGCAATTTCTTACCTCGATGTCACTTCTAACTTAAAGTTTACAAAGTATATTGATTCTGTACAGGAAACTGGTGAGGCCACACCTGGAGTACCATGTGCCATTCTGGTCTGCTTACTCGAGGAAAGATGTACTGTCCTTGGAGGGAGCTGATTCTGGAGATGAGGGGCTAGCCTGTGAGGAGAGATGTACCAATGGGACAATACTCACTGGAATTCAGAAGAGTGAGAGGGGACTGCAAGGAAACAAAACTATGAAAGAGATAGGTAAGAGAGAGGAAACGTCTTCCACCTATCACGTCCTAGTTTCTTACTTCATCCCCCCCCCCCCCCACTCCAACCGCCCACCTGCCCTTCACTTCTCTCACCTCTCACCTGACAGCTTCCCTTTCTTCCACTTTCTTGTTCTGGTTTCTGCCCCTTCCCTTCCAGTCCTGATGAAGAGTTTCGGCCCAATGCGTCGGCTGTTTATTTTCCTCTGTGGAATGCTGCCTGACCTGCTGAGTTCCTTAAGCTTTGTGTGTGTGTACTACACAAGATTTCCAGCATCTGCAGAATCGCTTGAGTTCACAGAACGATGGTGCAGTTCCACAGGTGAGCGTGGGTGAGTGGGTGGTGCAGTTCCCCAGGTGAACGTGGGTGAGTGGGTGGTGCAGTGCCCCAGATGAGCATGGGTGAGTGGGTGGTGCAGTTCCCCAGGTGAGCATGGGTGAGTGGGTGGTGCAGTTCCCCAGGTGAGCGTGGGTCAGTGGGAGGTGCAGTTCCCCAGGTGAGCGTGGGTGAGTGGGTGGTGCAGTTCCCCAGGTGAGCGTGGGTGAGTGGGTGGTGCAGTTCCTCAGGTGAGCGTGGGTCAGTGGGAGGTGCAGTTCCCCAGGTGAGCGTGGGTGAGTGGGTGGTGCAGTTCCCCAGGTGAGCATGGGTGAGTGGGTGGTGCAGTTCCCCAGGTGAGCGTGGGTCAGTGGGAGGTGCAGTTCCCCAGGTGAGCGTGGGTCAGTGGATGGTGCATTTCCCCAGGTGAGCGTGGGTGAGTGGGAGGTGCAGTTCCCCAGGTGAGCGTGGGTCAGTGGGAGGTGCAGTTCCCCAGGTGAGCATGGGTGAGTGGGTGGTGCAGTTCCCCAGGTGAGCATGGGTGAGTGGGTGGTGCAGTTCCCCAGGTGAGCGTGGGTCAGTAGGAGGTGCAGTTCCCCAGGTGAGCGTGGGTCAGTGGATGGTGCATTTCCCCAGGTGAGCATGGGTGAGTGGGAGGTGCAGTTCCCCAGGTGAGCGTGGGTGAGTGGATGGTGCAGTTCCCCAGGTGAGTGTGGGTGAGTGTGTGGTGCAGTTCCCCAGGTGAGCGTGGGTCAGTGGGTGGTGCAGTTCCCCAGGTGAGCGTGGGTGAGTGGGTGGTGCAGTTCCCCAGGTGACCGTGGGTGAGTGGATGGTGCAGTTCCCCAGGTGAGCGTGGGTCAGTGGATGGTGCAGTTCCCCAGGTGAGCTTGGGTCAGTGGGTGGTGCAGTTCCCCAGGTGAGCGTGGGTGAGTGGGTGGTGCAGTTCCCCAGGTGACCGTGGGTGAGTGGATGGTGCAGTTCCCCAGGTGAGCGTGGGTGAGTGGGTGGTGCAGTTCCCCAGGTGAGCGTGGGTCAGTGGATGGTGCATTTCCCCAGGTGAGCGTGGGTGAGTGGGAGGTGCAGTTCCCCAGGTGAGCGTGGGTGAGTGGATGGTGCAGTTCCCCAGGTGAGTGTGGGTGAGTGTGTGGTGCAGTTCCCCAGGTGAGCGTGGGTCAGTGGGTGGTGCAGTTCCCCAGGTGAGCGTGGGTGAGTGGATGGTGCAGTTCCCCAGGTGAGCGTGAGTCAGTGGGTGGTGCAGTTCCGCAGGTGACCGTGGGTGAGTGGATGGTGCAGTTCCCCAGGTGAGCGTGGGTCAGTGGACGGTGCAGTTCCCCAGGTGAGCGTGGGTCAGTGGGAGGTGCAGTTCCCCAGGTGAGTGTGGGTCAGTGGATGGTGCATTTCCCCAGGTGAGCGTGGGTGAGTGGGAGGTGCAGTTCCCCAGGTGAGCGTGGGTCAGTGGGAGGTGCAGTTCCCCAGGTGAGTGTGGGTGAGTGTGTGGTGCAGTTCCCCAGGTGAGCGTGGGTCAGTGGGTGGTGCAGTTCCCCAGGTGAGCGTGGGTGAGTGGGTGGTGCAGTTCCCCAGGTGACCGTGGGTGAGTGGATGGTGCAGTTCCCCAGGTGAGCGTGGGTCAGTGGATGGTGCAGTTCCCCAGGTGAGCTTGGGTCAGTGGGTGGTGCAGTTCCCCAGGTGAGCGTGGGTGAGTGGGTGGTGCAGTTTCCCAGGTGAGCGTGGGTCAGTGGGTGGTGCAGTTCCGCAGGTGACCGTGGGTGAGTGTGTGGTGCAGTTCCCCAGGTGAGCGTGGGTCAGTGGGTGGTGCAGTTCCGCAGGTGAGCGTGGGTCAGTGGGTGGTGCAGTTCCCCAGGTGAGCGTGGGTCACTGGATGGTGCAGTTCCCCAGGTGAGCATGGGTCAGTGGGTGGTGCAGTTCCCCAGGTGAGCGTGGGTGAGTGGGTGGTGCAGTTCCCCAGGTGACCGTGGGTGAGTGTGTGGTGCAGTTCCCCAGGTGAGCGTGGGTCAGTGGGTGGTGCAGTTCCGCAGGTGAGCGTGGGTCAGTGGGTGGTGCAGTTCCCCAGGTGAGCGTGGGTCACTGGATGGTGCAGTTCCCCAGGTGAGCATGGGTCAGTGGGTGGTGCAGTTCCCCAGGTGAGCGTGGGTGAGTGGGTGGTGCAGTTCCCCAGGTGAGCGTGGGTCAGTGGGTGGTGCAGTTCCCCAGGTGAGCGTGGGTCAGTGGGTGGTGCAGTTCCCCAGGTGAGCGTGGGTGAGTGGGTGGTGCAGTTCCCCAGGTGAGCGTGGGTCAGTGGGTGGTGCAGTTCCCCAGGTGAGCGTGGGTGAGTGTGTGGTGCAGTTCCCCAGGTGAGCGTGGGTCAGTGGGTGGTGCAGTTCCCCAGGTGAGCGTGGGTCAGTGGGTGGTGCAGTTCCCCGGGTGAGCGTGGGTGAGTGGGTGGTGCAGTTCCCCAGGTGACCGTGGGTGGTGCAGTTCCCCAGGTGAGCGTGGGTCAGTGGATGGTGCAGTTCCCCAGGTGAGCGTGGGTGAGTTGGTGGTGCAGTTCCCCAGGTGAGGGTGGGTCAGTGGATGGTGCAGTTCCCCAGGTGAGCGTGGGTCAGTGGGAGGTGCATTTCCCCAGGTGAGCGTGGGTCAGTGGGTGGTGCAGTTCCCCAGGTGAGCGTGGGTGAGTGGGAGGTGCAGTTCCCCAGGTGAGCGTGGGTGAGTGGGTGGTGCAGTTCCCCAGGTGAGCGTGGGTGAGTGGATGGTGCAGTTCCCCAGGTGACCGTGGGTGAGTGGATGGTGCAGTTCCCCAGGTGAGCGTGAGTCAGTGGGTGGTGCAGTTCCCCAGGTGAGCGTGGGTGAGTGGGTGGTGCAGTTCCCCAGGTGACCGTGGGTGAGTGGATGGTGCAGTTCCCCAGGTGAGCGTGGGTCAGTGGATGGTGCAGTTCCCCAGGTGAGCGTGGGTGAGTGGGTGGTGCAGTTCCCCAGGTGAGCGTGGGTGAGTGGATGGTGCAGTTCCCCAGGTGAGCGTGAGTCAGTGGATGGTGCAGTTCCCCAGGTGAGCGTGAGTCAGTGGGTGGTGCAGTTCCCCAGGTGAGCGTGGGTCAGTGGATGGTGCAGTTCCCCAGGTGAGCGTGAGTCAGTGGGTGGTGCAGTTCCCCAGGTGAGCGTGGGTGAGTGGGTGGTGCAGTTCCCCAGGTGAGCGTGGGTCAGTGGGTGGTGCAGTTCCCCAGGTGAGCGTGGGTCAGTGGATGGTGCAGTTCCCCAGGTGAGCGTGGGTGAGTGGGTGGTGCAGTTCCCCAGGTGAGCGTGGGTGAGTGGGTGGTGCAGTTCACCAGGTGAGCATGGGTGAGTGGGTGGTGCAGTTCTCCAGGTGAGCGTGAGTCAGTGGGTGGTGCAGTTCCCCAGGTGAGCGTGGGTCAGTGGGTGGTGCAGTTCCCCAGGTGAGCGTGGGTGAGTGGATGGTGCAGTTCCCCAGGTGAGCGTGGGTCAGTGGGTGGTGCAGTTCCCCAGGTGAGCGTGGGTCAGTGGGTGGTGCAGTTCCCCAGGTGAGCATGGGTGAGTGGGTGGTGCAGTTCCCCAGGTGAGCGTGAGTCAGTGGGTGGTGCAGTTCCCCAGGTGAGCGTGGGTCAGTGGGTGGTGCAGTTCCCCAGGTGAGCGTGGGTGAGTGGGTGGTGCAGTTCCCCAGGTGAGCGTGGGTCAGTGGACGGTGCAGTTCCCCAGGTGAGCGTGGGTCAGTGGATGGTGCAGTTCCCCAGGTGAGCGTGGGTGAGTGGGTGGTGCAGTTCCCCAGGTGAGCATGGGTGAGTGGGTGGTGCAGTTCCCCAGGTGAGCGTGAGTCAGTGGGTGGTGCAGTTCCCCAGGTGAGCGTGGGTCAGTGGGTGGTGCAGTTCCCCAGGTGAGCGTGGGTGAGTGGATGGTGCAGTTCCCCAGCTGAGCGTGGGTCAGTGGGTGGTGCAGTTCCCCAGGTGAGCGTGGGTCAGTGGGTGGTGCAGTTCCCCAGGTGAGTGTGGGTGAGTGTGTGGTGCAGTTCCCCAGGTGAGCGTGGGTCAGTGGGTGGTGCAGTTCCCCAGGTGAGCGTGGGTCAGTGGATGGTGCAGTTCCCCAGGTGAGCGTGGGTGAGTTGGTGGTGCAGTTCCCCAGGTGAGCGTGGGTCAGTGGATGGTGCAGTTCCCCAGGTGAGCGTGGGTCAGTGGGAGGTGCATTTCCCCAGGTGAGCGTGGGTCAGTGGGTGGTGCAGTTCCCCAGGTGAGCGTGGGTGAGTGGGAGGTGCAGTTCCCCAGGTGAGCGTGGGTGAGTGGGTGGTGCAGTTCCCCAGGTGAGCGTGGGTGAGTGGATGGTGCAGTTCCCCAGGTGACCGTGGGTGAGTGGATGGTGCAGTTCCCCAGGTGAGCGTGAGTCAGTGGGTGGTGCAGTTCCCCAGGTGAGCGTGGGTCAGTGGATGGTGCAGTTCCCCAGGTGAGCGTGAGTGAGTGGGTGGTGCAGTTCCCCAGGTGAGCGTGGGTGAGTGGGTGGTGCAGTTCCCCAGGTGAGCATGGGTGAGTGGGTGGTGCAGTTTCCCAGGTGAGCGTGAGTCAGTGGGTGGTGCAGTTCCCCAGGTGAGCGTGGGTGAGTGGGTGGTGCAGTTCCCCAGGTGAGCGTGAGTCAGTGGGTGGTGCAGTTCCCCAGGTGAGCGTGCGTCAGTGGGTGGTGCAGTTCCCCAGGTGAGCGTGGGTGAGTGGGTGGTGCAGTTCCCCAGGTGAGCGTGGGTCAGTGGATGGTGCAGTTCCCCAGGTGAGCGTGGGTCAGTGGATGGTGCAGTTCCCCAGGTGAGCGTGGGTGAGTGGATGGTGCAGTTCCCCAGGTGAGCGTGAGTCAGTGGGTGGTGCAGTTCCCCAGGTGAGCGTGAGTCAGTGGGTGGTGCAGTTCCCCAGGTGAGCATGGGTGAGTGGGTGGTGCAGTTCCCCAGGTGAGCGTGAGTCAGTGGGTGGTGCAGTTCCCCAGGTGAGCGTGGGTCAGTGGGTGGTGCAGTTCCCCAGGTGAGCGTGGGTCAGTGGGTGGTGCAGTTCCCCAGGTGAGCGTGGGTGAGTGGGTGGTGCAGTTCCCCAGGTGAGCGTGGGTCAGTGGACGGTGCAGTTCCCCAGGTGAGCGTGGGTCAGTGGATGGTGCAGTTCCCCAGGTGAGCGTGGGTGAGTGGGTGGTGCAGTTCCCCAGGTGAGCGTGGGTGAGTGGGTGGTGCAGTTCCCCAGGTGAGCGTGGGTGAGTGGGTGGTGCAGTTCCCCAGGTGAGCGTGAGTCAGTGGGTGGTGCAGTTCCCCAGGTGAGCGTGGGTCAGTGGGTGGTGCAGTTCCCCAGGTGAGCGTGGGTGAGTGGATGGTGCAGTTCCCCAGGTGAGCGTGGGTCAGTGGGTGGTGCAGTTCCCCAGGTGAGCGTGGGTCAGTGGGTGGTGCAGTTTCCCAGGTGAGCGTGGGTGAGTGGGTGGTGCAGTTCCCCAGGTGACCGTGCGTGGTGCAGTTCCCCAGGTGAGCGTGGGTCAGTGGATGGTGCAGTTCCCCAGGTGAGCGTGGGTGAGTTGGTGGTGCAGTTCCCCAGGTGAGCGTGGGTCAGTGGATGGTGCAGTTCCCCAGGTGAGCGTGGGTCAGTGGGAGGTGCATTTCCCCAGGTGAGCGTGGGTCAGTGGGTGGTGCAGTTCCCCAGGTGAGCGTGGGTGAGTGGGAGGTGCAGTTCCCCAGGTGAGCGTGAGTCAGTGGATGGTGCAGTTCCCCAGGTGAGCCTGGGTGAGTGGGTGGTGCAGTTCCCCAGGTGAGCGTGAGTCAGTGGGTGGTGCAGTTCCCCAGGTGAGCGTGGGTCAGTGGATGGTGCAGTTCCCCAGGTGAGCGTGGGTGAGTTGGTGGTGCAGTTCCCCAGGTGAGCGTGGGTCAGTGGATGGTGCAGTTCCCCAGGTGAGCGTGGGTCAGTGGGAGGTGCATTTCCCCAGGTGAGCGTGGGTCAGTGGGTGGTGCAGTTCCCCAGGTGAGCGTGGGTGAGTGGGTGGTGCAGTTCCCCAGGTGAGCGTGAGTCAGTGGATGGTGCAGTTCCCCAGGTGAGCCTGGGTGAGTGGGTGGTGCAGTTCCCCAGGTGACCGTGGGTGAGTGGATGGTGCAGTTCCCCAGGTGAGCCTGGGTGAGTGGGTGGTGCAGTTCCCCAGGTGAGCGTGGGTGAGTGGGTGGTGCAGTTCCCCAGGTGAGCGTGAGTCAGTGGGTGGTGCAGTTCCCCAGGTGAGCGTGAGTCAGTGGATGGTGCAGTTCCCCAGGTGAGCGTGAGTCAGTGGGTGGTGCAGTTCCCCAGGTGAGCGTGGGTCAGTGGATGGTGCAGTTCCCCAGGTGAGCGTGAGTGAGTGGGTGGTGCAGTTCCCCAGGTGAGCGTGGGTGAGTGGGTGGTGCAGTTCCCCAGGTGAGCATGGGTGAGTGGGTGGTGCAGTTTCCCAGGTGAGCGTGAGTCAGTGGGTGGTGCAGTTCCCCAGGTGAGCGTGGGTGAGTGGGTGGTGCAGTCCCCCAGGTGAGCGTGAGTCAATGGGTGGTGCAGTTCCCCAGGTGAGCGTGGGTGAGTGGGTGGTGCAGTTCCCCAGGTGAGCGTGAGTCAGTGGGTGGTGCAGTTCCCCAGGTGAGCATGGGTGAGTGGGTGGTGCAGTTCCCCAGGTGAGCGTGAGTCAGTGGGTGGTGCAGTTCCCCAGGTGAGCGTGGGTCAGTGGGTGGTGCAGTTCCCCAGGTGAGCGTGGGTGAGTGGGTGGTGCAGTTCCCCAGGTGAGCGTGGGTCAGTGGACGGTGCAGTTCCCCAGGTGAGCGTGGGTCAGTGGATGGTGCAGTTCCCCAGGTGAGCGTGGGTGAGTGGGTGGTGCAGTTCCCCGGGTGAGCGTGGGTGAGTGGGTGGTGCAGTCCCCCAGGTGAGCGTGAGTCAATGGGTGGTGCAGTTCCCCAGGTGAGCGTGGGTGAGTGGGTGGTGCAGTTCCCCAGGTGAGCGTGAGTCAGTGGGTGGTGCAGTTCCCCAGGTGAGCATGGGTGAGTGGGTGGTGCAGTTCCCCAGGTGAGCGTGAGTCAGTGGGTGGTGCAGTTCCCCAGGTGAGCGTGGGTCAGTGGGTGGTGCAGTTCCCCAGGTGAGCGTGGGTGAGTGGGTGGTGCAGTTCCCCAGGTGAGCGTGGGTCAGTGGACGGTGCAGTTCCCCAGGTGAGCGTGGGTCAGTGGATGGTGCAGTTCCCCAGGTGAGCGTGGGTGAGTGGGTGGTGCAGTTCCCCGGGTGAGCGTGGGTGAGTGGATGGTGCAGTTCCCCAGGTGAGCGTGGGTCAGTGGGTGGTGCAGTTCCCCTAGGTGAGCGTGGGTGAGTGGGTGGTGCAGTTCCCCAGGTGAGCGTGGGTCAGTGGACGGTGCAGTTCCCCAGGTGAGCGTGGGTCAGTGGATGGTGCAGTTCCCCAGGTGAGCGTGGGTGAGTGGGTGGTGCAGTTCCCCAGGTGAGCGTGGGTGAGTGGGTGGTGCAGTTCCCCAGGTGAGCGTGGGTGAGTGGGTGGTGCAGTTCCCCAGGTGAGCGTGAGTCAGTGGGTGGTGCAGTTCCCCAGGTGAGCGTGGGTCAGTGGGTGGTGCAGTTCCCCAGGTGAGCGTGGGTGAGTGGATGGTGCAGTTCCCCAGGTGAGCGTGGGTCAGTGGGTGGTGCAGTTCCCCAGGTGAGCGTGGGTCAGTGGGTGGTGCAGTTCCCCGGGTGAGCGTGGGTGAGTGGGTGGTGCAGTTCCCCAGGTGAGCGTGGGTCAGTGGATGGTGCAGTTCCCCGGGTGAGCGTGGGTGAGTGGGTGGTGCAGTTCTCCAGGTGAGCGTGGGTCAGTGGATGGTGCAGTTCCCCAGGTGAGCGTGAGTCAGTGGGTGGTGCATTTCCCCAGGTGAGCGTGGGTCAGTGGGTGGTGCAGTTCCCCAGGTGAGCGTGGGTCAGTGGATGGTGCAGTTCCCCAGGTGAGCGTGGGTGAGTGGGTGGTGCAGTTCCCCAGGTGAGCGTGGGTGAGTGGGTGGTGCAGTTCTCCAGGTGAGCGTGGGTCAGTGGATGGTGCAGTTCCCCAGGTGAGCGTGGGTGAGTGGGTGGTGCAGTTCCCCAGGTGAGCGTGGGTGAGTTGGTGGTGCAGTTCCCCGGGTGAGCGTGGGTGAGTGGATGGTGCAGTTCCCCAGGTGAGGGTGGGTGAGTGGGTGGTGCAGTTCCCCAGGTGAGCGTGAGTCAGTGGGTGGTGCAGTTCCCCAGGTGAGCGTGGGTCAGTGGGTGGTGCAGTTCCCCAGGTGAGCGTGGGTGAGTGGATGGTGCAGTTCCCCAGGTGAGCGTGGGTCAGTGGGTGGTGCAGTTCCCCAGGTGAGCGTGGGTCAGTGGGTGGTGCAGTTTCCCAGGTGAGCGTGGGTGAGTGGGTGGTGCAGTTCCCCAGGTGAGCGTGGGTGAGTGGGTGGTGCAGTTCCCCAGGTGAGCGTGGGTGAGTGGGTGGTGCAGTTCCCCAGGTGAGCGTGGGTCAGTGGATGGTGCAGTTCCCCAGGTGAGCGTGGGTCAGTGGGTGGTGCAGTTCCCCAGGTGAGCGTGGGTCAGTGGGTGGTGCAGTTCCCCTGGTGAGCGTGGGTCAGTGGATGGTGCAGTTTTCCAGGTGAGCGTGAGTCAGTGGGTGGTGCAGTTCCCCAGGTGAGCGTGAGTCAGTGGGTGGTGCAGTTCCCCAGGTGAGCGTGGGTCAGTGGGTGGTGCAGTTCCCCAGGTGAGCGTGGGTGAGTGGGTGGTGCAGTTCCCCAGGTGAGCGTGGGTCTGTGGATGGTGCAGTTCCCCAGGTGAGCGTGGGTGAGTGGGTGGTGCAGTTCCCCAGGTGAGCGTGGGTCAGTGGGTGGTGCAGTTCCCCAGGTGAGCGTGGGTGAGTGGGTGGTGCAGTTCCCCAGGTGAGCGTGGGTGAGTGGGTGGTGCAGTTCCCCAGGTGAGCGTGAGTCAGTGGGTGGTGCAGTTCCCCGGGTGAGCGTGGGTGAGTGGATGGTGCAGTTCCCCAGGAGAGCGTGGGTCTGTGGATGGTGCAGTTCCCCAGGTGAGCATGGGTGAGTGGGTGGTGCAGTTCCCCAGGTGAGCGTGGGTCAGTGGATGGTGCAGTTCCCCAGGTGACCGTGGGTGGTGCAGTTCCCCAGGTGAGCGTGGTTGAGTGGGTGGTGCAGTTCCCCAGGTGAGCGTGGGTGAGTGGGTGGTGCAGTTCCCCAGGTGTGTCTGGGTCAATGGATGGTGCAGTTCCCCAGGTGAGCGTGGGTCAGTGGGAGGTGCAGTTCCCCAGGTGAGCGTGGGTGAGTGGGTGGTGCAGTTCCCCGGGTGAGCGTGGGTGAGTTGGTGGTGCAGTTCCCCAGGTGAGCGTGGGTCAGTGGGTGGTGCAGTTCCCCAGGTGAGCGTGGGTCAGTTGGTGGTGCAGTTCCCCAGGTGAGCGTGGGTGAGTGGATGGTGCAGTTCCCCAGGTGAGCGTGGGTGAGTGGATGGTGCAGTTCCACAGGTGAGCGTGGGTGAGTGGGTGGTGCAGTTCCCCAGGTGAGCGTGGGTCAGTGGGAGGTGCAGTTCCCCAGGTGAGCGTGGGTCAGTGGATGGTGCAGTTCCCCAGGTGAGCGTGGGTGAGTGGGTCGTGCAGTTCCCCAGGTGAGCGTGGGTCAGTGGACGGTGCAGTTGCACAGGTGACCGTGGGTGAGTGGGTGGTGCAGTTCCCCAGGTGAGCGTGGGTGAGTGGACGGTGCAGTTGCACAGGTGAGCGTGGGTGAGTGGGTGGTGCAGTTCCCCAGGTGAGCGTGGGTGAGTGGGAGGTGCAGTTCCCCAGGTGAGCGTGGGTCAGTGGATGGTGCAGTTGCACAGGTGAGCGTGGGTGAGTGGGTGGTGCAGTTCCCCAGGTGAGCGTGGGTGAGTGGGTGGTGCAGTTCCCCAGGTGAGCGTGGGTGAGTGGGAGGTGCAGTTCCCCAGGTGAGCGTGGGTCAGTGGATGGTGCAGTTCCCCAGGTGAGCGTGGGTGAGTTGGTGGTGCAGTTCCCCAGATGAGCATGGGTGAGTGGGTGGTGCAGTTCCCCAGGTGAGCGTGGGTCAGTGGGTGGTGCAGTTCCCCAGGTGAGCGTGGGTCGGTGGGTGGTGCAGTTCCCCAGGTGAGCGTGGGTGAGTGGGTGGTGCAGTTCTCCAGGTGAGCGTGGGTCAGTGGATGGTGCAGTTCCCCAGGTGAGCGTGGGTGAGTGGGTGGTGCAGTTCCCCAGGTGAGCGTGGGTGAGTTGGTGGTGCAGTTCCCCGGGTGAGCGTGGGTGAGTGGGAGGTGCAGTTCCCCAGGTGAGCGTGGGTCAGTGGGTGGTGCAGTTCCCCAGGTGAGCGAGGGTCAGTGGATGGTGCAGTTTTCCAGGTGAGCGTGGGTGAGTGGATGGTGCAGTTCCCCAGGTGAGCGTGGGTGAGTGTGTGGTGCAGTTCCCCAGGTGAGCTTGGGTTAGTGGCGGCTGTGTGGCTTTTCAGGGCGTTGCGTTTTCTGCTGGGTGGAGTTGATTCCTTGCTCGGGGTGGGGCAGGGTTTCACCCTCTCCTCTTCACACTGGCCGTGTGACGCCAGTGTAGTGGAGTCGGTGCGCTCTCGTAGGTGAGCAGCTGAGAGGAGATGGCCATCGTGCACATTATGGTTTCTTTCAAATTGTTTTTAACTCTCCTCTTTTTGTTTCCGTCTTGTCAAATCTTAATAGAAACTTAGAAAACCTACAGCACAGTACAGGCCCTTTGGTCAATTAAGTTGTGTCAAACAGGTTCCTACCTCAAAATTACTAGACTTCCCCGTAGTCCCCTATTTTTCTAAGCTCCATGTACCTATCCAAACGTCTCTTAAAAGACCCTATCGTATCCACCTCCAGCACAGTTGCCGGCAGCCCATTCCACGCACTCACCACTTTTGAGTAAAAAGACTTATCCCGATATGTCCTCCGTAACGACTCCCCAGCACCCTAAACCTGTGTCCTCTTGTGGCAGCCATTTCAGTCCTGGGAGAAAACCTCTGTCTATCCACACGATCAATGTCTCTGAATTGAAATACAGTGATGATAAGGGCCCCTGCTTACCTTGGTCCACGTTCCAGTTTAGATTGACGCTGTTTCATGAGCAGTGTTAATTTATCTCAAGGTTACCAGTTTTGAGCTGCAGTGACAATACACTTGGGCCTTCACTGAGCTCGTGCCACCATGTCCTCTCTCTGCCCTGTCAAGCTGAAACAGTGACAGTTCCTTCTCCCCGACAGATGCTGTTCGACCCACTGGACTCCTCCAGCAGATAGTGTGTCCCACTACATTCCAGCATCCGCACTCTCTTGTGTCATAGAAAACTACAGCCTTTTGACCCATCTAGTCCGTGTTGAACCATTTAAACTGCCTACTCCCATCGTCCTGTACCAGGACCATAACCCTCCATACCTCTACCATCCATGTACCTATCCAAACTCCTCAACAAGTTTGAAATAGAGCTCACATGCACCACTTGTGCTGAAAGCTCATTCCACATTCGTGCCTTCCCTCAATAATCTTGTCAAGCCTCAGTCTGCCTGTACCCAGAGGAAGAGCTTTGAATGGTTAATCATTTCAGCCTGTGTTTACCTTTGGAAATTACAGAGGGCTTTATTCATTTGATATTGGAGGAGCCTTTGGATTGTGACTGCTGTCACTGAGCAAGATTTAATATCTTTGCGTTGACCTTGTATGCGATGTGATTATGAGCAGCACTCACACGTACACGACAGTGAGCTGCAGATGTGGGACTCCGGGCTGGAGACAGGGTCAGACCCAAGCTATTCGCTGTGGCTGAGAATCGCTCAGACCCGCTGGTCCATTCTACCTTTCTGCAACTTCTCAGCCCCTCCATCCGCAACTTATTATTGATTCAGACTCAGATTTATCTGTCATGGAGACATACAGGGAAGTGCATCAATAGTGATAACAACCAGCACACCTAAAGATGTGAAGGGGGCAGCCCGACACTCAGGTGTGCGTGTGTGTGTGTGTGTGAGACTGTGAATGTATATGTGTGTTTCTGAATGTGTGTGTGTGTGTGTGTGCGCGTGCGTGTGTGTGTGTGTGTGTGTGTGAATGTATATGTGTTTCTGAGTGTGTGTGTGTGTGTGTGTGTGCGTGCGCGTGCGTGTGTGTGTGTGAATGTATATGTGTTTCTGAGTGTGTGTGTGTGTGACTGTGAGTGTGAGTGTGTGTGTGTGTGTGTGTGTGTGTGACTGTGAATGTATATGTGTTTCTGAGTGTGTGTGTGTGTGTGTGTGACTGTGAATGTATATGTGTTTCTGAGTGTGTGTGTGTGTGTGTGTGTGTGACTGTGAATGTATATGTGTTTCTGAGTGTGTGTGTGTGTGTGACTGTGAATGTATATGTGTTTCTGAGTGTGTGTGTGTGTGTGTGTGACTGTGAATGTATATGTGTTTCTGTGTGTGTGTGTGTGTGTGAGACTGTGAATGTATATGTGTGTTTCTGAGTGTGTGTGTGTGTGTATAAAACAGTGTCTTTTGATTAATCGCATATCACAGTGTAAAAATAGCTCCCAGCCTTGTGACTGCAGTTATAAATAGATCTGATGTTGCCTGAAGACTATTTGGATCCAGTACTGTAAAATACTAATGGAATAATCGAGTTTTGAAACATAGTGGCACATTTTAAAAAGCATTTTGAACTCGTTATTATGTCCCTTGGGTGAATTGCAGTATGGAACTGTGATATATTACATCATCATTATGTACCATGCTGGACGATCATGGTCCTTCCATGACATGATTATTCTCAGCAAACTGTTCTACAGAAATGGTTTGTTCTGACCTCCTTCTGAGCAGTGTCTTTACAAGACGGGTGACCCCAGCCATTACCAATACTCTTCAGAGACTGTCTGCCTGGTGTCAGTGGTCACATAACCAGGACTTGTAATCTGCACCGGCTGCTCATACGACCACCCACCACCTGCTCCCACGGCTTCACATGACCCAGATTGGGGTGAGGGGGGTTAGCTGAGCAGGTGCTGCACCTTGCCCAAGGGTGACCTGCAGGCTAGTTGAGAGTAGGAGCACCTTCAACCTCCTTTGGTAGAGACGTATCTCCATTCCACCACCCAGAGAAGATACAGATGTACTGATGGAAAGCCATTGACCAAAAGTATGAAAAGTTTCTCTCCTTGCAGATACTGGCTGGCCTGTTAAGTGCTCTTACCAGAGTCTGTACAGTCCCAGAGTTAATGGAGTCTTGCCCAGTGATCATATCTTCACTGGTGCCCACAGAAGTTGTGACAACAGGAGAGAGAACAGACAACTCTGCCTCAGCTAATTTGCAGTCATCTTGATTCTGCTCTCTACCCTTGCTATCTCATGTCTCCATCTTGGACAGCATGGTAGTGTAGCGGTTAGTGTAATATTTCACAGCACCAAAGATTGGGTTCAATTCTCCCTGCTGTTCATAAGGAGTTGGTACATTCTCCCTCAGACTTTCTCCTGGATCAAGAACCCCTCTGAGCTAAAGTGGAGCTATCCCCTCTCCCCTGGGTATGTACTGGGACAGATGTCCTGGTCTGGTAGTTGGGTCAAATCTGAGATGCATGTGATCCCTCTAAGAACTGTGTGTGTCATTCCTTGTGTGATTTTGCTGAACATTTTTAGGTGAAACCCCCTTCTTCTCCGGCATCCTAGGAAACGGCTTGTTAGACCTTGCTGGCAGTCTCCCACCTCAGCACCAAAAGACCATGTTCTTGGGCAGTGTACGTCTAGGGTATGCACACTCTGGTCCCACCAAATCCATGAGACTGCGATGTCTCTCCCACCCAAGCCCCAGATTGTATGAATACTGTGTGATTTGCAGCTCATTGCCAGGAAATAGCAGATCCCACACAAAGTATAATTAAAGGAAGTATAACTAAATGGTTAGTAAAAAATGAAAGAAAAAGAAAACCAGGTCGAGTCCTACAACTGGTTCTCTCCAGCATCTTCTCACTTCGTCTCCTGGTGTGAGGCACAAAAATACCCTGCTCACCCAGGCTTCTCTCATGATTAGATGGCGCACGTTCCTAATCATGACCCAAACACTGCTTCTACAGAAAGACCTTTACATGAACTACCCTGCAACGTTAGCAGTGAATATAGTATTAATGGTAAGTAGAGAGCGGTGAGTGTGTGGGATGGGCTGCTGGCGACGGTGGTGGAGGTGGATACGATAGGGTCTTTGAAGAGACTCCTGGATGGCTATATGGAGCTTAGAAAGATAGAGAGCTATGGGTAACACTAGGTAGTTCTAAGGTAGGGACATGTTCAGTACAGCTTTGTGGGCTGAAGGGATTGTATTGTGCTGTAGGGTTTCTGTGTTTCTATGATTTTATATAAAACCTTTACTAGGATGCTACTAGGCATGCTATGTTAGTACCAGAATGTGTGACCACACTTGTGGGCTGCCCCCAGCACATCCTTGGATTGTGTTGTGTTGGCCGTTATTGCAAACGATGCATTTCACTGTATGTTTTCATGTACATGTGATAAGTAATTTAGTCTGAATCTAGGACTCGTATTTCTCCTTGAAATATCACCATGGGAACTTTGACACTCTTTTGGAAGAGTGTCTTAGAACCTGGGCTCACCTGAAGGACACCATCTCTGACACCGCAGCTCTCTCTCAAGAGAGAGAGTGATCCTGGAGGTTTGAGAGGTGTCCTGATACAAGTGATACAAGAGGCATAGATCGAGTGGATATGCAGATACACTTTCCCAGTGTGGAAATGGCTAATACAAGGGGGATAAATTTTAAGGTGATTGGAGGAATGTATTGGGAAGGGGGATGTCAGAAGTAGGTTCTTTACACAGAGAGTAGTGGAACACCCTGCCAGGGCTGAGTGGTAGAGGCACCACCATTTGGGACATTTACTCACACACACACACACGCACACACACACACACACACACACACACACACACACACACCCACACGTGCACGCTCTTTCTCTCTCTCTCTCTCTCTCTCTCTCTCAATGTTTGAGGAACAGCTTCTTCCTCACTGACGTCGGATCTCTGAATAGACATTGAACCCATGTACCTCACTAATTTTTTTCTTTTTTGCTCTCTTTTCACAATAGTTATTTAAATATATATGCATATTCCTACTGTAACTTGATTTTTATTATTATGTATCACGCTGTACTGCTGCTGCAAAACAAGACATTTCATGACCTATACCAGTGATTTAAACCTAATTTTAATTCCGAAACTCTTAGGTAGGCACGTGGATGATAGAAAAAGTGAGGGATGTATAGGAGGGAAGGGTTAGATTGAACTTAGAGTAGGCTAAAAGGTCGGCACAACATCGTGAGCGAAGGACCTGTATTGTGCTGTTCTATTGTGCACGTGTCTCTGAAAGGGAACTAAAATCTTAAGCCCCACCTCAGAGGGATATCGCCAAAGAACTGAAAATACAGAAACAACTCCCTAATGACATATTCTTTGAGGATATAATGAGCACAGTGGATAGGTGGGAACAGATGGACATTATTTACTTGGGTTTCCTGAAGATGTTCGATAAGGTGCCACATAAAAGACTTATCCATAAGATAAGGATGCAGAGTTGGGGGTGATGTATTAGCATGGATAGAGATTGGTTAACTAATAGAAAGCTGAGAGTTGGGATACATGGGATACTCCGGTTGGCAATCAGTGGTGAGCGGTGTGTCGAGGGGTCAGTGCTGGGCCCACAACTGTTCACGGTATACATTAATGATCTGGAAGAGGGGATCGAGTGTAGTGTATCCAAGCTTGCTGGTGATACTAAATTGAGTGGAAAAGCAAATTCTGCAGAAGATATGGAGAGTCTGTAGAGAGATACAGATAGGTTAAGTGAGTGGGCAAGGGTCTGGCAGATGGAGTATAATGTTGGTAAAGGCAATATCATCCACTTTGGAAGGAAAAATGGAAGAGCAGATTGTTATTTAAATGGTAAAAATTGCAGCATGCTGCTGTGCAGAGGGACTTGGGAGTGCTTGTGCATGAATCACAAAAGGTTGGTTTGCAGGTGCAGCAGGCTATCAAGAAGGCAAATGGAATATTGGCCTTCATTGCTGGAGGGACTGAATAAGAGCAGGGAGGTCATGCTGCAACTATACAGGGTACTGGTGAGACCACACCTGGATACTGTGAGCAGTTCTGGTCTCCATACTTGAGGAAGGATATATTGGCTTTGGAGGCAGTGCAGAGGAGGTTCACCGGGGGATTCCAGAGATGAGGGTTTAGACTATGAGGAGAGATTGAATGGCCTCGGACTGTACTCGCTGGAATTCAGAAGAATGAGAGATCTTATAGAAACATATAAAATTATGAAAGGAATAGATAAGATGGAGGCAGGAAAGTTGTTTCCACTGGTAGGTGAAACTAGAACTGGGGGACATAGCTTCAAGATTCAAAGGAGTAGATCTGGGACGAAGATGAGGAGGAACTGCTTTTCCCAGACAGTGGTGAATCTGTGGAATTCTCTGCCCAGTGAAGCAGTGGAGGCTGCCTCAGTAAATATATTTAAGAGAAGGTTGGACAGATTTTTGCATAGTAAGGTTTATGGGGAAAAGGCAGGTAGGTGGAGATGAGTCCATGGCCAGAACAGCCATGATCTTATTGAATGGTGGAGCAGGCTCGATGGGCCAGATGGCCGACTCCTGCTCCTATTTCTTATGTTCTTATATCTTGTTCTGCTCTCAAGTGAAGGTGAGAGGAATGTTTTTAAATATCTTTGACACTCCTCCCAGAACAACCAGTTCCCAAAGGATCTTTAAAAAACCCTGATAGACATTCTGAAATGTGCCCGTTGTGGAGAGTGAGAATGCCTTAGTGTGCTGGGAAGAGTGAAAGGAAAGCAGGCAGTGATTGATTAAGAGAAGGGTGGCAGAGTTCATGAGCTGAACAAAGAGTTGATCATCTGCTTTTCCAGTTGACCTTCTACAACCTGGTTAGGTCCTTCCAGCGTGAAAGGTCATTGATTTCTCTCCTGCTAAAAATAACAAATTACCTTCCCCTTGTTCGCTTCCTGGATGTCTTCACGCATAGTCTGCTGAGGCAAGTCAAGTGTAAAAGAGAATTTGCATTTATATAGCATCTTCCACAATACAGTCCTCAATAGTGTGGCCACTGTTGTGATACAAGGAGTATGGCAGCCAACTGTGCACAGAAAGCTCCCACAAACAGCAGTGATTACAACCATTGGATAAACTTGCAGTGATGTTAGTGGAAGGGTAATTAATGAGGGCAGGACAGGGAGGAGAACTCCCCTCCTTCATACGGGACCTTTCTCATCCACTGAGAGGACCACCTGGGGCTTCCTACAGGAAGAGATTGGATTTCTGGGACTGTTCAAAGTTCAAGATTCATTCGTCAGTACATAAGTGTAAGGGGAACAAAATGATTGTTACTCTGGTTCCGTTGCAGCATAAAAAACACAAAAAGCAAAAGAAACACGATAAAAACACAACACATATAAATATAAAAACAATCCTATAAAACACATAGTGCAAGTAATTGTTTGAGTGTGGCCATGTATACGCTCAGTGGCCACTTTATTAGGTACACCTGCTGGTTAATGCAAGTATCTAATCAGCCAGTCAACTGGCAGCAACTCAGTGCAGACAAGGTCAAGACGTTCACATTTCATGCCGGATTCTGGGTGTGTGGGGCCAATTTCAGGAATTCTTGTGAAATTTTGGGTTCCAGTTGAGAACTGGTGTTGCGTACGGAAGCAGGAGGTGAGAGAACGCAGCTCCTGGTATCAGAGAGATAGAGTCCCAGAACACCACAGCTTAGAAAGAGGCCCTTCAGCCCATCTAGACAATGCTGAACTGTTACTCTGCCTAGTCCCATCAATCCTGGGCCAAAGCCTTCCATACCCCTCCCGTCATGTACAGTACATATTCAATCTTCTCCTAAGTTTGGTTTAAGGGTGACGTTTGTACATGGAATATATTACTTACGACTACTTCTGTTAGTAACAGTACACACAGGTAGGGCAGTTAGCTGCCTTTAGGTAAAAAATAATTGAAAATAAATCCATGCTCTTAAAGTACTGTTGCCGTAGTCACCTCCCCCCACCACCCATCAACCTGGATGGCCTGTGGTGTGAATCTATCTGAAAGAATGGTCACCTTGTCCGGAGGTGACCTCATCCACCCCCCAGACAGCTCCCGGGCTCAGCGTGACGAACCTGCGCCATCGCTTTTGTGAGATTTGAGCACGTGGGTGGGTGTCAGTGACTCAGTCTGACACCAGTGTGCTTTAGCAGAGGCTGCTTTACTCCATAGTTACTGGAGTGATAGTTATCAGTGGTGAGGAACCACACCTCATTTCAGTGCAGCCACACCAGCGATGGGTCGCACCTGACCTTGCATTTTGTGTTGGGGGGGAGGGGGAGGGAAAGAATAATTACATAAAATAAAAACACAAAATAATTACATAGAAACATAGAAAACCTACAGCACAATACAGGCCCTTCAGCCCACAATACTGTGCCGAACATGTACTTACTTTAGAAATTACCTAGGGTTATACACAGCTCTCTATTTTTCTGAGCTCCAGGAGGATTTTAAAAGACCCTATCGTATCCACCTCTGGCAGCCCATTCCACGCATTCACCACTCTCTGAGAGAAAAACTTACCCAGACACCCCCTCTGTACCTACCTCCAGGCACCTTAAAACTGTGCCCACTCGCGCTAGCGATTTCAGCCCTGGGAAAAAGCCTCTGACTATCCACACGATCAATGCCTCTCATCATCTTATACTCTTCTATCAGCTCACTTCTCATTCTCTGTCACTCCAAGGAGAAAAGGCCAAGTTCACTCAACTTATTCTCATAAGGCATGCTCCCCAATCCAGGCAACATCCTTGTAAATCTCCTTTGCACCCTTTCTATAGTTTCTGCGTCCTTCCTGTAGTGAGGTGACCAGAAATGAGCACAGTACTCCAAGTGGGGTCTGACCAGGGTCCCATACAGTGGCAACATTACCTCTCAGCTCTTAAACTCAATCCCACCATTGACGAAGGCCAATGCCTGCTTAATCACAGAGTCAACCTGAGGAGCTGCTTTGAATGTCCTATGGACTCGGACCCCAAGATCCCTCTGATCCTCCACACTGCCAATAGTCTTACCATTAATGGTATATTCTGCCATCATATTTGACCTACCAAAATGAACTACCTCACATTTATCTTAGTTTAACTCTATCTGCCACTTCTCAGCCCAGTTTTGCATCCTATCGATGCCCCACTGTAACCTTTGATAGCCCTCCACACTATCCACAACACCTCCAACCTTTGTGTCATCAGCAAACTTACTAACCCATCCCTCCACTTCCTCATCCAGGTCATTGATAAAAATCATGAAGAGTAAGGGCCTCAGAACAGATCCCTGAGACACTCCACTGGTGACCGACCTCCATGCAGAAAATGACCCATCTACAAACACTCTTTGCCTTCTGTGGGCAAGCCAGTTCTGGATCCACAAAGAAATGTCCCCTTGGATCCCATGCCTCCTTACTTTCTCAATAAGCCTTGCATGGGGTACCTTATCAAATGTCTTGCTGAAATCCATATACACTACATCTACTGTTCTACCTTCATCAATGTGTTTAGTTACATCCTCAAAAAATTCAATCAGTCTCGTAAGGCACAACCTGCCTTTGACAAAGCCATGCTGACTATTCCTAATCATATTATGCCTCTCTAACTGTTCATAAATCCTGCCTGTCAGGATCTTTTTTGTCAACATACCAACCACTGAATTGATGGCATAAATATTCACCTCCTTTAATATGACATATCAAATCATCACTGGTGCAGCCAACTGGGTTTAGAAGTCACATAATTAGTGAAATGGAGATCACCTGTGTGCAGTCAAGGTGCTTCAATTGATTGTAGTAAAAATACACCCGAATCTGGAAGACCCGACTGCTGGTGAGTCAGTATCCTGGCAAAAACTACACCATGAAGACTAAAAAACACTCCAAGCAACTTCACAAAAAAAGTAATTGAAAAGCACAAGTCAGGAGATGGATACAAGAAAATTTCTGAGTCACTGAATATCCCTTGGAGTAAAGTTACATCAATCATCAAGAAATGAAAAGAACATGGCGCAGCTGTAAATCTGTCCAGAGCAGGCCATCCTCAAAAACTGAATGACCATGCAAGAAGGGGACGAGTGAGGGAGCCCACCAAGAGACCTATGACAACTCTGGAGGAGTTACAAGCTTCAGTGGCTGAGATGGGAGAGACTGCACATACAACAGCTGTTGCCCGGGTGATTCACCAGTCGCAGCTTTACGGGATAGTGGCAAAGAGGAAGCCACTGTTAAAAAAAATCTCACATGAAATCTTGGCTAGAGTTTGGTAGAAGGCATGTGGGAGACTCTGAGGTCAGCTGGAAGAAGGTTTTATGGTCTGATGAAACCAAAATTGAGTTTTCCGGCTATCAGACTAAATGCTATGTTTGGTCTAAGCCAAACACTGTTCATCGCCAAAAACACACTATCCCTGTCATGAAACATGGTGGTGGCTGCATCATGCTGTGGGGATGCTTCACTGTAGCAGGCCCTGGAAGGCTTGTGAGGGTAGAGGGTAAAATGAATGCAGCAAAATACAGGGAAATCCTGGAGGAAAACATGATGCAGTCTGCAAGAGAACTGCAACTTGAGAGATTTGTTTTCCAGCAAGACAGTGACCTCAAGCACAAAGCCAAAGTTACACAGGAATGGCTTAAAAACAAAACTAATGTGCTGGAATGGCCAAGTCAGAGTCCAGACCTCAATCCAACTGAGAATGTGTGGCTGGACTTGAAAAGGACTGTTCACTCACAATCCCCATGCAATCTGACAGAGCTTGAGCAGTTTTGTAAAGAATGGGGAAAAAGTGCAGTGTCCAGATGTGCAAAACTGATAGAGATTTGTCCACACAGACTCAGAGTTGTAATTGCTGCCAAAGTTGCATCTACTAAATACTGACTTGAAGGGGGTGAATACTTATGTAATCAATAATTTTGTGCTTTATATTTGTAACAAACTTAGTTCACTTTGCCATAAAAGAGTCTTTTTCTGTGGATCAGTGTCAAATAAAGCCAAATTAAATCCACAGTGATTCAATGTTGTAAAACAATAAAACATGAAAACTTTCAGGGGGGTGAATAGTTTTTATAGGCACTGTATGTCACCATATACACACTGAGATTCATTTTCTTGCAGGAATATGCACAAGAACATATACTCAATAAACACTAAGCTCATAATAGAATCAATGAAAGACTGCTCCCAACAGGGCAGACAAACAACCATTGTGCAAAAGGCAACAGACTGCAAATACACAAGAAAATAGTAATATTAATAACCATATGTAACCATATAACAATTACAGCACGGAAACAGGCCATCTCGGCCCTTCTAGTCCGTGCCGAACGCTTACTCTCACCTAGTCCCACCTACCCGCACTCAGCCCATAACCCTCCATTCCTTTCCTGTCCATATACCTATCCAATTTTACTTTAAATGACAATACCGAACCTGCTTCTACCACTTCTACTGGAAGCTCATTCCACACAGCTACCACTGAGTAAAGAAATTCCCCCTCATGTTATCCTTAAACTTTTGCCCCCTAACTCTCAACTCATGTCCTCTTGTTGGAATCTCCCCTACTCTCAATGGAAAAAGCCTATCCACGTCAACTCTATCTATCCCCCTCATAATTTTAAATACCGCTATCAAGTCCCCCCTCAACCTTCTACGCTCCAAAGAATAAAGACCTAACTTGTTCAGCCTTTCCCTGTAACTTAGGTGCTGAAACCCAGGTAACATTCTAGTAAATCTCCTCTGTACTGTCTCTATTTTGTTGATATCTTTCCTATAATTCAGTGACCAGAACTGTACACAATACAAATAAATAAGCAAAAATATCGAGAGCATGAGATGAAGAGTCCTTGAAAGTGAGCCCGTAGGTTGTAAGAAGCGTTCCGTGACAGGGCAAGTGAAGTTATCCCTCAGGTTCAATCACCTGATGGTGGAGGGTCAATAACTATTCCTCAACCTGGTGGGTGAGTCCTGAGGCTCCTCTACCTTCTTCCTGATGGCAGCAGTGAGAAGAGAGCACGGCCTGGGTGGTGGGGGTATTTGATGATGGATGCTGCTTTCCTGTGACGACACTCAATTTAGATGTGCTCAGTGGTGGGGAGGGCTTTACCTGTGACGGACTGGGCCATATCCACTACTTTTTGTAGGATTTTCTATTCAAGGGCATTGGTGTTTCCACACCAGGCTGTGATTCAGCCAGTTAATACCTTGTCCATCATACATCTATAGAAGTTTGTCAAAGTTTGCCGAATCATCACAAACTTCTAAGGAAGTACAAGTGCTGCTATGCTTTCTTCGTAATTGCACTCACGTGCCAGTCCAGGACAGGTCCCCTGGAATGACGACACCAAGGAAGTTACAGTTACTGACCCTGGCCACACGCATGATGTCTTCCCCTCACATAATGCTGACCAATGATTTCAGACCCACAGGCTCTGTCGCAGCATGCCATGCACTCTGCCTGTATTCTGTCTGTCCAAGTGTTTTAGAACATGTACAGTACTGGCCCTTATCTCTTCTCAGTCACCTCTCATCCTTCTTCATCCAAAGAGAAAAACAGCTGGTAAAAGCTCTCCCGGTAGGACTTGCTCGCTAATCTGGTTCTGGAACGTAGAAGATAATTTTATTTTTATTGTGATACAGTGCAGAACTGGTCCTTCCAGCCAGCAACCCACTGATTTAACGCTAGCCTAATCATAGGGCAATTTGCAATGACCAGTTAACCTACTAGCCGGTACACCTTGGACTGCGGGAGGAAATCGGAGCACCCAGAGGAAACCCACAGCCACTGAGAGAACATACAGTGCCAGATTTGAACTCTGCAGTTGGGAATGCATCGAGCTGTAGTAATGTTGCGCTAACTGTCATTCTGCCGTTACACCAGAGCATGTCTCAGGCCCTTCCACCCACAATGTTGTGCTAACCTAACCCTTTGATATAGTCAAGGATCAGTCTCACCCTTCCCTCCCCGACAGCCCTTCATTTTTCTGTATCCAGTCACTTACGGTCAAGATGGCGCCTGCATACACTGCTCCTTCGGTCGACACCTCTTGCATAGATTGTGAAATCATATATTTAACTTTTTTTATCCTTTACGTTTGCTTTTCATCTTGGATGTGATTCTGGAACTGTTGAAGCCCGAGATTTGCTGTTTGGAGATTGTTTGGGTGTTCCAGCACTCCGAGAGGATTCTGGGAGGCAGAGGCTGCGTGCGGAAACCTCAAAGTGGGCAGACTGCAAGCAGATGCTCAACTCCATTTCAACTTGGACTATAGACTTCTGGTTTTTTGTATATTCTGTGTTTTTTCCCTGATCTTTCTTGCTTTTTTTGTGCAGGGAGGGGGATTTTGGGGGTTATTGAACTTGCTGCCTTCCTTTCTGCACTTTGATCATAAACGACCCTTTGATCCATGTGCCTATCGAAGAGTCCCGTAACTGTCCCTACTGTACCTGTCTCTACCACCACCCCAGGCAGTGCGTTTCGCTGATCTCTGCATGAAGAACTTACCTCTGACACTCACCACATACTTCCCTAAATCAGCTTTAAATGACACTGCCTTTTATTAGCCATTTCTGTCCTGGGAAAAAGCCGCTGACTATCCAATTGATATAACCATATAACAATTACAGTACGGAAACAGGCCATCTCGGCCCTTCTAGTCCGTGCCGAACGCTTACTCTCACCTAGTCCCACCAACCCGCACTCAGCCCATAACCCTCCATTCCTTTCCTGTCCAGATACCTATCCAATTTTTTTTTAAATGACAAAATTGAACCTGCCTCTACCACTTCTACTAGAAGCTCGTTCCACACAGCTACCATTGAGTAAAGAATTTCCCCCTTGTGTTACCCCTAAACTTTTGCCCCCTAACTCTCAACTCGTCCTCTTGTTTGAATCTCCTCTGCTGTCAATGGAAAAAGCCTATCCACGTCAACTCTATCTATCCCCCTCGTAATTTTAAATACCTCTATCAAGTCCCCCCTCAACCTTCCACGCTCCAAGGAATAAAGACCTAACTTGTTCAATCTTTCTCTGTAACTTGGGTACTGAAACCCAGGTAACATTCTAGTAAATCTCCTCTGTACTCTCTCTATTTTGTTGACATCTTTCCTATAATTCAGTGACCAGAACTGTACACAATACTCCAAATTTGGCCTCACCAATGCCTTGTACAATTTTAGCATTACATCCCAACTCCTAAGGGTCTGGGCCCGAAACGTCCACAGTGCTTCTCCTATAGACGCTGCCTGGCCTGTTGTGTTCCACCAGCATTTTGTGTGTGTTTTTTGAATTTCCAGCATCTGCAGATTTCCTCGTGTTTGCTCCTATATTCAATGCTCTGATTTATAAAGTCCAGCATACCAAAAGCTTTCTTCACCACCCTATCCACATGAGATTCCACCTTCAGGGAACTATGAACCGTTATTCCTAGATCACTCTGTTCTACTGCATTCTTCAATGCGCTACCATTTACCATGTATGTCCTATTTTGATTATTCCTACCAAAATGTAGCACTTCACACTTATCAGCATTAAACTCCATCTGCCATCTTTCAACCCACTCTTCTAACTGGCCTAAATCTCTCTGCAAGCTTTGAAAACCCACTTCATTATCCATAACGCCACCTATCTTAGTATCATCTGCATACTTACTAATCCAATTTACCACCCCATCATCCAGATCATTAATGTATATGACAAACAACATTGGACCCAGTACAGACCCCTGAGGTACACCACTAGTCACCGGCCTCCAACCTGACAAACAGTTATCCACCACTACTCTCTGGCATCTCCCATCCAGTCACTGTTGAATCCATTTTACTACTTCAATATTAACATCTAATGATTGAACCTTCCTAACTAACATTCCGTGTGGAACCTTGTCAATGGCCTTACTGAAGTCCATATAGACAATATCCACTGCTATAAGGTGATTCATTTTCATCTTACTTGCCAAAGCAACCTCATATCTTCTTTTAGCTTTTCTAATTTCTTTCTTAAGTTTCTTCTTACATTCTTTATATTCCTCGAGCACCTCATTTACTCCATGCTGCCTATATTTATTGTAGTCCTCTACTTTACTAAGCTCCATGTACCTATCCAAAAGTCTTTTAAAAGACCCTATCATATCCGCATCCACCACCATTGCCGGCAGTTCATTCCACACACTCACCACTCTTTGAGTAAAACTCATTGGGCTCTCTTCCAGGGAAGATGGGGCCTGTATAGGAGACAATTTGCACCTGGGGCACTAACAACGAAGGGTCTCGGCCCGAAACATTGACTGCTCATTTCCATGGATGCTGCCCGACCTGCTGAGTTCCTCTAGCTTGTTTGTATGGGGGGTTAAAGAGAATAAGGGGGAGTTGGAGAGTGAATGAGGGGGAGAGAGTGGAGGAGAGAGAGTGAGGAGAGTGAGTGAGGGAGGGAGAGTTAGAGAGAGAGTGGTGAAAGAGTTGAGAAAGAGTGAGAGGAAGTGAGGGAGAGGGTGATGGAGAGTTAGAGAGAGGGAGAGAGTGGGAGGGGCAGGAGGGAGAAAGAGATAGAGAGGGGAGAGAGTGAGAGGGTGTGAAGGAGGGAGAAATTGTGAGGGGGAGAGAGAGACTGCAAGCAAGAGGGAAAAAGAGAATGAGAGACAGGGGATGATGGTGAGTGAGAGGGGATTGAGAGAGAGAGAGAGAGAGAGAGAGGGGAGAGAAAGAAGGCAAGAAGGAGGGAGAGTGTGAAAGGGAGGGAGAGAGTGAGGGAAAGGGCGAGGGAGAGTGAGATATACAGAGAAGGAGAATGGGAGGGAGCAAGATGAATAAAGAGATGGAAAGAGAGAGAGAATCAGCCAATGCTCTAACCATGCCAGTAACTTTCCTATAATACCATAGTTTCTTATCTAGGTAAGCAGCCTCGTGAGTGGCACCTTGTTAAAGGCCTCTGGAAGTCCAAATATACAAAGTACACTACTTCCCTTTATCCTGGCAATCTCCTCAAAGAATTCCACCAGGTTTGTCAGGCAAGATTTTCCCTTTGTCCTATCTTGTCCTGTGTCACCAAGTACTCCATAACCTGAACCTTAACAATTGACTCTAACATCTTCCCAACCACTGAGGTCAGGACAACTGGTCTATAATTTCCTTTCTGCTGCCTTCCTCCTTTCTTAAGGAGTGGAGTGACATTTGCAATTTTCCAGTCCTTTGGCACCATGCCAGAATCCAATGATTACTAATTCCTCCACAATCTCTACCTCTTTCAGAACCCTAGGGTGCAGTTTATCCGGTCTGGGTGACTTATGTGCCCTTAGGTCTTTCAGCTTTTTGAGCACCTTCCCCTTGTAATAGTAACTGCACTCACTTCTCTTCCCTCACAGCTTCAGCAATGTGTGGAGCAGGTTAAGACCTACAAGTATCTGGGAGTGCAGTTAGACGAGAAGATAGACTGGACTGCCAACACAGATGCCCTGTGCAGGAAAGCACAGAGTCGACTGTACTTCCTCAGAAGGCTGGCGTCATTCAATGTTTGTAGTCAGATGCTGAAGATGTTCTATCGGTCAGTTGTGGAGAGCGCCCTCTTCTTTGTGGTGGCGTGCTGGGGAGGCAGCATTAAGAAGAGGGACACCTCACGTCTTAATAAGCTGGTAAGGAAGGCGGGCTCTGTCATGGGCACAGAACTGGAGAGTATGACATCGGTGGCAGAGCGGAGGGCGCTGAGTAGGCGACGGTCAATCATGGAAAACCCTGAACATCCTCTGCACAGCACCATCCAGAGACAGAAGCAGCTTCAGCGGCAGGTTGCTGTCAATGCAATGCTCCTCAGACAGGATGAAGAGATCATTACTCCCCAACGCCATTCGGCTCTACAATTCAACCACCAGGGGCAAGACATGTTAAGTGCCGGGGTTAGGACTGAGCTTAAGTTACCACTCAATGCACTTTAGTAAACTATTTAGGAACTTTTTAAAAGCTATTTATTAATGCTTTTTGGGAGGGTGATTTTAGATGCATATCATATTTATACTGAGTTAAATACTGTATGTAATTAGTTTTGCTACAATAAGTGTATGGGACACTGGAAAAATGTTGAATTTCCCCTTGGGGATGAATAAAGTATCTATCTATCTACCTATCTGCCGCACTGCTGGTGTCTTCCAAAATGAAGATTGATGCAAAGTACTCATTTAGGTCATCTGCCATCTCCTTGGCCCCCATTGTTACTTCTCTGGCCTCTTTTTCCAGTGTTCCTATATCCACTCTCATCTCTTTTTTAGTTTTTACATACTTGAGAAAGCTTTTACTGTCCATTTTGGTATTGTTTTGTCACAACCATGGATTCGGCAGTGCAGCAGATCTGGCGATTGAGCTTGTGAATGTGTACGTGAGGGATAATTATTATTTCATTATGGAGTATTTAGCTCCATTCTTTTTGTTGTAGCTCTTGTGGAGACTGAAGCAAAGCACAGCAATGCTTCACTGCCTGCTTGCATTTGACCTTGCCTGAGAAATCGGTCTTTCAAGTCAACTGGCTCTGAGGACTAGAGATATTCAGTTCATGTTTACTTATTCCTTTCAGCCACAGTGTTGGCTTCGTTTTCCATTTGAGAGTTTTAGTTAACGGCTCTGTTTGGCCTAATGTTTATTGTTTTCTTTTCCCTCTGACTCTGTTCGCTTTCAAGTCTGTGAACGATCGACCTGCTTCAGTGTCTCTTGCTCTGCACAGGCCATATCCAAACGTAGTGACATGTTTGGCCTTGGCCCATCCTTTCTGAAGAGTCTGAGTAGGATGGGCCTGGGCTTGTTGTTTCCATGGGGTTTGGGTAGAATGATCTTCCAGAACAGGCCTGGTTATGTCCTTTCGGGAGAGTTTGAGTGGAATGGCCCTGGGCACATCCTTTCTGAAGAGTCTGAGTAGCATCAGCCTGGGCTCATATTTTATGGAGAGTTGGAGTGCAATGAGTTTGAGTTGTTCGAGTGCTTGATTGTGGAATGTTTGAGTATAATGAACCTGTGCCCATCCATCCCAGTGAGTTTGAGTCAAATGGGACAGTGTTTGTCCTTTCTATAGAGCTTTAGTAGAATGGTCTTGGGCTCATCCTTTCAGGACAATGAGTATAATTAGCCTGGAACTGTTTGAATAAAGGTGCCTGAGGTCCTCCTTTCAGGAGAGTGTGGGTTGAATGGGTTTGGACTTGTCCTTTCCAGAAAATTTGTGTAGAATTGGCCTTGTCTTGTCCTTTCTGGGGAGTTTGAGTGGAATTGGTGGGCTTGTCCTGTCCAATGCATTTGAATAGAATGGGCCAGGGCTCGTCCTCTCCACAGAGAATGAACCTGGTCTACTCTTTTTCGGATGGATTGTGCTCAGCCTTTCCACTTGTTTGAGTGCAATGGGCTCCATATCTCAGAAAGGATGCATTGTCATTGAAGAGAGTCCAGAGGAGGCTCACGAGGATGATTCTGGGAATGAAGGGGTTAACATCTGAGGGGCGTTTGACAGCTTTGGGCCTGAACTCACTGGAACTTAGAAGAATGCACTGGGGGGGGGGGTGGGGGCTACTGAATGTTGAAAGGACTGGACGGGGTGGATGTGGAGAGGATCTTTCCTATGGTGGGGGTATCCAGAACTGGAGGGCATATCCTCAAAATTGAGGGATAACATTTTAGAGCAGGGGCAACCATGAATTACTTTAGCCAGAGAGTAGTAAATTTGTAGAATTCTCTGCCGCAGACTGCGATGGAGGCCAAGACTGTGGGTATATTTAAGGCAGAGGTTGATAGTTTCCTGATTGGTCAGGGCATCAAAGAATATGGCGAGAAATCAGGTGTATGGGGTTGAGTGGGATCTGGGATCAGCCATGATGGAATGGCGGAGCAGACTCGATGGACTGAATGGCCTAATTCTGCTCTTGTGCCTTATGGTCTTATGGGTCTTGGCTCGTCCTTTCCAGAGAGCTTGGGTAGAATGGGTCTGATCTTGCCCTTTCCAAAGTTTTTGAGTAAAATGGGCCTGGGCTTGTCCCTTCCGGAGTGTTCGAGTAGAA
Organism: Hypanus sabinus; assembly: GCF_030144855.1. NCBI lineage: Eukaryota > Metazoa > Chordata > Chondrichthyes > Myliobatiformes > Dasyatidae > Hypanus > Hypanus sabinus. The sequence continues at coordinate 164,993,589 of NC_082714.1, read as the reverse complement.
TGGGACTGGTTTTGTCTGTTCCGGATAGTTTGAGAAAAATGTTGCTTGTCTCGTCCTTTCCAGAGAGTTTGAGTAGAACGGCAGAGACTGATACAGTTTGGCACCAGCAGCATCACGGGAGTTGCCAGTCAGTGTTGAACTCGGCGTAGGATTGTCTTAGGGACCACAGCTCTGGATTTTTCCTTCGGGGTTTACTCTCGAAGCTTCCCACATGAATGGGAGTAGACGCAAGACATCGGAGGTCTAAGATCAGCTACCAATCATGGTTGATGAGCCCCACCAGTTCAAAGTGACTGGTTTTAAGGCAGCAGTAACCAGCCTGTACACCCTTGCCTGTCAGTAGGAATGATTCCACCGAGCTTAGAAGCGAAGTGACAAGTGAAGGCCAGGAGCTGGACTGGTTGTCAGCAGCCGTTTGAGACACGCGCCATTGGGAGCATTTAATCAGTAGTGGGTGCTTGTCCCCTTTATTAAGAAACTGTAGCACACACTGTGCAAAATGCTGGAAGAACTCAGCAGGTCAGGCAGCATTTGTGGAGGGGAATAAACAGTCAAAGTTCTCATCTGGAACATGGACAGTTTATTAATTTCCATAGATGCTGTCTGATCTGTTGAGGTCCTCCTGAAGTTTGTGTGTGTTGGTCTGGATTTCTAGCATCTGCAGAATCTCCTGTATTAAGGAGGAATTGATGGGTTTGTGGGAGAGCGGATAAATTACAGGGAAATGAAGAAATGGGAATGATAGGATTTCTGTTCTGGGAGCCAGCAGTGGCAGAATGACCTGTGATGGATTCAGATGAGGTTTTGGAAGCGTGCTGGGTTTAGCAGAGTGCTGTTTCCTTACCCTTATGTATAGTTGATGATTTTCTTGTGAATGTGGTTTACCTGATGCTATGCACCTGCGATCAAGGATTGAGATCGTGGATCGATGTTATTTGCCATGTACAGCATCATTAAACTCTGCCATGAATGATCTCAAGCCCATCTGTGAAAGGTGGTGGGTTGGGCGTGGGGCTAGCAACCTCAGCTTGTGAAAAAACCAGAGCTACAGGAACACCAACTGTTATGGTCCGGTCTGGGGCCCGCATTCCGGGTCTTGATCCGGTCCTGCATGTTCTGGACTCCGGGTCTTGTAGCCATCCCTCCTTTTGCCCTGGAGCCCAATTAGTCACACCTGCGGATCATCATGGCTTGTTGGGGCTCAAGGAGTGCACCTGATGCCCATCGGCTGGCGGTGTATATAGGGGGCTCGGGGACTGAGTGGACATGGGGGGGGGGGGTTGTCCTGCCTATCCTGATTGGGAGGTTACCTTGTTAAAGAGTTCTTTGAGTAAGTCTGGCAGTCACCCTGGACCTAGTTCCCTTCCTATCCCTTGCCTCTGTTGGGCAAGCCTGGCTGGACTGTTGTTGCCTGGTGGGGGACTCTGCCCCTTTCCATCCCTCATGGCTGACAGGTTGTGCCCTGCAACCTACCCAGGTGCTCTGTGACCTGCTCAGGCTCCCATGTTCCTGCCTGGGCCTTGTCTAGGAGTTATGCAGCCTGCCCAGTGAACTCTGGGATCCTCCTGCCTTGCCTGAACTCCTAAGACTCTCTCGGAACCCCAGCATCACCTCAAACGTCACGACCCTCACGCACACCATGGTCGCCACATCTTGTCTATCGTTTAGTTGTTCCCATCATGCCACTGGTACGTCAGTGCCTGCGTCCAGCCTCCTGTCCCCTTATGACACCAACAGAAGCTCTGAAGACCTCATCCCTGGGAAAGGAAGGATCTTTGAAGATGGACTACACCTGGAGACAACTGGAAAGACTGTTCCAGGATAGAAGACCTTAGCCAGCGACTGTTGGCTGTCTATGTTGCAGTACGGGTGATAGGCTTAAAAAGAAGCACAAAAAAACCCAGCTGATGCTGGAATTCCAAAGCAACACACACAAAATGCTGGAAGAAATCAGGCAGAATCTATGGAAAAGAGTAAACAGTTGATATTTCAGTCTGAGACACTTCATCAGGTCTGAGAGGGAAAGGGGGGAAGATGCCTGAATAAAAAGTGGGGGGGGGGAGGGAAAGAGGCTAGCTGAAAGGTCCTAATGAAGGGTCTAGGCCTGAAACATTGACTGTTTACTCTTTTCTATGGACGTTGCCTGACCTGCTGAGTTCCTTCAACAATTTCTGTGCGTTACTCAAGAAGGAGAAACATAGAAAACCTACAGCACAATACAGGCCCTTCAGCCCACAATGCTGTGCCGAACATGTCCTTAGCTTAGAACTACCTAGGCTGAGCCCTCTATTTTTCTAAGCTCCAAGTATCCATCCAGGAGTCTGTTGAAAGGCCCTATCGTATCCACCTCCATCACCATCACTGGCAGCCCATTCCACGCTCTCTGAGGAAAAACTTAACCCTGGCGTTCCTCTGTACCTACTCCCCAGCACCTCAAAAGTATGCCCTCCTGTGCTAGCCATTTCAGCCCTGAGAAAAAGCCTCTGACTATCCACATGAACAATGCCTCTCATCATCTTGTACACCTCCATCAGGGCACCTCTCATCCTCTGTTGTTCCAAGTAGAAAAGGCCAAGTTCACTCAATCTATACTCATAAGGCATGCTCCCCAATCCAGGCAACATCCTTGTAAATCTCCTCTGCATCCTTTCTATAGTTTCCACATCCTTCCTGTAGTGAGGTGACCAGAACTGAGCACAGTAATCCAAGTAGGGTCTGACCTGCATCCTATATAGCTGCACCATTCTCTTAAACTGAATACTACGATTGATGAAGGCCAATACACTGTATGCCTTCTTAACCACAGAGACAACCTGCATAGCATCTTTGAGTGTCCTATGGTCTTGGACCCCAAGATCCCTCTGATTCTCCACACTGCCAAGTCTTACCATTAATACTATATTCTGCCCATCATATTTGACCTACCAAAATGAACCACCTCACACTTAGCTGGGTTGATCTTCATCTGCCATTTCTCAGCCCAGTTTTGCATCCTATCAATGTCCCGCTGTAACCTTTGACAGCCCTGCACTGTATCCACAACGCCTCCAACCTTTGTGTCATCAGCAAACTTACTAAACCATCTCTCCACTTCCTCATCCAGGTCATTTATAAAACAGAACAGATCCCTGAGGCACACCACTGGTCACCAACCTCCAGGCAGAATATGACCCGTCTACAAACACTCTTTGCCTTCTGTGGGCAAGCCAGTTCTGGATCTACAAAGCAATGTCCCCTTGGATCCCATTCCTCCTTACTTTCTCAATAAGTTTTGCATGGGGTACCTTATCAAATGCCTTGCTAAAATCCATATACACTACATCTATGGCTCTACCCTCATCAACGTGTTTAGTCACATCCTCAAAAAATTCAATCAGGCCCCTAAGGCAGGACCTGCCCTTGACAAAGCCATGCTGACTATTCCCAATCATATTATGCCTCTCCAAATGTTCATAAACCCTGCCTCTCAGGATCTTCTCCATCAACTTACCAACTACTGAAGTAAGACTCACTGGCCTATAATTTCCTGGGCTATCTCTACTCCCTTTCTTGAACAAGGGAACAACATCCACAACCCTCCAATCCTCTGGAATCTCTCCCATCCCCATTGATGATGCAAAGATCATCGTCAGAGGTTCAGCAATCTCCTCCCTCACTTCCCACAGTAGCCTGGGGTACATCCCATCCGGTCCTGGTGACTTACCCAACTTGATGCTTTCCAAAAGGTCCAGCACATCCTCTTTCTTAATGTCCACATGCTCAAGCTTCTCAATCCGCTGCAAGATTATTAAGTGCTGGGATTTGCTGTGCTGTGTTTGTCAGGGCGATTCATGGAATGAAAACAACAGCATTCAACAATTATGCACAACTTAACCTCTAACTTTATTTTTTATAGAATTCTGTATTCTTTATAATTGTTGAACCATCATGGAATGAAATATGCATTAATATCAGTTTGTGTTTACAATGTAAACAGCATTATAAAAAGTAATTTAAAATGCTGTGATGGGGTAATCGACAGAGGGCGCGGAGATTGCAATGAACCCCATTTTGACTTTGGTAAATAGGTTCTCAGACTGGCGGTGGGACCCTGGACCCTGGGCTGGATACTCTGGTGCCTACATGCACAGTGTGGGGAGCGTAGGGTGCAGGAGAGATGACCATCAGCGCTGGGGAAGGTCTGGAAGGAGACACAGCTTTAAGGATGATGCAGAGAAGGAGGTTGTGCTGTGCTGAAGCTGCAGAAAGCTTTGTATTCTGCAGCAATTCACCATTGCCAGCACACAGCACAGGCAGCAGTAATCACTCACAGTTATATAACGCTTCTGGCATTGGGAAATTCACAATGTGTAAATGAGGAGGCCACCGAGGAGGTGCTGGCAATACGCTGCCACACTTTGCAGGCAGCTCACAAAACTCAAGATATACAGTATTTCTGAACTGTTTTTGCTCCTGTCCGCAGCCTGCAATTGCCCTTTAAGAAACGCACTTCTGAGCCATCTCTTTGCACAGTTTGTTGTCTGTCACTCTTTGGTTCTTTGTTCACTGATTGATTCCATTGTGTTTCTTTGTACTTACTGTAAATGTCCACAAATGAATCTCAGGGCAGTACATGTACTTTGAACTTCAAACATGTTCTTAGCTCCCAGATCCTTTTGGAGAAGATTGTGGAAGTGGTTACTCTTTCCTTAAGGCAGAATTGTAAGGTGGTTGGAGTAACGTGTAGAGGGGATGTCAGAAGGTAGGCTTTTACACTCTGAGTGCTGGGTGCATTAAATGTGGTGGTCGAGGCCGATACATTAGGGACGTTTAAGAGACTCACAGATAGGCACATGGACGATAGAAAATTGGAGGGCTGTGTGGGTGGGAAGGCTTAGCTTGATCTTAGAGTAGGTTCATAAGAGCATAAGGTTAGCACAACTTCATGGGCCGAAAGGCCTGTACTGAGTTGTACTAATTACGTTCCAACTCCCTCCAGATTCACCTGTCACACACAAGCAGCCACAAATTAACCCACTCACCTGCACGTCTTTGGTCTGTGGGAGTAATTTGGAACCCCAGGGAAAACCCACAGGGTTGGGTGTTGGTGCTTGTTGTGTTCTGTGTTGTTCTGCTGCGCTGGTGCTAGAATACGTAGCAACACTTGCGGGCTGACCCCAGCATGTCCTTGGGTTGTGTTCGTTGTTAACACAAACGACTCATTTCACTGATTATTTCCATGTACACGTGATAAATACATTAGAATTTTGAATCTTGAACTGCCCCCTCCCACTCTCCTTTCAACAGTAAACTTACTGACCATTGAGAGGGCGTGAGGACTGGTTTTCGTTTGACCTCATGTGACGTCTCCCACCCTCACCACTGGCACTGGGAAGGGGTGTCTCAGCACCAACTGGAGTTGTATTTACTTTCTGTCTCCAAGACAGGAGTCTCCCATCCACTCCTCAACTGTAATAGGAAGGCAAGACCATAAGATATAGGAGCAGAGTTAGGCCACTCGATCGATCGAGTCTGCTCCACCATTCCACCGTGGCCAGTTTAGTTTCCTTCTAACCCCATTCTCCTGGCTTCTCTCCCGAGCCTTTGATAATCTGACCAATCAAGAACCTATCAACCACCACTTTAAATATACTCATTGACTTGGCTGCACAACTGGCTGTGGCAATGAACTCCAGATTCCCCTCCACCTGGCTCATCCCTGTTCCAAAGGCATGTGTGCTGTGTCTGTACACTCTGCTCCGGGGCTCATTCAAGACTGGAAACATCCTCTCCACAACCACTGCACTGAGGTCTTTAAATATTCAGTAAGTTTCAATGAGATTATCATTTTTCTAAACCTCAGTGAGTACAGACCTAGAACAATCAAACACTCCTCATCCATTAACCCTTCTATTCCCGGGCTCATTCCTGTGAGCCTCCTCTGGACCCTCTCCCAAAACAGCACATCCTTTCTTAGATAAGAGGCCCAATACTGCTCACAATACTCAGTGTGGTCTGACCAATGCCTTATAAAGCCTCAGCATTACAGATCTCCCACAGAGAAATGCCCCTTCTGCATTTTTGTTTGGGCCGAAGGGTCGTGACCAGTTGCTGAGCATCTTGAGGGTTGGACAGACCTTGGGTACCTCTCCCAGCGGCTACCCGAGGGCAGACTGTGCCAAGCTGAGATGTTGAGGGTTGGACAGACCTTGGGTACCTCTCCCAGCGGCTGCCCGAGGGCAGACTGTGCCAAGCTGAGATGTTGAGGAGTTGCTCACTCAGAAGAATTAGCTTTAATCACTCCCGGCCAAACTGGCTGTCCCTCCGCCATAAACTTTAACATCCATTGCAGCTAACCACTCTTCCCTCTGAGCAGAATGTGCACAGACATCCTCCTACGCACATACTCTTTTATATAACGTGAATATATAATTTTGAAATTAGTTTCTTAAGGTTGTTATAGCCGAGGGTGGTAATGGGGTTAAGCTCCCACTACCTATTAAATGCTCCCAATAGCATGTGCCTCAAATGCCCTCTGACAACCAGCTTCACATGTGGCTTGGCTACTAAGCCCACAGAATGGGGCAAAGGTGGGTTACTGGTGCCTTAAAACCAGTCATCTTGGGCAAATGGGGCTTAAAGCTCCATGACCTTGTGGCTATTCTTGGTCATGGGGAAGTCCTGAGGGAGGAATCCGGAGCTGAAGTCCCTACAGCAGTCGTATATTGAGTTCAATGCAGACTGGCAACTCCTGCGATGATGCTTGAGCCAAACTGTATCGGTCTCTGCTAATCATTTGGGTTCATCAGACCTTTGGAGAGACGTAGCTTGCTACATGGGCAACAGTTTATTCCCCATATTCTACTGGTCTGGCTTGCATATCTAGACAACTAGGGTGCAATATGACCCCCGACCAAAGGAGACTCCACATCATTTTGAAATTATACCAATACAATTTTGAAATCTGTGTTAATTTAATTGTGAAATACCCTCTAATTAATTACACATTAATGAATATTATCCATAAGCATACCGCATCATTCACTTTGAAACTTTTCAGAGCATCAATGTATTTATATTGTCAGTGTTTCATTTTACAACACTTACAAATTGTAACAATGAACACAGAATGGAAGTTGGTCACTCATTGTTAGTAAACCACAGGCCCGCTGAGCATTGCCACGGTTCGAAGTGCCACACAGATTTCAGACCATGTAAAGCTTTCCTGCGCACAGCAATGGTCTCCGCAACTGCAAAAGAAAATTAGAGGGAACACTGCTGCTAACGTGTTATTTTGAATTCCCTACGCAGCATCCTGAGAGCCTCCTCCTGACTAAAAATAGTTGCTTGTGTGAGTTTGTTTTTTCAGAAATTGATTTTTTAATTGAAAGGAATTCTTTGCTGAATCTTACAGAATACAGAGCTGGCACACAGTGAAACCTCCCTGGTTACTGGCTTAAATGCTCCAAAATCCTTCCTATAAATAGACTGAATAACAAAGCTATTTATGATTTCCATCAAGATTTATCTTTAGTGCCTCTGCCTTTCCCTCTTCCCCTTATCTCTTCCTTTCCTGTCCCTTCTCTTTTATCTTCCTTCTCCTCTATTGCCCCCTCTCTCTTAATTCTCTTCTCCATTTTCCTTCTGTTTCTCACCCCTCCCACTGCCCTCCTCCCTTCCCCTCTCCTTTGCAGTTATTTATCCTTCACTCTGCTGAGCTACAATAAATGATCACTTGGCCCAAGATGTCAGCTATTTATTCTCCTCCATAGAAGCTGTCTGACCTGCTGAGTTCCTCCAGTATCTTGTGTGCGTTGCTCTGGATTTCCAGCATATACAGAATCTCTTGTGTTAGGGTAGGTAAGTTATCATCACTTCATTACATCCCCTCTGCCTCAATCCCCACCCACCTGCCTGCTTGTACCCCTTCCACTCCCCCCACCTTCTTGTTCTGGCTTCCACCCCCTTCCTTTCCAGTCCTGATGAAGGGTCTCAGCCCAAAATGTTGACAATTTATTACCCTCCATAGAGGATGCCAGACCTCGCGTCCTCCAGCATTTAGTGTTCCTAGCTCTGGATTTCCTGTACCAGCAATAGTCATCATTCTGGCTAGATGGACGGCAGTGCAATTTAATCACAACGGTATCCACACTGTCAATAAAGTGTGCCACCATCCTTTTTAAATATAATTTTTATAATTGCAAGATCCTGCTGGACATTAAGAACTTAAAGTATGGTCGATGCCATCAGTGAGTTGCATGTTAGTGGTACAGTTGAAGGAGTGGGTGGTACAGTTGAAGGAGTGGGTGGTACAGTTGAAGGAGTGGGTGATACAGTTGAAGGAGTGGGTGCTGCAGTTGAAGGAGTGGGTGAAGCAGTTGAAGGAGTGGGTGGTACAGTTGAAGGAGTGGGTGATACAGTTGAAGGAGTGGGTGATACATTTGAAGGAGTGGGTGGTACATTTGATGGAGTGGGTGATACAGTTGAAGGAGTGGGTGGTACAGTTGAAGGAGTGGGTGATACAGTTGAAGGAGTGGGTGATACAGTTGAAGGAGTGGGTGGTACAGTTGAAGGAGTGGGTGGTACAGTTGAAGGAGTGGGTGATATAGTTGAAGGAGTGGGTGGTACAGTTGAAGGAGTGGGTGGTAAATTTGAAGGAGTGGGTGGTACAGTTGAAGGAGTGGGTGGTACATTTGAAGGATTGGTGGTACAGTTGAAGGAGTGGGTGGTACAGTTGAAGGAGTGGGTGGTACATTTGAAGGATTGGGTGGTACAGTTGAAGGAGTGGGTGGTACAGTTGAAGGAGCGGGTGCTGCAGTTGAAGGAGTGGGTGGTACAGTTGAAGGAGTGGGTGGTACAATTGAAGGAGTGGGTGCTGCAGTTGAAGGAGTGGGTGGTACATTTGAAGGATTGGGTGGTACAGTTGAAGGAGTGGGTGGTACAGTTGAAGGAGTGGGTGGTACAGTTGAAGGAGTGGGTGGTACATTTGAAGGATTGGGTGGTACAGTTGAAGGAGTGGGTGGTACATTTGAAGGATTGGGTGGTACAGTTGAAGGAGTGGGTGGAACATTTGAAGGAGTGGGTGGTACAGTTGAAGGAGTGGGTGGTACAGTTGAAGGAGTGGGTGGTACATTTGAAGGAGTGGGTGCTGCAGTTGAAGGAGTGGGTGGTACAGTTGAAGGAGTGGGTGGTACAATGGAAGGAGTGGGTGATACAGTTGAAGGAGTGGGTGGTACAGTTGAAGGAGTGGGTGGTACAGTTGAAGGAGTGGGTGATACAGTTGAAGGAGTGGGTGGTACATTTGAAGGAGTGGGTGGTACAGTTGAAGGAGTGGGTGGTACAGTTGAAGGAGTGGGTGGTACATTTGAAGGAGTGGGTGATACAGTTGAAGGAGTGGGTGGTACAGTTGAAGGAGTGGGTGATACAGATGAAGGAGTGGGTGGTACAGTTGAAGGAGTGGGTGGTACAGTTGAAGGGGTGGGTGATACAGTTGAAGGAGTGGGTGATACAGTTGAAGGAGTGGGTGGTACAGTTGAAGGAGTGGGTGATACAGTTGAAGGAGTGGGTGGTACAGTTGAAGGAGTGGGTGGTACAGTTGAAGGAGTGGGTGAAGCAGTTGAAGGAGTGGGTGGTACAGTTGAAGGAGTGGGTGATACAGTTGAAGGAGTGGGTGATACATTTGAAGGAGTGGGTGATACATTTGAAGGAGTGGGTGGTACATTTGATGGAGTGGGTGATACAGTTGAAGGAGTGGGTCGTACAGTTGAAGGAGTGGGTGATACATTTGATGGAGTGGGTGGTACAGATGAAGGACTGGGTGATACAGTTGAAGGAGTGGGTGGTACATTTGATGGAGTGGGTGGTACAGTTGAAGGACTGGGTTATACAGTTGAAGGAGTGGGTGATACAGTTGAAGGAGTGGGTGATACAGTTGAAGGAGTGGGTGGTACATTTGAAGGAGTGGGTGATACAGTTGAAGGAGTGGGTGGTACATTTGAAGGAGTGGGTGATACAGTTGAAGGAGTGGGTGATACAGTTGAAGGAGTGGGTGGTACATTTGAAGGAGTGGGTGATACAGTTGAAAAAGTGGATGATACAGTTGAAGGAGTGGGTGGTACATTTGAAGGAGTGGGTGATACAGTTGAAGGAGTGGGTGGTACATTTGAAGGAGTGGGTGGTACAGTTGAAGGAGTGGGTGGAGCAGTTGAAGGAGTGGGTGGTACAGTTGAAGGAGTGGGTGATACAGTTGAAGGAGTGGGTGGAGCAGTTGAAGGAGTGGGTGGTACAGTTGAAGGAGTGGGTGGTACAGTTGAAGGAGTGGGTGATACAGTTGAAGGAGTGGGTGGTACAGTTGAAGGAGTGGGTGGTACAGTTGAAGGAGTGGGTGGTACAGTTGAAGGAGTGGGTGATACAGTTCAAGGAGTGGGTGGTACAGTTGAAGGAGTGGGTGATACAGTTGAAGGAGTGGGTGATACAGTTGAAGGACTGGGTGGAGCAGTTGAAGGAGTGGGTGGTACAGTTGAAGGAGTGGGTGGTACAGTTGAAGGAGTGGGTGATACAGTTGAAGGAGTGGGTGATACAGTTGAAGGAGTGGGTGGTACATTTGAAGGAGTGGGTGGTACAGTTGAAGGAGTGGGTGGAGCAGTTGAAGGAGTGGGTGGTACAGTTGAAGGAGTGGGTGATACAGTTGAAGGAGTGGGTGGAGCAGTTGAAGGAGTGGGTGGTACAGTTGAAGGAGTGGGTGGTACAGTTGAAGGAGTGGGTGATACAGTTGAAGGAGTGGGTGGTACAGTTGAAGGAGTGGGTGATACAGTTGAAGGAGTGGGTGACACAGTTGAAGGAGTGGGTGGTACAGTTGAAGGAGTGGGTGGTCCATTTGAAGGAGTGGGTGGTACAGTTGAAGGAGTGGGTGCTGCAGTTGAAGGAGTGGGTGGTACAGTTGAAGGAGTGGGTGGTACATTTGAAGGAGTGGGTGGTACATTTGAAGGAGTGGGTGGTACATTTGAAGGAGTGGGTGGTACAGTTGAAGGAGTGGGTGGTACATTTGAAGGAGTGGGTGGTACATTTGAAGGAGTGGGTGGTACATTTGAAGGAGTGGGTGATACAGTTGAAGGAGTGGGTGGTACAGTTGAAGGAGTGGGTGGTACAGTTGAAGGAGTGGGTGGTACAGTTGAAGGAGTGGGTGGTGCATTTGAAGGAGTGGGTGCTGCAGTTGAAGGAGTGGGTGGTACATTTGAAGGAGTGGGTGATACAGTTGAAGGAGTGGGTGGTACAGTTGAAGGAGTGGGTGGTACATTTGAAGGAGTGGGTGATACAGTTGAAGGAGTGGGTGATACAGTTGAATGAGTGGGTGGTACAGTTGAAGGAGTGGGTGATACAGTTGAAGGAGTGGGTGGTACAGTTGAAGGAGTGGGTGGTACAGTTGAAGGAGTGGGTGATACAGTTGAAGGAGTGGGTGATACAGTTGAAGGAGTGGGTGGTACAGTTGAAGGAGTGGGTGATACAGTTGAAGGAGTGGGTGGTACAGTGGAAGGAGTGGGTGAAGCAGTTGAAGGAGTGGGTGGTACAGTGGAAGGAGTGGGTGATACAGTTGAAGGAGTGGGTGATACATTTGAAGGAGTGGGTGGTACATTTGATGGAGTTGGTGATACAGTTGAAGGAGTGGGTGGTACAGTTGAAGGGGTGGGTGATACAGTTGAAGGAGTGGGTGATACAGTTGAAGGAGTGGGTGGTACAGTTGAAGGAGTGGGTGATACATTTGAAGGAGTGGGTGGTACATTTGATGGAGTGGGTGATACAGTTGAAGGAGTGGGTGGTACAGTTGAAGGAGTGGGTGATACATTTGATGGAGTGGGTGGTACAGTTGAAGGACTGGGTGATACAGTTGAAGGAGTGGGTGGTACATTTGATGGAGTGGGTGGTACAGTTGAAGGACTGGGTGATACAGTTGAAGGAGTGGGTGATACAGTTGAAGGAGTGGGTGATACAGTTGAAGGAGTGGGTGGTACATTTGAAGGAGTGGGTGATACAGTTGAAGGAGTGGGTGGTACATTTGAAGGAGTGGGTGATACAGTTGAAGGAGTGGGTGATACAGTTGAAGGAGTGGGTGGTACATTTGAAGGAGTGGGTGATACAGTTGAAGGAGTGGGTGATACAGTTGAAGGAGTGGGTGGTACATTTGAAGGAGTGGGTGATACAGTTGAAGGAGTGGGTGGTACATTTGAAGGAGTGGGTGATACTGTTGAAGGAGTGGGTGGTACATTTGAAGGAGTGGGTGGTACAGTTGAAGGAGTGGGTGGAGCAGTTGAAGGAGTGGGTGGTACAGTTGAAGGAGTGGGTGATACAGTTGAAGGAGTGGGTGGAGCAGTTGAAGGAGTGGGTGGTACAGTGGAAGGAGTGGGTGGTACAGTTGAAGGAGTGGGTGATACAGTTGAAGGAGTGGGTGGTACAGTTGAAGGAGTGGGTGATACAGTTGAAGGAGTGGGTGATACAGTTGAAGGAGTGGGTGGTACAGTTGAAGGAGTGGGTGGTACATTTGAAGGAGTGGGTTGTACAGTTGAAGGAGTGGGTGCTGCAGTTGAAGGAGTGGGTGATACATTTGAAGGAGTGGGTGGTACAGTTGAAGGAGTGGGTGGTACAGTTGAAGGAGTGGGTGCTGCAGTTGAAGGAGTGGGTGGTACTGTTGAAGGAGTGGGTGATACAGTTGAAGGAGTGGGTGGTACAGTTGAAGGAGTGGGTAGTACAGTTGAAGGAGTGGGTGATACATTTGAAGGGGTGGGTGATACATTTGAAGGAGTGGGTGGTACAGTTGAAGGAGTGGGTGGTACAGTTGAAGGAGTGGGTGGTACAGTTGAAGGAGTGGGTGGTACATTTGAAGGAGTGGGTGATACAGTTGAAGGAGTGGGTGGTACAGTAGAAGGAGTGGGTGGTACAGTTGAAGGAGTGGGTGGTACAGTTGAAGGAGTGGGTGGTACATTTGAAGGAGTGGGTGATACAGTTGAAGGAGTGGGTGGTACAGTTGAAGGAGTGGGTGGTACATTTGAAGGAGTGGGTGATACAGTTGAAGGAGTGGGTGATACAGTTGAATGAGTGGGTGGTACAGTTGAAGGAGTGGGTGGTACAGTTGAAGGAGTGGGTGGTACATTTGAAGGAGTGGGTGGTACAGTTGAAGGAGTGGGTGGTACAGTTGAAGGAGTGGGTGGTACAGTTGAAGGAGAGGGTGGTACAGTTGAAGGAGTGGGTGATACATTTGAAGGAGTGGGTGCTGCAGTTGAAGGAGTGGGTGATACAGTTGAAGGAGTGGGTGATACAGTTGAAGGAGTGGGTGGTACATTTGAAGGAGTGGGTGATACAGTTGAAGGAGTGGGTGGTACAGTTGAAGGAGTGAGTGATACAGTTGAAGGAGTGGGTGGTACAGTTGAAGGAGTGGGTGGTACAGTTGAAGGAGTGGGTGGTTCAGTTGAAGGGGTGGGTGATACAGTTGAAGGAGTCGGTGGAGCAGTTGAAGGAGTGGGTGATACAGTTGAAGGAGTGGGTGGTACAGTTGAAGGAGTGGGTGGTTCAGTTGAAGGGGTGGGTGATACAGTTGAAGGAGTCGGTGGAGCAGTTGAAGGAGTGGGTGATACAGTTGAAGGAGTGGGTGATACAGTTGAAGGAGTGGGTGGTACAGTTGAAGGAGTGGGTGATATAGTTGAAGGAGTGGGTGGTACAGTTGAAGGAGTGGGTGATACAGTTGAAGGAGTGGGTGATACAGTTGAAGGAGTGGGTGATACATTTGAAGGAGTGGGTGATACAGTTGAAGGAGTGGGTGGTACAGTTGAAGGAGTGGGTGGTACAGTTGAAGGAGTGGGTGATACAGTTGAAGGAGTGGGTGATACAGTTGAAGGAGTGGGTGGTACAGTTGAAGGAGTGGGTGATACAGTTGAAGGAGTGGGTGATACAGTTGAAGGAGTGGGTGATACATTTGAAGGAGTGGGTGATACAGTTGAAGGAGTGGGTGGTACAGTTGAAGGAGTGGGTGGTACAGTTGAAGGAGTGGGTGATACAGTTGAAGGAGTGAGTGGTACATTTGAAGGAGTGGGTGATACCGTTGAAGGAGTGGGTGATACATTTGAAGGAGTGGGTGTTACAGTTTAAGGAGTGGGTGGTACAGTTGAAGGAGTGGGTGATACAGTTGAAGGAGTGGGTGGTACATTTGAAGGAGTGGGTGATACCGTTGAAGGAGTGGGTGATACATTTGAAGGAGTGGGTGTTACAGTTGAAGGAGTGGGTGGTACAGTTGAAGGAGTGGGTGATACAGTTGAAGGAGTGGGTGGTACAGTTGAAGGAGTGGGTGATACATTTGAAGGAGTGGGTGATATAGTTGAAGGAGTGGGTGGTACAGTTGAAGGAGTGGGTGATACAGTTGAAGGAGTGGGTGGAGCAGTTGAAGGAGTGGGTGGTACAGTTGAAGGAGTGGGTGATACAGTTGAAGGAGTGGGTGATACAGTTGAAGGAGTGGGTGGTACAGTTGAAGGAGTGGGTGCTGCAGTTGAAGGAGTGGGTGGTACAGTTGAAGGAGTGGGTGGTACAGTTGAAGGAGTGGGTGGTACAGTTGAAGGAGTGGTTGTTGCAGTTGAAGGAGTGGGTGATACAGTTGAAGGAGTGGGTGGTACAGTTGAAGGAGTGGGTGCTGCAGTTGAAGGAGTGGGTGATACAGTTGAAGGAGTGGGTGGTACAGTTGAAGGAGTGGGTGCTGCAGTTGAAGGAGTGGGTGATACAGTTGAAGGGGTGGGTGGTACAGTTGAAGGAGTGGGTGATACAGTTGAAGGAGTGGGTGATACAGTTGAAGGAGTGGGTGATACAGTTGAAGGAGTGGGTGGTACAGTTGAAGGAGTGGGTGGTACATTTGATGGAGTGGGTGATACAGTTGAAGGATTGGGTGGTACAGTTGAAGGAGTGGGTGCTGCAGTTGAAGGAGTGGGTGATACAGTTGAAGGAGTGGGTGGTACAGTTGAAGGAGTGGGTGCTGCAGTTGAAGGAGTGGGTGATACAGTTGAAGGGGTGGGTGGTACAGTTGAAGGAGTGGGTGGTACAGTTGAAGGAGTGGGTGCTGCAGTTGAAGGAGTGGGTGATACAGTTGAAGGAGTGGGTGGAGCAGTTGAAGGAGTGGGTGATACAGTTGAAGGAGTGGGTGGTACAGTTGAAGGGGTGGGTGATACAGTTGAAGGAGTGGGTGATACAGTTGAAGGAGTGGGTGGTACAGTTGAAGGAGTGGGTGATACATTTGAAGGAGTGGGTGGTACATTTGATGGAGTGGGTGATACAGTTGAAGGAGTGGGTGGTACAGTTGAAGGAGTGGGTGATACATTTGATGGAGTGGGTGGTACAGTTGAAGGACTGGGTGATACAGTTGAAGGAGTGGGTGGTACATTTGATGGAGTGGGTGGTACAGTTGAAGGACTGGGTGATACAGTTGAAGGAGTGGGTGATACAGTTGAAGGAGTGGGTGATACAGTTGAAGGAGTGGGTGGTACATTTGAAGGAGTGGGTGATACAGTTGAAGGAGTGGGTGGTACATTTGAAGGAGTGGGTGATACAGTTGAAGGAGTGGGTGATACAGTTGAAGGAGTGGGTGGTACATTTGAAGGAGTGGGTGATACAGTTGAAGGAGTGGGTGATACAGTTGAAGGAGTGGGTGGTACATTTGAAGGAGTGGGTGATACAGTTGAAGGAGTGGGTGGTACATTTGAAGGAGTGGGTGATACTGTTGAAGGAGTGGGTGGTACATTTGAAGGAGTGGGTGGTACAGTTGAAGGAGTGGGTGGAGCAGTTGAAGGAGTGGGTGGTACAGTTGAAGGAGTGGGTGATACAGTTGAAGGAGTGGGTGGAGCAGTTGAAGGAGTGGGTGGTACAGTTGAAGGAGTGGGTGGTACAGTTGAAGGAGTGGGTGATACAGTTGAAGGAGTGGGTGGTACAGTTGAAGGAGTGGGTGATACAGTTGAAGGAGTGGGTGATACAGTTGAAGGAGTGGGTGGTACAGTTGAAGGAGTGGGTGGTACATTTGAAGGAGTGGGTTGTACAGTTGAAGGAGTGGGTGCTGCAGTTGAAGGAGTGGGTGATACATTTGAAGGAGTGGGTGGTACAGTTGAAGGAGTGGGTGGTACAGTTGAAGGAGTGGGTGCTGCAGTTGAAGGAGTGGGTGGTACTGTTGAAGGAGTGGGTGATACAGTTGAAGGAGTGGGTGGTACAGTTGAAGGAGTGGGTAGTACAGTTGAAGGAGTGGGTGATACATTTGAAGGGGTGGGTGATACATTTGAAGGAGTGGGTGGTACAGTTGAAGGAGTGGGTGGTACAGTTGAAGGAGTGGGTGGTACATTTGAAGGAGTGGGTGATACAGTTGAAGGAGTGGGTGGTACAGTAGAAGGAGTGGGTGGTACAGTTGAAGGAGTGGGTGGTACAGTTGAAGGAGTGGGTGGTACATTTGAAGGAGTGGGTGATACAGTTGAAGGAGTGGGTGGTACAGTTGAAGGAGTGGGTGGTACATTTGAAGGAGTGGGTGATACAGTTGAAGGAGTGGGTGATACAGTTGAATGAGTGGGTGGTACAGTTGAAGGAGTGGGTGGTACAGTTGAAGGAGTGGGTGGTACATTTGAAGGAGTGGGTGGTACAGTTGAAGGAGTGGGTGGTACAGTTGAAGGAGTGGGTGGTACAGTTGAAGGAGAGGGTGGTACAGTTGAAGGAGTGGGTGATACATTTGAAGGAGTGGGTGGTACATTTGAAGGAGTGGGTGATACAGTTGAAGGAGTGGGTGATACAGTTGAAGGAGTGGGTGGTACAGTTGAAGGAGTGAGTGATACAGTTGAAGGAGTGGGTGGTACAGTTGAAGGAGTGGGTGGTACAGTTGAAGGAGTGGGTGGTTCAGTTGAAGGGGTGGGTGATACAGTTGAAGGAGTCGGTGGAGCAGTTGAAGGAGTGGGTGATACAGTTGAAGGAGTGGGTGGTACAGTTGAAGGAGTGGGTGGTTCAGTTGAAGGGGTGGGTGATACAGTTGAAGGAGTCGGTGGAGCAGTTGAAGGAGTGGGTGATACAGTTGAAGGAGTGGGTGATACAGTTGAAGGAGTGGGTGGTACAGTTGAAGGAGTGGGTGATATAGTTGAAGGAGTGGGTGGTACAGTTGAAGGAGTGGGTGATACAGTTGAAGGAGTGGGTGATACAGTTGAAGGAGTGGGTGATACATTTGAAGGAGTGGGTGATACAGTTGAAGGAGTGGGTGGTACAGTTGAAGGAGTGGGTGGTACAGTTGAAGGAGTGGGTGATACAGTTGAAGGAGTGGGTGATACAGTTGAAGGAGTGGGTGGTACAGTTGAAGGAGTGGGTGATACAGTTGAAGGAGTGGGTGATACATTTGAAGGAGTGGGTGATACAGTTGAAGGAGTGGGTGGTACAGTTGAAGGAGTGGGTGGTACAGTTGAAGGAGTGGGTGATACAGTTGAAGGAGTGAGTGGTACATTTGAAGGAGTGGGTGATACCGTTGAAGGAGTGGGTGATACATTTGAAGGAGTGGGTGTTACAGTTTAAGGAGTGGGTGGTACAGTTGAAGGAGTGGGTGATACAGTTGAAGGAGTGGGTGGAGCAGTTGAAGGAGTGGGTGATACAGTTGAAGGAGTGGGTGGTACAGTTGAAGGAGTGGGTGCTGCAGTTGAAGGAGTGGGTGGTACAGTTGAAGGAGTGGGTGGTACAGTTGAAGGAGTGGGTGGTACAGTTGAAGGAGTGGTTGTTGCAGTTGAAGGAGTGGGTGATACAGTTGAAGGAGTGGGTGGTACAGTTGAAGGAGTGGGTGCTGCAGTTGAAGGAGTGGGTGATACAGTTGAAGGAGTGGGTGGTACAGTTGAAGGAGTGGGTGCTGCAGTTGAAGGAGTGGGTGATACAGTTGAAGGGGTGGGTGGTACAGTTGAAGGAGTGGGTGATACAGTTGAAGGAGTGGGTGATACAGTTGAAGGAGTGGGTGATACAGTTGAAGGAGTGGGTGGTACAGTTGAAGGAGTGGGTGGTACATTTGATGGAGTGGGTGATACAGTTGAAGGATTGGGTGGTACAGTTGAAGGAGTGGGTGCTGCAGTTGAAGGAGTGGGTGATACAGTTGAAGGAGTGGGTGGTACAGTTGAAGGAGTGGGTGCTGCAGTTGAAGGAGTGGGTGATACAGTTGAAGGGGTGGGTGGTACAGTTGAAGGAATGGGTGGTACAGTTGAAGGAGTGGGTGCTGCAGTTGAAGGAGTGGGTGATACAGTTGAAGGAGTGGGTGGAGCAGTTGAAGGAGTGGGTGATACAGTTGAAGGAGTGGGTGGTACAGTTGAAGGAGTGGGTGGTACATTTGAAGGAGTGCGTGGTACAGTTGAAGGAGTGGGTGATACAGTTGAAGGAGTGGGTGGTACAGTTGAAGGAGTGGGTGATACAGTTGAAGGAGTGGGTGGTACATTTGAAGGAGTGGGTGATACAGTTGAAGGAGTGGGTGCTGCAGTTGAAGGAGTGGGTGATACAGTTGAAGGGGTGGGTGGTACAGTTGAAGGAGTGGGTGGTACAGTTGAAGGAGTGGGTGGTACAGTTGAAGGAGTGGGTGATACAGTTGAAGGAGTGGGTGATACAGTTGAATGAGTGGGTGGTACAGTTGAAGGAGTGGGTGATACAGTTGATGGAGTGGGTGGTACAGTTGAATGAGTGGGTGCTGCAGTTGAAGGAGTGGGTGATATAGTTGAAGGAGTGGGTGATACAGTTGAAGGAGTGGGTGATACAGTTGAAGGAGTGGGTGCTGCAGTTGAAGGAGTGGGTGGTACAGTTGAAGGAGTGGGTGATACAGTTGAAGGAGTGGGTGATACAGTTGAAGGAGTGGGTGGTACAGTTGAAGGAGTGGGTGGTACAGTTGAAGGAGTGGGTGATACAGTTGAAGGAGTGGGTGGTACAGTTGAAGGAGTGGGTGGTACAGTTGAAGGAGTGGGTGGTACAGTTGAAGGAGTGGGTGGTATAGTTGAAGGAGTGGGTGGTACAGTTGAAGGAGTGGGTGATACAGTTGAAGGAGTGGGTGGTACAGTTGAAGGAGTGGGTGGTACAGTTGAAGGAGTGGGTGATACAGTTGAAGGAGTGGGTGGTACTTTTGAAGGAGTGGGTGGTACAATTGAAGGAGTGGGTGGTACAGTTGAAGGAGTGGGTGGTACAGTTGAAGGAGTGGGTGGTACATTTGAAGGAGTGGGTGCTGCAGTTGAAGGAGTGGGTGGTACAGTTGAAGGAGTGGGTGATACAGTTGAAGGAGTGGGTGGTACAGTTGAAGGAGTGGGTGGTACAGTTGAAGGAGTGGGTGGTACATTTGAAGGAGTGGGTGGTACAATTGAAGGAGTGGGTGGTACAGTTGAAGGAGTGGGTGGTACAGTTGAAGGAGTGGGTGGTACATTTGAAGGAGTGGGTGCTGCAGTTGAAGGAGTGGGTGGTACAGTTGAAGGAGTGGGTGGTACAGTTGAAGGAGTGGGTGGTACATTTGAAGGAGTGGGTGATACAGTTGAAGGAGTGGGTGATACATTTGAAGGAGTGGGTGGTACAGTTGAAGGAGTGGGTGGTACAGTTGAAGGAGTGTGTGATACAGTTGAAGGAGTGGTTGATACAGTTGAAGGAGTGGGTGGTACAGTTGAAGGAGTGGGTGATACAGTTGAAGGAGTGGGTGATACAGTTGAAGGAGTCGGTGGTACAGTTGAAGGAGTGGGTGGTACAGTTGAAGGAGTGGGTGATACAGTTGAAGGAGTGGGTGGTACAGTTGAAGGAGTGGGTGGTACAGTTGAAGGAGTGGGTGATACAGTTGAAGGAGTGGGTGGTACAGTTGAAGGAGTGGGTGGTACAGTTGAAGGAGTGGGTGATACAGTTGAAGGAGTGGGTGATACAGTTGAAGGAGTGGGTGGTACATTTGAAGGAGTGGGTGGTACAGTTGAAGGAGTGGGTGGTACAGTTGAAGGAGTGGGTGATACAGTTGAAGGAGTGGGTGGTACATTTGAAGGAGTGGGTGGTACAGTTGAAGGAGTGGGTGGTACAGTTGAAGGAGTGGGTGGTACATTTGAAGGAGTGGGTGATACAGTTGAAGGAGTGGGTGATACAGTTGAAGGAGTGGGTGGTACAGTTGAAGGAGTGGGTGCTGCAGTTGAAGGAGTGGGTGGTACAGTTGAAGGAGTGGGTGATACAGTTGAAGGAGTGGGTGGTACAGTTGAAGGAGTGGGTGGTACAGTTGAAGGAGTGGGTGATACAGTTGAAGGAGTGGGTGGTACAGTTGAAGGAGTGGGTGATACAGTTGAAAGAGTGGGTGGTACAGTTGAAGGAGTGGGTGGTACATTTGAAGGAGTGGGTGATACAGTTGAAAGAGTGGGTGGTACATTTGAAGGATTGGGTGGTACAGTTGAAGGAGTGGGTGATACAGTTGAAAGAGTGGGTGGTACAGTTGAAGGAGTGGGTGGTACATTTGAAGGAGTGGGTGGTACAGTTGAAGGAGTGGGTGGTACAGTTGAAGGAGTGGGTGATACAGTTGAAGGAGTGGGTGGTACAGTTGAAGGAGTGGGTGATACAGTTGAAGGAGTGGGTGATACAGTTGAAGGAGTGGGTGCTGCAGTTGAAGGAGTGGGTGGTACAGTTGAAGGAGTGGGTGGTACAGTTGAAGGGGTGGGTGATACAGTTGAAGGAGTCGGTGGAGCAGTTGAAGGAGTGGGTGATACAGTTGAAGGAGTGGGTGATATAGTTGAAGGAGTGGGTGGTACAGTTGAAGGAGTGGGTGATACAGTTGAAGGAGTGGGTGGTACAGTTGAAGGAGTGGGTGCTGCAGTTGAAGGAGTGGGTGGTACAGTTGAAGGAGTGGGTGGAGCAGTTGAAGGAGTGGGAGATACATTTGATGGAGTGGGTGATACAGTTGAAGGAGTGGGTGGTACAGTTGAAGGAGTGGGTGCTGCAGTTGAAGGAGTGGGTGGTACAGTTGAAGGAGTGGGTGGTACAGTTGAAGGAGTGGGTGCTGCAGTTGAAGGAGTGGGTGATACATTTGAAGGAGAGGGTGGTACAGTTGAAGGAGTGGGTGGTACAGTTGAAGGAGTGGGTGCTGCAGTTGAAGGAGTGGGTGATACAGTTGAAGGAGTGGGTGATACAGTTGAAGGAGTGGGTGATACAGTTGAAGGAGTGGGTGGTACAGTTGAAGGAGTGGGTGGTACAGTTGAAGGAGTGGGTGGTACAGTTGAAGGAGTGGGTGGTACAGTTGAAGGAGTGGGTGGTACATTTGAAGGAGTGGGTGATACAGTTGAAGGAGTGGGTGATACAGTTGAAGGAGTGGGTGGTACAGTTGAAGGAGTGGGTGATACAGTTGAAGGAGTGGGTGGTACAGTTGAAGGAGTGGGTGGTACAGTTGAAGGGGTGGGTGATACAGTTGAAGGAGTGGGTGGTACAGTTGAAGGAGTGGGTGCTGCAGTTGAAGGAGTGGGTGATACAGTTGAAGGAGTGGATGATACATTTGAAGCAGTGGGTGGAGCAGTTGAAGGAGTGGGTGATACAGTTGAAGGAGTGGGTGGTACATTTGAAGGAGTGGGTGGAGCAGTTGAAGGAGTGGCTGATACAGTTGAAGGAGTGGGTGATACAGTTGAAGGAGTGGGTGGTACAGTTGAAGGAGTGGGTGATACAGTTGAAGGAGTGGGTGATACATTTGAAGGAGTGGGTGCTGCAGTTGGTGATACAGTTGAAGGAGTGGGTGGTACAGTTGAAGGAGTGGGTGGTACATTTGAAGGAGTGGGTGATACAGTTGAAGGAGTCGGTGGAGCAGTTCAAGGAGTGGGTGATACAGTTGAAGGAGTGGGTGATATAGTTGAAGGAGTGGGTGGTACAGTTGAAGGAGTGGGTGGTACAGTTGAAGGAGTGGGTGATACAGTTGAAGGAGTGGGTGATACAGTTGAATGAGTGGGTGGTACAGTTGAAGGAGTGGGTGGTACAGTTGAAGGAGTGGGTGCTGCAGTTGAAGGAGTGGGTGGTACAGTTGAAGGAGTGGGTGATACAGTTGAAGGAGAGGGTGGTACAGTTGAAGGAGTGGGTGATACAGTTGAAGGAGTGGGTGGTACAGTTGAAGGAGTGGGTGCTGCAGTTGAAGGAGTGGGTGATACAGTTGAAGGAGTGGGTGATACAGTTGAAGGAGTGGGTGGTACAGTTGAAGGAGTGGGTGCTGCAGTTGAAGGAGTTGGTGGTACAGTTGAAGGAGTGGGTGATACAGTTGAAGGAGTGGGTGAAGCAGTTGAAGGAGTGGGTGGTACAGTTGAAGGAGTGGGTGGTACATTTGAAGGAGTGGGTGGTACAGTTGAAGGAGTGGGTGGTACAGTTGAAGGAGTGGGTGATACAGTTGAAGGAGTGGGTGGTACATTTGAAGGAGTGGGTGATACAGTTGAAGGAATGGGTGGTACAGTTGAAGGAGTGGGTGATACAGTTGAAGGAGTGGGTGGAGCAGTTGAAGGAGTGGGTGGAGCAGTTGAAGGAGTGGGTGCTACATTTGAAGGAGTGGGTGGTACATTTGAAGGAGTGGGTGGTACAGTTGAAGGAGTGGGTGATACAGTTGAAGGAGTGGGTGGAGCAGTTGAAGGAGTGGGTGGAGCAGTTGAAGGAGTGGGTGATACAGTTGAAGGAGTGGGTGGTACATTTGAAGGAGTGGTGATACAGTTGAAGGAGTGGGTGGTACAGTTGAAGGAGTGGGTGATACAGTTGAAGGAGTGGGTGATACAGTTGAAGGAGTGGGTGGTACAGTTGAAGGAGTGGGTGATACAGTTGAAGGAGTGGGTGGTACAGTTGAAGGAGTGGGTGCTGCAGTTGAAGGAGTGGGTGATACAGTTGAAGGAGTGGGTGATACAGTTGAAGGAGTGGGTGGTACAGTTGAAGGAGTGGGTGCTGCAGTTGAAGGAGTGGGTGATACATTTGATGGAGTGGGTGATACAGTTGAAGGAGTGGGTGGTACAGTTGAAGGAGTGGGTGCTGCAGTTGAAGGAGTGGGTGGTACAGTTGAAGGAGTGGGTGGTACAGTTGAAGGAGTGGGTGCTGCAGTTGAAGGAGTGGGTGATACAGTTGAAGGAGTGGGTGGTACAGTTGAAGGGGTGGGTGGTACAGTTGAAGGAGTGGGTGGTACAGTTGAAGGAGTGGGTGCTGCAGTTGAAGGAGTGGGTGATACAGTTGAAGGAGTGGGTGGTACAGTTGAAGGAGTGGGTGGTACAGTTGAAGGGGTGGGTGGTACAGTTGAAGGAGTGGGTGATACAGTTGAAGGAGTGGGTGCTGCAGTTGAAGGAGTGGGTGGACAGTTGAAGGAGTGGGTGGTACATTTGAAGGAGTGGGTGATACAGTTGAAGGAGTGGGTGGTACAGTTGAAGGAGTGGGTGCTGCAGTTGAAGGAGTGGGTGGTACAGTTGAAGGAGTGGGTGGTACAGTTGAAGGAGTGGGTGGTACATTTGAAGGAGTGGGTGGTACAGTTGAAGGAGTGGGTGGTACAGTTGAAGGAGTGGGTGATACAGTTGAAGGAGTGGGTGGTCCATTTGAAGGAGTGGGTGGTACAGTTGAAGGAGTGGGTGGTACAGTTGATGGAGTGGGTGCTGCAGTTGAAGGAATGGGTGATACAGTTGAAGGAGTGGGTGGTACAGTTGATGGGGTGGGTGGTACAGTTGAAGGAGTGGGTGGTACAGTTGAAGGAGTGGGTGGTACAGTTGAAGGAGTGGGTGATACAGTTGAAGGAGTGGGTGGTACAGTTGAAGGAGTGGGTGGTACAGTTGAAGGAGTGGGTGCTGCAGTTGAAGGAGTGGGTGATACAGTTGAAGGAGTGGGCGGTACAGTTGAAGGGGTGGGTGGTACAGTTGAAGGAGTGGGTGATACAGTTGAAGGAGTGGGTGCTGCAGTTGAAGGAGTGGGTGGACAGTTGAAGGAGTGGGTGGTACATTTGAAGGAGTGGGTGGTACAGTTGAAGGAGTGGGTGGTACATTTGAAGGAGTGGGTGGTCCATTTGAAGGAGTGGTGGTACAGTTGAAGGAGTGGGTGGTACAGTTGAAGGAGTGGGTGCTGCAGTTGAAGGAGTGGGTGATACAGTTGAAGGAGTGGGTGGTACAGTTGATGGGGTGGGTGGTACAGTTGAAGGAGTGGGTGATACAGTTGAAGGAGTGGGTGGACAGTTGAAGGAGTGGGTGGTACATTTGAAGGAGTGGGTGCTGCAGTTGAAGGAGTGGGTGGTACAGTTGAAGGAGTGGGTGGTACAGTTGAAGGAGTGGGTGGTACAGTTGAAGGAGTGGGTGATACATTTGAAGGAGTGGGTGGTACAGTTGAAGGAGTGGGTGGTACAGTTGAAGGAGTGGGTGCTGCAGTTGAAGGAGTGGGTGATACAGTTGAAGGAGTGGGTGGTACAGTTGAAGGAGTGGGTGGTACAGTTGAAGGAGTGGGTGATACAGTTGAAGGAGTTGGTGATACAGTTGAAGGATTGGGGGGTACAGTTGAAGGAGTGGGTGCTGCAGTTGAAGGAGTGGGTGATACAGTTGAAGGAGTGGGTGGAGCAGTTGAAGGGGTGGGTGGTACATCTGAAGGAGTGGGTGCTGCAGTTGAAGGAGTGGGTGGTACAGTTGAAGGAGTGGGTGGTACAGTTGAAGGAGTGGGTGATACAGTTGAAGGGGTGGGTGGTACAGTTGAAGGAGTGGGTGGTACAGTTGAAGGAGTGGGTGCTGCAGTTGAAGGAGTGGGTGGTACAGTTGAAGGAGTGGGTGCTGCAGTTGAAGGAGTGGGTGGTACAGTTAAAGGAGTGGGTGCTGCAGTTGAAGGAGTGGGTGATGCAGTTGAAGGAGTGGGTGATACAGTTGAATGAGTGGGTGGTACAGTTGAAGGGGTGGGTGGTACAGTTGAAGGAGTGGGTGATACAGTTGAAGGAGTGGGTGCTGCAGTTGAAGGAGTGGGTGGAGCAGTTGAAGGAGTGGGTGATACAGTTGAAGGAGTGGGTGGTACAGTTGAAGGAGTGGGTGGCACAGTTGAAGGAGTGGGTGGTACAGTTGAAGGGGTGGGTGATACAGTTGAAGGAGTCGGTGGAGCAGTTGAAGGAGTGGGTGCTGCAGTTGAAGGAGTGGGTGGTACAGTTGAAGGAGTGGGTGATACAGTTGAAGGAGTGGGTGCTGCAGTTGAAGGAGTGGGTGGTACAGTTGAAGGAGTGGGTGGTACAGTTGAAGGAGTGGGTGGTACATTTGAAGGAGTGGGTGGTACAGTTGAAGGAGTGGGTGATACAGTTGAAGGAGTGGGTGATACATTTGAAGGAATGGGTGATACAGTTGAAGGAGTGGGTGGTACAGTTGAAGGAGTGGGTGATACAGTTGAAGGAGTGGGTGGTACAGTTGAAGGAGTGGGTGATACAGTTGAAGGAGTGGGTGGTACAGTTGAAGGAGTGGGTTGTACTTTTGAAGGAGTGGGTGATTCATTTGAAGGAGTGGGTGCTGCAGTTGAAGGAGTGGGTGGAGCAGTTGAAGGAGTGGGTGATACAGTTGAAGGAGTGGGTGGTACAGTTGAAGGAGTGGGTGGCACAGTTGAAGGAGTGGGTGGTACAGTTGAAGGGGTGGGTGATACAGTTGAAGGAGTCGGTGGAGCAGTTGAAGGAGTGGGAGGTACAGTTGAAGGAGTGGGTGATACAGTTGAAGGAGTGGGTGGTACAGTTGAAGGAGTGGGTGGTACAGTTGAAGGAGTGGGTGTTACAGTTGAATGAGTGGGTGCTGCAGTTGAAGGAGTGGGTGATACTGTTGAAGGAGTGGGTGCTGCAGTTGAAGGAGTGGGTGATACAGTTGAAGGAGTGGGTGGTACAGTTGAAGGAGTGGGTGCTGCAGTTGAAGGAGTGGGTGATACAGTTGAAGGAGTGGGTGATACAGTTGAAGTAGTGGGTGGAGCAGTTGAAGGAGTGGGTGCTGCAGTTGAAGGAGTGGGTGATACAGTTGAAGGAGTGGGTGATACAGTTGAAGGAGTGGGTGCTGCAGTTGAAGGAGTGGGTGATACAGTTGAAGGAGTGGGTGGTACAGTTGAAGGAGTGGGTGGTACAGTTGAAGGAGTGGGTGATACAGTTGAAGGAGTGGGTGGTACAGTTGAAGGAGTGTGTGATACAGTTGAAGGAGTAGGTGGTCCATTTGAAGGATTGTGTGGTACAGTTGAAGGAGTGGGTGGTACAGTTGAAGGAGTGGGTGATACAGTTGAAGGAGTGGGTGATATAGTTGAAGGAGTGGGTGGTACAGTTGAAGGAGTGGGTGGTACAGTTGAAGGAGTGGGTGATACAGTTGAAGGAGTGGGTGGAGCAGTTAAAGGAGTGGGTGATACAGTTGAAGGAGTGGGTGATACATTTGAAGGAGTGGGTGGTACAGTTGAAGGGGTGGGTGATACAGTTGAATGAGTGGGTGATACATTTGAAGGAGTGGGTGATACAGTTGAAGGAGTGGGTGGTACAGTTCAAGGAGTGGGTGGTACAGTTGAAGGAGTGGGTGCTGCAGTTGAAGGAGTGGGTGGTACAGTTGAAGGAGTGGGTGGTACAGTTGAAGGAGTGGGTGGTACAGTTGAAGGAGTGGGTGCTGCAGTTGAAGGAGTGGGTGAAACAGTTGAAGGAGTGGGTGGTACAGTTGAAGGGGTGGGTGGTACAGTTGAAGGAGTGGGTGGTACAGTTGAAGGAGTGGGTGCTGCAGTTGAAGGAGTGGGTGATACAGTTGAAGGAGTGGGTGATACAGTTGAAGGAGTGGGTGCTGCAGTTGAAGGAGTGGGTGGTACAGTTGAAGGAGTGGGTGCTGCAGTTGAAGGAGTGGGTGATACAGTTGAAGGAGTGGGTGCTGCAGTTGAAGGAGTGGGTGGACAGTTGAAGGAGTGGGTGGTACATTTGAAGGAGTGGGTGGTACAGTTGAAGGAGTGGGTGGTACATTTGAAGGAGTGGGTGGTCCATTTGAAGGAGTGGGTGGTACAGTTGAAGGAGTGGGTGGTACAGTTGAAGGAGTGGGTGCTGCAGTTGAAGGAGTGGGTGATACAGTTGAAGGAGTGGGTGGTACAGTTGATGGGGTGGGTGGTACAGTTGAAGGAGTGGGTGATACAGTTGAAGGAGTGGGTGGACAGTTGAAGGAGTGGGTGGTACATTTGAAGGAGTGGGTGCTGCAGTTGAAGGAGTGGGTGGTACAGTTGAAGGAGTGGGTGGTACAGTTGAAGGAGTGGGTGGTACAGTTGAAGGAGTGGGTGATACATTTGAAGGAGTGGGTGGTACAGTTGAAGGAGTGGGTGGTACAGTTGAAGGAGTGGGTGCTGCAGTTGAAGGAGTGGGTGATACAGTTGAAGGAGTGGGTGGTACAGTTGAAGGAGTGGGTGGTACAGTTGAAGGAGTGGGTGATACAGTTGAAGGAGTTGGTGATACAGTTGAAGGATTGGGGGGTACAGTTGAAGGAGTGGGTGCTGCAGTTGAAGGAGTGGGTGATACAGTTGAAGGAGTGGGTGGAGCAGTTGAAGGGGTGGGTGGTACATCTGAAGGAGTGGGTGCTGCAGTTGAAGGAGTGGGTGGTACAGTTGAAGGAGTGGGTGGTACAGTTGAAGGAGTGGGTGATACAGTTGAAGGGGTGGGTGGTACAGTTGAAGGAGTGGGTGGTACAGTTGAAGGAGTGGGTGCTGCAGTTGAAGGAGTGGGTGGTACAGTTGAAGGAGTGGGTGCTGCAGTTGAAGGAGTGGGTGGTACAGTTAAAGGAGTGGGTGCTGCAGTTGAAGGAGTGGGTGATGCAGTTGAAGGAGTGGGTGATACAGTTGAATGAGTGGGTGGTACAGTTGAAGGGGTGGGTGGTACAGTTGAAGGAGTGGGTGATACAGTTGAAGGAGTGGGTGCTGCAGTTGAAGGAGTGGGTGGAGCAGTTGAAGGAGTGGGTGATACAGTTGAAGGAGTGGGTGGTACAGTTGAAGGAGTGGGTGGCACAGTTGAAGGAGTGGGTGGTACAGTTGAAGGGGTGGGTGATACAGTTGAAGGAGTCGGTGGAGCAGTTGAAGGAGTGGGTGCTGCAGTTGAAGGAGTGGGTGGTACAGTTGAAGGAGTGGGTGATACAGTTGAAGGAGTGGGTGCTGCAGTTGAAGGAGTGGGTGGTACAGTTGAAGGAGTGGGTGGTACAGTTGAAGGAGTGGGTGGTACATTTGAAGGAGTGGGTGGTACAGTTGAAGGAGTGGGTGATACAGTTGAAGGAGTGGGTGATACATTTGAAGGAATGGGTGATACAGTTGAAGGAGTGGGTGGTACAGTTGAAGGAGTGGGTGATACAGTTGAAGGAGTGGGTGGTACAGTTGAAGGAGTGGGTGATACAGTTGAAGGAGTGGGTGGTACAGTTGAAGGAGTGGGTTGTACTTTTGAAGGAGTGGGTGATTCATTTGAAGGAGTGGGTGCTGCAGTTGAAGGAGTGGGTGGAGCAGTTGAAGGAGTGGGTGATACAGTTGAAGGAGTGGGTGGTACAGTTGAAGGAGTGGGTGGCACAGTTGAAGGAGTGGGTGGTACAGTTGAAGGGGTGGGTGATACAGTTGAAGGAGTCGGTGGAGCAGTTGAAGGAGTGGGAGGTACAGTTGAAGGAGTGGGTGATACAGTTGAAGGAGTGGGTGGTACAGTTGAAGGAGTGGGTGGTACAGTTGAAGGAGTGGGTGTTACAGTTGAATGAGTGGGTGCTGCAGTTGAAGGAGTGGGTGATACTGTTGAAGGAGTGGGTGCTGCAGTTGAAGGAGTGGGTGATACAGTTGAAGGAGTGGGTGGTACAGTTGAAGGAGTGGGTGCTGCAGTTGAAGGAGTGGGTGATACAGTTGAAGGAGTGGGTGATACAGTTGAAGTAGTGGGTGGAGCAGTTGAAGGAGTGGGTGCTGCAGTTGAAGGAGTGGGTGATACAGTTGAAGGAGTGGGTGATACAGTTGAAGGAGTGGGTGCTGCAGTTGAAGGAGTGGGTGATACAGTTGAAGGAGTGGGTGGTACAGTTGAAGGAGTGGGTGGTACAGTTGAAGGAGTGGGTGATACAGTTGAAGGAGTGGGTGGTACAGTTGAAGGAGTGTGTGATACAGTTGAAGGAGTAGGTGGTCCATTTGAAGGATTGTGTGGTACAGTTGAAGGAGTGGGTGGTACAGTTGAAGGAGTGGGTGATACAGTTGAAGGAGTGGGTGATATAGTTGAAGGAGTGGGTGGTACAGTTGAAGGAGTGGGTGGTACAGTTGAAGGAGTGGGTGATACAGTTGAAGGAGTGGGTGGAGCAGTTAAAGGAGTGGGTGATACAGTTGAAGGAGTGGGTGATACATTTGAAGGAGTGGGTGGTACAGTTGAAGGGGTGGGTGATACAGTTGAATGAGTGGGTGATACATTTGAAGGAGTGGGTGATACAGTTGAAGGAGTGGGTGGTACAGTTCAAGGAGTGGGTGGTACAGTTGAAGGAGTGGGTGCTGCAGTTGAAGGAGTGGGTGGTACAGTTGAAGGAGTGGGTGGTACAGTTGAAGGAGTGGGTGGTACAGTTGAAGGAGTGGGTGCTGCAGTTGAAGGAGTGGGTGAAACAGTTGAAGGAGTGGGTGGTACAGTTGAAGGGGTGGGTGGTACAGTTGAAGGAGTGGGTGGTACAGTTGAAGGAGTGGGTGCTGCAGTTGAAGGAGTGGGTGATACAGTTGAAGGAGTGGGTGATACAGTTGAAGGAGTGGGTGCTGCAGTTGAAGGAGTGGGTGGTACAGTTGAAGGAGTGGGTGCTGCAGTTGAAGGAGTGGGTGATACAGTTGAAGGAGTGGGTGGAACAGTTGAAGGGGTGGGTGGTACAGTTGAAGGAGTGGGTGATACAGTTGAAGGAGTGGGTGCTGCAGTTGAAGGAGTGGGTGGTACAGTTGAAGGAGTGGGTGGTACATTTGAAGGAGTGGGTGCTGCAGTTGAAGGAGTGGGTGGTACAGTTGAAGCAGTGGGTGCTACAGTTGAAGGAGTGGGTGGTACAGTTGAAGGAGTGGGTGATACAGTTGAAGGAGTGGGTGGTACATTTGAAGTAGTGGGTGGTACAGTTGAAGGAGTGGGTGATACAGTTGAAGGAGTGGGTGATACAGTTGAAGGAGTGGGTGGTACAGTTGAAGGAGTGGGTGCTGCAGTTGAAGGAGTGGGTGGTACAGTTGAAGGAGTGGGTGATACAGTTGAAGGAGTGGGTGGTACAGTTGAAGGAGTGGGTGGTACAGTTGAAGGAGTGGGTGGTACAGTTGAAGGAGTGGGTGATACAGTTGAAGGAGTGGGTGGTACAGTTGAAGGAGTGGGTGGTACAGTTGAAGGAGTGGGTGGTACAGTTGAAGGAGTGGGTGATACAGTTGAAGGAGTGGGTGGTATAGTTGAAGGAGTGGGTGGTACAGTTGAAGGAGTGGGTGGTACAGTTGAAGGAGTGGGTGGTCCATTTGAAGGAGTGGGTGGTACAGTTGAAGGAGTGGGTGCTGCAGTTGAAGGAGTGGGTGATACAGTTGAAGGAGTGGGTGGTACAGTTGATGGGGTGGGTGGTACAGTTGAAGGAGTGGGTAATACAGTTGAAGGAGTGGGTGCTGCAGTTGAAGGAGTGGGTGGACAGTTGAAGGAGTGGGTGGTACAGTTGAAGGAGTGGGTAATACAGTTGAAGGAGTGGGTGCTGCAGTTGAAGGAGTGGGTGGTACAGTTGAAGGAGTGGGTGGTACAGTTGAGGGAGTGGGTGATACAGTTGAAGGAGTGGGTGCTGCAGTTGAAGGAGTGGGTGGTACAGTTGAAGGAGTGGGTGGAGCAGTTGAAGGAGTGGGTGGTACAGTTGAAGGAGTGGGTGCTGCAGTTGAAGGAGTGGGTGATACAGTTGAAGGAGTGGGTGGTACAGTTGAAGGAGTGGGTGATACAGTTGAAGGAGTGGGTGGTACATTTGAAGGAGTGGGTGATACAGTTGAAGGAGTGGATGATACAGTTGAAGGAGTGGGTGGTACATTTGAAGGAGTGGGTGATACAGTTGAAGGAGTGGGTGGTACATTTGAAGGAGTGGGTGGTACAGTTGAAGGAGTGGGTGGAGCAGTTGAAGGAGTGGGTGGTACAGTTGAAGGAGTGGGTGATACAGTTGAAGGAGTGGGTGGAGCAGTTGAAGGAGTGGGTGGTACAGTTGAAGGAGTGGGTGGTACAGTTGAAGGAGTGGGTGTTACAGTTGAAGGAGTGGGTGGTACAGTTGAAGGAGTGGGTGGTACAGTTGAAGGAGTGGGTGGTACAGTTGAAGGAGTGGGTGATACAGTTCAAGGAGTGGGTGGTACAGTTGAAGGAGTGGGTGATACAGTTGAAGGAGTGGGTGATACAGTTGAAGGACTGGGTGGAGCAGTTGAAGGAGTGGGTGGTATAGTTGAAGGAGTGGGTGGTACAGTTGAAGGAGTGGGTGATACAGTTGAAGGAGTGGGTGATACAGTTGAAGGAGTGGGTGGTACAGTTGAAGGAGTGGGTGGTCCATTTGAAGGAGTGGGTGGTACAGTTGAAGGAGTGGGTGCTGCAGTTGAAGGAGTGGGTGGTACAGTTGAAGGAGTGGGTGGTACAGTTGAAGGAGTGGGTGGTACATTTGAAGGAGTGGGTGGTACAGTTGAAGGAGTGGGTGGTACATTTGAAGGAGTGGGTGGTACATTTGAAGGAGTGGGTGGTACATTTGAAGGAGTGGGTGATACAGTTGAAGGAGTGGGTGGTACAGTTGAAGGAGTGGGTGGTACAGTTGAAGGAGTGGGTGGTGCATTTGAAGGAGTGGGTGCTGCAGTTGAAGGAGTGGGTGGTACATTTGAAGGAGTGGGTGATACAGTTGAAGGAGTGGGTGGTACAGTTGAAGGAGTGGGTGGTACATTTGAAGGAGTGGGTGATACAGTTGAAGGAGTGGGTGATACAGTTGAATGAGTGGGTGGTACAGTTGAAGGAGTGGGTGATACAGTTGAAGGAGTGGGTGGTACAGTTGAAGGAGTGGGTGGTACAGTTGAAGGAGTGGGTGATACAGTTGAAGGAGTGGGTGATACAGTTGAAGGAGTGGGTGGTACAGTTGAAGGAGTGGGTGATACAGTTGAAGGAGTGGGTGGTACAGTGGAAGGAGTGGGTGAAGCAGTTGAAGGAGTGGGTGGTACAGTGGAAGGAGTGGGTGATACAGTTGAAGGAGTGGGTGATACATTTGAAGGAGTGGGTGGTACATTTGATGGAGTTGGTGATACAGTTGAAGGAGTGGGTGGTACAGTTGAAGGTGTGGGTGATACAGTTGAAGGAGTGGGTGATACAGTTGAAGGAGTGGGTGGTACAGTTGAAGGAGTGGGTGATACATTTGAAGGAGTGGGTGGTACATTTGATGGAGTGGGTGATACAGTTGAAGGAGTGGGTGGTACAGTTGAAGGAGTGTGTGATACATTTGATGGAGTGGGTGGTACAGTTGAAGGACTGGGTGATACAGTTGAAGGAGTGGGTGGTACATTTGATGGAGTGGGTGGTACAGTTGAAGGACTGGGTGATACAGTTGAAGGAGTGGGTGATACAGTTGAAGGAGTGGGTGATACAGTTGAAGGAGTGGGTGGTACATTTGAAGGAGTGGGTGATACAGTTGAAGGAGTGGGTGGTACATTTGAAGGAGTGGGTGATACAGTTGAAGGAGTGGGTGATACAGTTGAAGGAGTGGGTGGTACATTTGAAGGAGTGGGTGATACAGTTGAAGGAGTGGGTGATACAGTTGAAGGAGTGGGTGGTACATTTGAAGGAGTGGGTGATACAGTTGAAGGAGTGGGTGGTACATTTGAAGGAGTGGGTGATACTGTTGAAGGAGTGGGTGGTACATTTGAAGGAGTGGGTGGTACAGTTGAAGGAGTGGGTGGAGCAGTTGAAGGAGTGGGTGGTACAGTTGAAGGAGTGGGTGATACAGTTGAAGGAGTGGGTGGAGCAGTTGAAGGAGTGGGTGGTACAGTTGAAGGAGTGGGTGGTACAGTTGAAGGAGTGGGTGATACAGTTGAAGGAGTGGGTGGTACAGTTGAAGGAGTGGGTGATACAGTTGAAGGAGTGGGTGATACAGTTGAAGGAGTGGGTGGTACAGTTGAAGGAGTGGGTGGTACATTTGAAGGAGTGGGTTGTACAGTTGAAGGAGTGGGTGCTGCAGTTGAAGGAGTGGGTGATACATTTGAAGGAGTGGGTGGTACAGTTGAAGGAGTGGGTGGTACAGTTGAAGGAGTGGGTGCTGCAGTTGAAGGAGTGGGTGGTACTGTTGAAGGAGTGGGTGATACAGTTGAAGGAGTGGGTGGTACAGTTGAAGGAGTGGGTAGTACAGTTGAAGGAGTGGGTGATACATTTGAAGGGGTGGGTGATACATTTGAAGGAGTGGGTGGTACAGTTGAAGGAGTGGGTGGTACAGTTGAAGGAGTGGGTGGTACAGTTGAAGGAGTGGGTGGTACATTTGAAGGAGTGGGTGATACAGTTGAAGGAGTGGGTGGTACAGTTGAAGGAGTGGGTGGTACAGTTGAAGGAGTGGGTGGTACATTTGAAGGAGTGGGTGATACAGTTGAAGGAGTGGGTGGTACAGTTGAAGGAGTGGGTGGTACATTTGAAGGAGTGGGTGATACAGTTGAAGGAGTGGGTGATACAGTTGAATGAGTGGGTGGTACAGTTGAAGGAGTGGGTGGTACAGTTGAAGGAGTGGGTGGTACATTTGAAGGAGTGGGTGGTACAGTTGAAGGAGTGGGTGGTACAGTTGAAGGAGTGGGTGGTACAGTTGAAGGAGAGGGTGGTACAGTTGATGGAGTGGGTGATACATTTGAAGGAGTGGGTGCTGCAGTTGAAGGAGTGGGTGATACAGTTGAAGGAGTGGGTGATACAGTTGAAGGAGTGGGTGGTACATTTGAAGGAGTGGGTGATACAGTTGAAGGAGTGGGTGATACAGTTGAAGGAGTGGGTGGTACAGTTGAAGGAGTGAGTGATACAGTTGAAGGAGTGGGTGGTACAGTTGAAGGAGTGGGTGGTACAGTTGAAGGAGTGGGTGGTTCAGTTGAAGGGGTGGGTGATACAGTTGAAGGAGTCGGTGGAGCAGTTGAAGGAGTGGGTGATACAGTTGAAGGAGTGGGTGATACAGTTGAAGGAGTGGGTGGTACAGTTGAAGGAGTGGGTGATATAGTTGAAGGAGTGGGTGGTACAGTTGAAGGAGTGGGTGATACAGTTGAAGGAGTGGGTGGTACAGTTGAAGGAGTGGGTGGTACAGTTGAAGGAGTGGGTGGTTCAGTTGAAGGGGTGGGTGATACAGTTGAAGGAGTCGGTGGAGCAGTTGAAGGAGTGGGTGATACAGTTGAAGGAGTGGGTGATACAGTTGAAGGAGTGGGTGGTACAGTTGAAGGAGTGGGTGATATAGTTGAAGGAGTGTGTGGTACAATTGAAGGAGTGGGTGATACAGTTGAAGGAGTGGGTGGTACAGTTGAAGGAGTGGGTGGTACAGTTGAAGGAGTGGGTGGTTCAGTTGAAGGGGTGGGTGATACAGTTGAAGGAGTCGGTGGAGCAGTTGAAGGAGTGGGTGATACAGTTGAAGGAGTGGGTGATACAGTTGAAGGAGTGGGTGGTACAGTTGAAGGAGTGGGTGATATAGTTGAAGGAGTGGGTGGTACAGTTGAAGGAGTGGGTGATACAGTTGAAGGAGTGGGTTATACAGTTGAAGGAGTGGGTGATACATTTGAAGGAGTGGGTGATACAGTTGAAGGAGTGGGTGGTACAGTTGAAGGAGTGGGTGGTACAGTTGAAGGAGTGGGTGATACAGTTGAAGGAGTGGGTGATACAGTTGAAGGAGTGGGTGGTACAGTTGAAGGAGTGGGTGATACAGTTGAAGGAGTGGGTGATACAGTTGAAGGAGTGGGTGATACATTTGAAGGAGTGGGTGATACAGTTGAAGGAGTGGGTGGTACAGTTGAAGGAGTGGGTGATACAGTTGAAGGAGTGAGTGGTACATTTGAAGGAGTGGGTGATACCGTTGAAGGAGTGGGTGATACATTTGAAGGAGAGGGTGTTACAGTTGAAGGAGTGGGTGGTACAGTTGAAGGAGTGGGTGATACAGTTGAAGGAGTGGGTGGTACATTTGAAGGAGTGGGTGATACCGTTGAAGGAGTGGGTGATACATTTGAAGGAGTGGGTGTTACAGTTGAAGGAGTGGGTGGTACAGTTGAAGGAGTGGGTGATACAGTTGAAGGAGTGGGTGGTACAGTTGAAGGAGTGGGTGATACATTTGAAGGAGTGGGTGATATAGTTGAAGGAGTGGGTGGTACAGTTGAAGGAGTGGGTGATACAGTTGAAGGAGTGGGTGGAGCAGTTGAAGGAGTGGGTGATACAGTTGAAGGAGTGGGTGGTACAGTTGAAGGAGTGGGTGCTGCAGTTGAAGGAGTGGGTGGTACAGTTGAAGGAGTGGGTGGTACAGTTGAAGGAGTGGGTGGTACAGTTGAAGGAGTGGTTGCTGCAGTTGAAGGAGTGGGTGATACAGTTGAAGGAGTGGGTGGTACAGTTGAAGGAGTGGGTGCTGCAGTTGAAGGAGTGGGTGATACAGTTGAAGGAGTGGGTGGTACAGTTGAAGGAGTGGGTGCTGCAGTTGAAGGAGTGGGTGATACAGTTGAAGGGGTGGGTGGTACAGTTGAAGGAGTGGGTGATACAGTTGAAGGAGTGGGTGATACAGTTGAAGGAGTGGGTGATACAGTTGAAGGAGTGGGTGGTACAGTTGAAGGAGTGGGTGGTACATTTGATGGAGTGGGTGATACAGTTGAAGGATTGGGTGGTACAGTTGAAGGAGTGGGTGCTGCAGTTGAAGGAGTGGGTGATACAGTTGAAGGAGTGGGTGGTACAGTTGAAGGAGTGGGTGCTGCAGTTGAAGGAGTGGGTGATACAGTTGAAGGGGTGGGTGGTACAGTTGAAGGAGTGGGTGCTGCAGTTGAAGGAGTGGGTGATACAGTTGAAGGAGTGGGTGGAGCAGTTGAAGGAGTGGGTGATACAGTTGAAGGAGTGGGTGGTACAGTTGAAGGAGTGGGTGGTACATTTGAAGGAGTGCGTGGTACAGTTGAAGGAGTGGGTGATACAGTTGAAGCAGTGGGTGGTACAGTTGAAGGAGTGGGTGATACAGTTGAAGGAGTGGGTGGTACATTTGAAGGAGTGGGTGATACAGTTGAAGGAGTGGGTGCTGCAGTTGAAGGAGTGGGTGATACAGTTGAAGGGGT
Source organism: Hypanus sabinus (assembly GCF_030144855.1). Taxonomy (NCBI): domain Eukaryota; kingdom Metazoa; phylum Chordata; class Chondrichthyes; order Myliobatiformes; family Dasyatidae; genus Hypanus; species Hypanus sabinus. The sequence continues at coordinate 164,957,415 of NC_082714.1, read as the reverse complement.
GGGTGGTACAGTTGAAGGAGTGGGTGGTACAGTTGAAGGAGTGGGTGGTACAGTTGAAGGAGTGGGTGATACAGTTGAAGGAGTGGGTGATACAGTTGAATGAGTGGGTGGTACAGTTGAAGGAGTGGGTGATACAGTTGAAGGAGTGGGTGGTACAGTTGAATGAGTGGGTGCTGCAGTTGAAGGAGTGGGTGATATAGTTGAAGGAGTGGGTGATACAGTTGAAGGAGTGGGTGATACAGTTGAAGGAGTGGGTGATACAGTTGAAGGAGTGGGTGCTGCAGTTGAAGGAGTGGGTGGTACATTTGAAGGAGTGGGTGGTACATTTGAAGGAGTGGGTGGTACAGTTGAAGGAGTGGGTGATACAGTTGAAGGAGTGGGTGGTACAGTTGAAGGAGTGGGTGATACAGTTGAAGGAGTGGGTGGTACAGTTGAAGGAGTGGGTGGTACAGTTGAAGGAGTGGGTGATACAGTTGAAGGAGTGGGTGGTACATTTGAAGGAGTGGGTGGTACAATTGAAGGAGTGGGTGGTACAGTTGAAGGAGTGGGTGGTACAGTTGAAGGAGTGGGTGGTACATTTGAAGGAGTGGGTGCTGCAGTTGAAGGAGTGGGTGGTACAGTTGAAGGAGTGGGTGATACAGTTGAAGGAGTGGGTGGTACAGTTGAAGGAGTGGGTGGTACAGTTGAAGGAGTGGGTGGTACATTTGAAGGAGTGGGTGGTACAATTGAAGGAGTGGGTGGTACAGTTGAAGGAGTGGGTGGTACAGTTGAAGGAGTGGGTGGTACATTTGAAGGAGTGGGTGCTGCAGTTGGAGTGGGTGGTACAGTTGAAGGAGTGGGTGGTACAGTTGAAGGAGTGGGTGGTACATTTGAAGGAGTGGGTGATACAGTTGAAGGAGTGGGTGATACATTTGAAGGAGTGGGTGGTACAGTTGAAGGAGTGGGTGGTACAGTTGAAGGAGTGTGTGATACAGTTGAAGGAGTGGTTGATACAGTTGAAGGAGTGGGTGGTACAGTTGAAGGAGTGGGTGATACAGTTGAAGGAGTGGGTGATACAGTTGAAGGAGTCGGTGGTACAGTTGAAGGAGTGGGTGGTACAGTTGAAGGAGTGGGTGATACAGTTGAAGGAGTGGGTGGTACAGTTGAAGGAGTGGGTGGTACAGTTGAAGGAGTGGGTGATACAGTTGAAGGAGTGGGTGGTACAGTTGAAGGAGTGGGTGGTACAGTTGAAGGAGTGGGTGATACAGTTGAAGGAGTGGGTGATACAGTTGAAGGAGTGGGTGGTACATTTGAAGGAGTGGGTGGTACAGTTGAAGGAGTGGGTGGTACAGTTGAAGGAGTGGGTGATACAGTTGAAGGAGTGGGTGGTACATTTGAAGGAGTGGGTGGTACAGTTGAAGGAGTGGGTGGTACAGTTGAAGGAGTGGGTGGTACATTTGAAGGAGTGGGTGATACAGTTGAAGGAGTGGGTGATACAGTTGAAGGAGTGGGTGGTACAGTTGAAGGAGTGGGTGCTGCAGTTGAAGGAGTGGGTGGTACAGTTGAAGGAGTGGGTGATACAGTTGAAGGAGTGGGTGGTACAGTTGAAGGAGTGGGTGGTACAGTTGAAGGAGTGGGTGATACAGTTGAAGGAGTGGGTGGTACAGTTGAAGGAGTGGGTGATACAGTTGAAAGAGTGTGTGGTACAGTTGAAGGAGTGGGTGGTACATTTGAAGGAGTGGGTGATACAGTTGAAAGAGTGGGTGGTACATTTGAAGGATTGGGTGGTACAGTTGAAGGAGTGGGTGATACAGTTGAAAGAGTGGGTGGTACAGTTGAAGGAGTGGGTGGTACATTTGAAGGAGTGGGTGGTACAGTTGAAGGAGTGGGTGGTACAGTTGAAGGAGTGGGTGATACAGTTGAAGGAGTGGGTGGTACAGTTGAAGGAGTGGGTGATACAGTTGAAGGAGTGGGTGATACAGTTGAAGGAGTGGGTGCTGCAGTTGAAGGAGTGGGTGGTACAGTTGAAGGAGTGGGTGGTACAGTTGAAGGAGTGGGTGGTACAGTTGAAGGAGTGGGTGGTACAGTTGATGGAGTGGGTGATACAGTTGAAGGAGTGGGTGATACAGTTGAAGGAGTGGGTGGTACATTTGAAGGAGTGGGTGATACAGTTGAAGGAGTGCGTGGTACAGTTGAAGGAGTGGGTGATACATTTGAAGGAGTGGGTGATACAGTTGAAGGAGTGGGTGATACAGTTGAAGGAGTGGGTGATACAGTTGAAGGAGTGGGTGGTACAGTTGAAGGAGTGGGTGATACAGTTGAAGGAGTGAGTGGTACATTTGAAGGAGTGGGTGATACCGTTGAAGGAGTGGGTGATACATTTGAAGGAGTGGGTGTTACAGTTGAAGGAGTGGGTGGTACAGTTGAAGGAGTGGGTGATACAGTTGAAGGAGTGGGTGGTACATTTGAAGGAGTGGGTGATACCGTTGAAGGAGTGGGTGATACATTTGAAGGAGTGGGTGTTACAGTTGAAGGAGTGGGTGGTACAGTTGAAGGAGTGGGTGATACAGTTGAAGGAGTGGGTGGTACAGTTGAAGGAGTGGGTGATACATTTGAAGGAGTGGGTGATATAGTTGAAGGAGTGGGTGGTACAGTTGAAGGAGTGGGTGATACAGTTGAAGGAGTGGGTGGAGCAGTTGAAGGAGTGGGTGATACAGTTGAAGGAGTGGGTGGTACAGTTGAAGGAGTGGGTGCTGCAGTTGAAGGAGTGGGTGGTACAGTTGAAGGAGTGGGTGGTACAGTTGAAGGAGTGGGTGGTACAGTTGAAGGAGTGGTTGCTGCAGTTGAAGGAGTGGGTGATACAGTTGAAGGAGTGGGTGGTACAGTTGAAGGAGTGGGTGCTGCAGTTGAAGGAGTGGGTGATACAGTTGAAGGAGTGGGTGGTACAGTTGAAGGAGTGGGTGCTGCAGTTGAAGGAGTGGGTGATACAGTTGAAGGGGTGGGTGGTACAGTTGAAGGAGTGGGTGATACAGTTGAAGGAGTGGGTGATACAGTTGAAGGAGTGGGTGATACAGTTGAAGGAGTGGGTGGTACAGTTGAAGGAGTGGGTGGTACATTTGATGGAGTGGGTGATACAGTTGAAGGATTGGGTGGTACAGTTGAAGGAGTGGGTGCTGCAGTTGAAGGAGTGGGTGATACAGTTGAAGGAGTGGGTGGTACAGTTGAAGGAGTGGGTGCTGCAGTTGAAGGAGTGGGTGATACAGTTGAAGGGGTGGGTGGTACAGTTGAAGGAGTGGGTGGTACAGTTGAAGGAGTGGGTGCTGCAGTTGAAGGAGTGGGTGATACAGTTGAAGGAGTGGGTGGAGCAGTTGAAGGAGTGGGTGATACAGTTGAAGGAGTGGGTGGTACAGTTGAAGGAGTGGGTGGTACATTTGAAGGAGTGCGTGGTACAGTTGAAGGAGTGGGTGATACAGTTGAAGCAGTGGGTGGTACAGTTGAAGGAGTGGGTGATACAGTTGAAGGAGTGGGTGGTACATTTGAAGGAGTGGGTGATACAGTTGAAGGAGTGGGTGCTGCAGTTGAAGGAGTGGGTGATACAGTTGAAGGGGTGGGTGGTACAGTTGAAGGAGTGGGTGGTACAGTTGAAGGAGTGGGTGGTACAGTTGAAGGAGTGGGTGATACAGTTGAAGGAGTGGGTGATACAGTTGAAGGAGTGGATGGTACAGTTGAAGGAGTGGGTGATACAGTTGAAGGAGTGGGTGGTACAGTTGAATGAGTGGGTGCTGCAGTTGAAGGAGTGGGTGATATAGTTGAAGGAGTGGGTGATACAGTTGAAGGAGTGGGTGATACAGTTGAAGGAGTGGGTGATACAGTTGAAGGAGTGGGTGCTGCAGTTGAAGGAGTGGGTGGTACATTTGAAGGAGTGGGTGGTACATTTGAAGGAGTGGGTGGTACAGTTGAAGGAGTGGGTGATACAGTTGAAGGAGTGGGTGGTACAGTTGAAGGAGTGGGTGATACAGTTGAAGGAGTGGGTGGTACAGTTGAAGGAGTGGGTGGTACAGTTGAAGGAGTGGGTGATACAGTTGAAGGAGTGGGTGGTACATTTGAAGGAGTGGGTGGTACAATTGAAGGAGTGGGTGGTACAGTTGAAGGAGTGGGTGGTACAGTTGAAGGAGTGGGTGGTACATTTGAAGGAGTGGGTGCTGCAGTTGAAGGAGTGGGTGGTACAGTTGAAGGAGTGGGTGATACAGTTGAAGGAGTGGGTGGTACAGTTGAAGGAGTGGGTGGTACAGTTGAAGGAGTGGGTGGTACATTTGAAGGAGTGGGTGGTACAATTGAAGGAGTGGGTGGTACAGTTGAAGGAGTGGGTGGTACAGTTGAAGGAGTGGGTGGTACATTTGAAGGAGTGGGTGCTGCAGTTGGAGTGGGTGGTACAGTTGAAGGAGTGGGTGGTACAGTTGAAGGAGTGGGTGGTACATTTGAAGGAGTGGGTGATACAGTTGAAGGAGTGGGTGATACATTTGAAGGAGTGGGTGGTACAGTTGAAGGAGTGGGTGGTACAGTTGAAGGAGTGTGTGATACAGTTGAAGGAGTGGTTGATACAGTTGAAGGAGTGAGTGGTACAGTTGAAGGAGTGGGTGATACAGTTGAAGGAGTGGGTGATACAGTTGAAGGAGTCGGTGGTACAGTTGAAGGAGTGGGTGGTACAGTTGAAGGAGTGGGTGATACAGTTGAAGGAGTGGGTGGTACAGTTGAAGGAGTGGGTGGTACAGTTGAAGGAGTGGGTGATACAGTTGAAGGAGTGGGTGGTACAGTTGAAGGAGTGGGTGGTACAGTTGAAGGAGTGGGTGATACAGTTGAAGGAGTGGGTGATACAGTTGAAGGAGTGGGTGGTACATTTGAAGGAGTGGGTGGTACAGTTGAAGGAGTGGGTGGTACAGTTGAAGGAGTGGGTGATACAGTTGAAGGAGTGGGTGGTACATTTGAAGGAGTGGGTGGTACAGTTGAAGGAGTGGGTGGTACAGTTGAAGGAGTGGGTGGTACATTTGAAGGAGTGGGTGATACAGTTGACGGAGTGGGTGATACAGTTGAAGGAGTGGGTGGTACAGTTGAAGGAGTGGGTGCTGCAGTTGAAGGAGTGGGTGGTACAGTTGAAGGAGTGGGTGATACAGTTGAAGGAGTGGGTGGTACAGTTGAAGGAGTGGGTGGTACAGTTGAAGGAGTGGGTGATACAGTTGAAGGAGTGGGTGGTACAGTTGAAGGAGTGGGTGATACAGTTGAAAGAGTGGGTGGTACAGTTGAAGGAGTGGGTGGTACATTTGAAGGAGTGGGTGATACAGTTGAAAGAGTGGGTGGTACATTTGAAGGATTGGGTGGTACAGTTGAAGGAGTGGGTGATACAGTTGAAAGAGTGGGTGGTACAGTTGAAGGAGTGGGTGGTACATTTGAAGGAGTGGGTGGTACAGTTGAAGGAGTGGGTGGTACAGTTGAAGGAGTGGGTGATACAGTTGAAGGAGTGGGTGGTACAGTTGAAGGAGTGGGTGATACAGTTGAAGGAGTGGGTGATACAGTTGAAGGAGTGGGTGCTGCAGTTGAAGGAGTGGGTGGTACAGTTGAAGGAGTGGGTGGTACAGTTGAAGGGGTGGGTGATACAGTTGAAGGAGTCGGTGGAGCAGTTGAAGGAGTGGGTGATACAGTTGAAGGAGTGGGTGATATAGTTGAAGGAGTGGGTGGTACAGTTGAAGGAGTGGGTGATACAGTTGAAGGAGTGGGTGGTACAGTTGAAGGAGTGGGTGCTGCAGTTGAAGGAGTGGGTGGTACAGTTGAAGGAGTGGGTGGAGCAGTTGAAGGAGTGGGAGATACATTTGATGGAGTGGGTGATACAGTTGAAGGAGTGGGTGGTACAGTTGAAGGAGTGGGTGCTGCAGTTGAAGGAAGTGGGTGGTACAGTTGAAGGAGTGGGTGGTACAGTTGAAGGAGTGGGTGCTGCAGTTGAAGGAGTGGGTGATACATTTGAAGGAGTGGGTGATACAGTTGAAGGAGTGGGTGATACAGTTGAAGGAGTGGGTGGTACAGTTGAAGGAGTGGGTGGTACATTTGAAGGAGTGGGTGATACAGTTGAAGGAGTGGGTGGTACAGTTGAAGGAGTGGGTGATACAGTTGAAGGAGTGGGTGGTACAGTTGAAGGAGTGGGTGCTGCAGTTGAAGGAGTGGGTGATACAGTTGAAGGAGTGGATGATACATTTGAAGCAGTGGGTGGAGCAGTTGAAGGAGTGGGTGATACAGTTGAAGGAGTGGGTGGTACATTTGAAGGAGTGGGTGGAGCAGTTGAAGGAGTGGCTGATACAGTTGAAGGAGTGGGTGATACAGTTGAAGGAGTGGGTGGTACAGTTGAAGGAGTGGGTGATACAGTTGAAGGAGTGGGTGATACATTTGAAGGAGTGGGTGCTGCAGTTGAAGGAGTGGGTGATACAGTTGAAGGAGTGGGTGGTACAGTTGAAGGAGTGGGTGGTACATTTGAAGGAGTGGGTGATACAGTTGAAGGAGTCGGTGGAGCAGTTGAAGGAGTGGGTGATACAGTTGAAGGAGTGGGTGATATAGTTGAAGGAGTGGGTGGTACAGTTGAAGGAGTGGGTGGTACAGTTGAAGGAGTGGGTGATACAGTTGAAGGAGTGGGTGATACAGTTGAATGAGTGGGTGGTACAGTTGAAGGAGTGGGTGGTACAGTTGAAGGAGTGGGTGCTGCAGTTGAAGGAGTGGGTGGTACAGTTGAAGGAGTGGGTGATACAGTTGAAGGAGAGGGTGGTACAGTTGAAGGAGTGGGTGATACAGTTGAAGGAGTGGGTGGTACAGTTGAAGGAGTGGGTGCTGCAGTTGAAGGAGTGGGTGATACAGTTGAAGGAGTGGGTGATACAGTTGAAGGAGTGGGTGGTACAGTTGAAGGAGTGGGTGCTGCAGTTGAAGGAGTGGGTGGTACAGTTGAAGGAGTGGGTGATACAGTTGAAGGAGTGGGTGAAGCAGTTGAAGGAGTGGTTGGTACAGTTGAAGGAGTGGGTGGTACATTTGAAGGAGTGGGTGGTACAGTTGAAGGAGTGGGTGGTACAGTTGAAGGAGTGGGTGATACAGTTGAAGGAGTGGGTGGTACATTTGAAGGAGTGGGTGATACAGTTGAAGGAGTGGGTGGTACAGTTGAAGGAGTGGGTGATACAGTTGAAGGAGTGGGTGGAGCAGTTGAAGGAGTGAGTGGAGCAGTTGAAGGAGTGGGTGGTACATTTGAAGGAGTGGGTGGTACATTTGAAGGAGTGGGTGATACAGTTGAAGGAGTGGGTGATACAGTTGAAGGAGTGGGTGGTACAGTTGAAGGAGTGGGTGATACAGTTGAAGGAGTGGGTGGAGCAGTTGAAGGAGTGGGTGGAGCAGTTGAAGGAGTGGGTGATACAGTTGAAGGAGTGGGTGGTACATTTGAAGGAGTGGGTGATACAGTTGAAGGAGTGGGTGGTACAGTTGAAGGAGTGGGTGATACAGTTGAAGGAGTGGGTGATACAGTTGAAGGAGTGGGTGGTACAGTTGAAGGAGTGGGTGATACAGTTGAAGGAGTGGGTGGTACAGTTGAAGGAGTGGGTGCTGCAGTTGAAGGAGTGGGTGATACAGTTGAAGGAGTGGGTGATACAGTTGAAGGAGTGGGTGGTACAGTTGAAGGAGTGGGTGCTGCAGTTGAAGGAGTGGGTGATACATTTGATGGAGTGGGTGATACAGTTGAAGGAGTGGGTGGTACAGTTGAAGGAGTGGGTGCTGCAGTTGAAGGAGTGGGTGGTACAGTTGAAGGAGTGGGTGGTACAGTTGAAGGAGTGGGTGCTGCAGTTGAAGGAGTGGGTGATACAGTTGAAGGAGTGGGTGGTACAGTTGAAGGGGTGGGTGGTACAGTTGAAGGAGTGGGTGGTACAGTTGAAGGAGTGGGTGCTGCAGTTGAAGGAGTGGGTGATACAGTTGAAGGAGTGGGTGGTACAGTTGAAGGAGTGGGTGGTACAGTTGAAGGGGTGGGTGGTACAGTTGAAGGAGTGGGTGATACAGTTGAAGGAGTGGGTGCTGCAGTTGAAGGAGTGGGTGGACAGTTGAAGGAGTGGGTGGTACATTTGAAGGAGTGGGTGATACAGTTGAAGGAGTGGGTGGTACAGTTGAAGGAGTGGGTGCTGCAGTTGAAGGAGTGGGTGGTACAGTTGAAGGAGTGGGTGGTACAGTTGAAGGAGTGGGTGGTACATTTGAAGGAGTGGGTGGTACAGTTGAAGGAGTGGGTGGTACAGTTGAAGGAGTGGGTGATACAGTTGAAGGAGTGGGTGGTCCATTTGAAGGAGTGGGTGGTACAGTTGAAGGAGTGGGTGGTACAGTTGATGGAGTGGGTGCTGCAGTTGAAGGAATGGGTGATACAGTTGAAGGAGTGGGTGGTACAGTTGATGGGGTGGGTGATACAGTTGAAGGAGTGGGTGGTACAGTTGAAGGAGTGGGTGGTACAGTTGAAGGAGTGGGTGATACAGTTGAAGGAGTGGGTGGTACAGTTGAAGGAGTGGGTGGTACAGTTGAAGGAGTGGGTGCTGCAGTTGAAGGAGTGGGTGATACAGTTGAAGGAGTGGGCGGTACAGTTGAAGGGGTGGGTGGTACAGTTGAAGGAGTGGGTGATACAGTTGAAGGAGTGGGTGCTGCAGTTGAAGTAGTGGGTGGACAGTTGAAGGAGTGGGTGGTACATTTGAAGGAGTGGGTGGTACAGTTGAAGGAGTGGGTGATACAGTTGAAGGAGTGGGTGGTCCATTTGAAGGAGTGGGTGGTACAGTTGAAGGAGTGGGTGGTACATTTGAAGGAGTGGGTGGTCCATTTGAAGGAGTGGGTGGTACAGTTGAAGGAGTGGGTGGTACAGTTGAAGGAGTGGGTGCTGCAGTTGAAGGAGTGGGTGATACAGTTGAAGGAGTGGGTGGTACAGTTGATGGGGTGGGTGGTACAGTTGAAGGAGTGGGTGATACAGTTGAAGGAGTGGGTGGACAGTTGAAGGAGTGGGTGGTACATTTAAAGGAGTGGGTGCTGCAGTTGAAGGAGTGGGTGGTACAGTTGAAGGAGTGGGTGGTACAGTTGAAGGAGTGGGTGGTACAGTTGAAGGAGTGGGTGATACATTTGAAGGAGTGGGTGGTACAGTTGAAGGAGTGGGTGGTACAGTTGAAGGAGTGGGTGCTGCAGTTGAAGGAGTGGGTGATACAGTTGAAGGAGTGGGTGGTACAGTTGAAGGAGTGGGTGGTACAGTTGAAGGAGTGGGTGATACAGTTGAAGGAGTGGGTGATACAGTTGAAGGATTGGGGGGTACAGTTGAAGGAGTGGGTGCTGCAGTTGAAGGAGTGGGTGATACAGTTGAAGGAGTGGGTGGAGCAGTTGAAGGGGTGGGTGGTACATTTGAAGGAGTGGGTGCTGCAGTTGAAGGAGTGGGTGATACAGTGTAAGGAGTGGGTGGTACAGTTGAAGGAGTGGGTGATACAGTTGAAGGGGTGGGTGGTACAGTTGAAGGAGTGGGTGGTACAGTTGAAGGAGTGGGTGCTGCAGTTGAAGGAGTGGGTGGTACAGTTGAAGGAGTGGGTGCTGCAGTTGAAGGAGTGGGTGGTACAGTTGAAGGAGTGGGTGCTGCAGTTGAAGGAGTGGGTGATGCAGTTGAAGGAGTGGGTGATACAGTTGAATGAGTGGGTGGTACAGTTGAAGGGGTGGGTGGTACAGTTGAAGGAGTGGGTGATACAGTTGAAGGAGTGGGTGCTGCAGTTGAAGGAGTGGGTGGAGCAGTTGAAGGAGTGGGTGATACAGTTGAAGGAGTGGGTGGTACAGTTGAAGGAGTGGGTGGCACAGTTGAAGGAGTGGGTGGTACAGTTGAAGGGGTGGGTGATACAGTTGAAGGAGTCGGTGGAGCAGTTGAAGGAGTGCGTGCTGCAGTTGAAGGAGTGGGTGGTACAGTTGAAGGAGTGGGTGGTACAGTTGAAGGAGTGGGTGATACAGTTGAAGGAGTGGGTGCTGCAGTTGAAGGAGTGGGTGGTACAGTTGAAGGAGTGGGTGGTACAGTTGAAGGAGTGGGTGGTACATTTGAAGGAGTGGGTGGTACAGTTGAAGGAGTGGGTGATACAGTTGAAGGAGTGGGTGATACAGTTGAAGGAGTGGGTGGTACAGTTGAAGGAGTGGGTGATACAGTTGAAGGAGTGGGTGGTACATTTGAAGGAGTGGGTGGTACATTTGAAGGAGTGGGTGATACAGTTGAAGGAATGGGTGATACAGTTGAAGGAGTGGGTAGTACAGTTGAAGGAGTGGGTGATACAGTTGAAGGAGTGGGTGGTACAGTTGAAGGAGTGGGTGATACAGTTGAAGGAGTGGGTGGTACAGTTGAAGGAGTGGGTTGTACTTTTGAAGGAGTGGGTGATTCATTTGAAGGAGTGGGTGCTGCAGTTGAAGGAGTGGGTGGAGCAGTTGAAGGAGTGGGTGATACAGTTGAAGGAGTGGGTGGTACAGTTGAAGGAGTGGGTGGCACAGTTGAAGGAGTGGGTGGTACAGTTGAAGGGGTGGGTGGCACAGTTGAAGGAGTGGGTGGCACAGTTGAAGGAGTGGGTGGTACATTTGAAGGAGTGGGTGATACAGTTGAAGGAGTGGGTGATACAGTTGAAGGAGTGGGTGATACAGTTGAAGGAGTGGGTGGTACAGTTGAAGGAGTGGGTGGCACAGTTGAAGGAGTGGGTGGTACATTTGAAGGAGTGGGTGATACAGTTGAAGGAGTCGGTGGAGCAGTTGAAGGAGTGGGAGGTACAGTTGAAGGAGTGGGTGATACAGTTGAAGGAGTGGGTGGTACAGTTGAAGGAGTGGGTGTTACAGTTGAATGAGTGGGTGATACAGTTGAAGGAGTGGGTGATACTGTTGAAGGAGTGGGTGCTGCAGTTGAAGGAGTGGGTGATACAGTTGAAGGAGTGGGTGGTACAGTTGAAGGAGTGGGTGCTGCAGTTGAAGGAGTGGGTGATACAGTTGAAGGAGTGGGTGATACAGTTGAAGTAGTGGGTGGAGCAGTTGAAGGAGTGGGTGCTGCAGTTGAAGGAGTGGGTGATACAGTTGAAGGAGTGGGTGATACAGTTGAAGGAGTGGGTGCTGCAGTTGAAGGAGTGGGTGATACAGTTGAAGGAGTGGGTGGTACAGTTGAAGGAGTGGGTGGTACAGTTGAAGGAGTGGGTGATACAGTTGAAGGAGTGGGTGGTACAGTTGAAGGAGTGTGTGATACAGTTGAAGGAGTAGGTGGTCCATTTGAAGGATTGGGTGGTACAGTTGAAGGAGTGGGTGGTACAGTTGAAGGAGTGGGTGATACAGTTGAAGGAGTGGGTGATATAGTTGAAGGAGTGGGTGGTACAGTTGAAGGAGTGGGTGGTACAGTTGAAGGACTGGGTGATACAGTTGAAGGAGTGGGTGGAGCAGTTAAAGGAGTGGGTGATACAGTTGAAGGAGTGGGTGATACATTTGAAGGAGTGGGTGGTACAGTTGAAGGGGTGGGTGATACAGTTGAATGAGTGGGTGATACATTTGAAGGAGTGGGTGATACAGTTGAAGGAGTGGGTGGTACAGTTCAAGGAGTGGGTGGTACAGTTGAAGGAGTGGGTGCTGCAGTTGAAGGAGTGGGTGGTACAGTTGAAGGAGTGGGTGGTACAGTTGAAGGAGTGGGTCGTACAGTTGAAGGAGTGGGTGCTGCAGTTGAAGGAGTGGGTGAAACAGTTGAAGGAGTGGGTGGTACAGTTGAAGGGGTGGGTGGTACAGTTGAAGGAGTGGGTGGTACAGTTGAAGGAGTGGGTGCTGCAGTTGAAGGAGAGGGTGATACAGTTGAAGGAGTGGGTGATACAGTTGAAGGAGTGGGTGCTGCAGTTGAAGGAGTGGGTGGCACAGTTGAAGGAGTGGGTGCTGCAGTTGAAGGAGTGGGTGATACAGTTGAAGGAGTGGGTGGAACAGTTGAAGGGGTGGGTGGTACAGTTGAAGGAGTGGGTGATACAGTTGAAGGAGTGGGTGCTGCAGTTGAAGGAGTGGGTGGTACAGTTGAAGGAGTGGGTGGTACATTTGAAGGAGTGGGTGCTGCAGTTGAAGGAGTGGGTGGTACAGTTGAAGCAGTGGGTGCTACAGTTGAAGGAGTGGGTGGTACAGTTGAAGGAGTGGGTGATACATTTGAAGGAGTGGGTGGTACATTTGTAGTAGTGGGTGGTACAGTTGAAGGAGTGGGTGATACAGTTGAAGGAGTGGGTGATACAGTTGAAGGAGTGGGTGGTACAGTTGAAGGAGTGGGTGCTGCAGTTGAAGGAGTGGGTGGTACAGTTGAAGGAGTGGGTGATACAGTTGAAGGAGTGGGTGGTACTGTTGAAGGAGTGGGTGGTACAGTTGAAGGAGTGGGTGGTACAGTTGAAGGAGTGGGTGATACAGTTGAAGGAGTGGGTGGTACAGTTGAAGGAGTGGGTGGTACAGTTGAAGGAGTGGGTGATACAGTTGAAGGAGTGGGTGATACAGTTGAAGGAGTGGGTGGTATAGTTGAAGGAGTGGGTGGTACAGTTGAAGGAGTGGGTGGTACAGTTGAAGGAGTGGGTGGTCCATTTGAAGGAGTGGGTGGTACAGTTGAAGGAGTGGGTGCTGCAGTTGAAGGAGTGGGTGATACAGTTGAAGGAGTGGGTGGTACAGTTGATGGGGTGGGTGGTACAGTTGAAGGAGTGGGTAATACAGTTGAAGGAGTGGGTGCTGCAGTTGAAGGAGTGGGTGGACAGTTGAAGGAGTGGGTGGTACAGTTGATGGGGTGGGTGGTACAGTTGAAGGAGTGGGTAATACAGTTGAAGGAGTGGGTGCTGCAGTTGAAGGAGTGGGTGGTACAGTTGAAGGAGTGGGTGGTACAGTTGAAGGAGTGGGTGATACAGTTGAAGGAGTGGGTGCTGCAGTTGAAGGAGTGGGTGGACAGTTGAAGGAGTGGGTGGTACATTTGAAGGAGTGGGTGGTACAGTTGAAGGAGTGGGTGATACAGTTGAAGGAGTGGGTGGTACAGTTGAAGGGGTGGGTGGTACAGTTGAAGGAGTGGGTGGTACAGTTGAAGGAGTGGGTGCTGCAGTTGAAGGAGTGGGTGGTACAGTTGAAGGAGTGGGTGGTACAGTTGAAGGAGTGGGTGATACAGTTGAAGGAGTGGGTGCAGCAGTTGAAGGAGTGGGTGGTACAGTTGAAGGAGTGGGTGCTGCAGTTGAAGGAGTGGGTGATACAGTTGAAGAGGGGGTGGTACAGTTGAAGGGGTGGGTGGTACAGTTGAAGGAGTGGGTGATACAGTTGAAGGAGTGGGTGATACAGTTGAAGGAGTGGGTGCTGCAGTTGAAGGAGTGGGTGGTACAGTTGAAGGAGTGGGTGGTACAGTTGAAGGAGTGGGTGGTACATTTGAAGGAGTGGGTGGTACAGTTGAAGGAGTGGGTGGTACAGTTGAAGGAGTGGGTGATACAGTTGAAGGAGTGGGTGGTCCATTTGAAGGAGTGGGTGGTACAGTTGAAGGAGTGGGTGATACAGTTGAAGGAGTGGGTGATACAGTTGAAGGAGTGGGTGGTACAGTTGAAGGAGTGGGTGCTGCAGTTGAAGGAGTGGGTGATACAGTTGAAGGAGTGGGTGGTACAGTTGAAGGAGTGGGTGCTGCAGTTGAAGGAGTGGGTGGTACAGTTGAAGGAGTGGGTGGTACATTTGAAGGAGTGGGTGGAGCAGTTGAAGGAGTGGCTGATACAGTTGAAGGAGTGGGTGGTACAGTTGAAGGAGTGGGTGCTGCAGTTGAAGGAGTGGGTGATACAGTTGAAGGAGTGGGTGCTGCAGTTGAAGGAGTGGGTGGTACAGTTGAAGGAGTGGGTGGTACAGTTGAAGGAGTGGGTGGTACATTTGAAGGAGTGGGTGGTACAGTTGAAGGAGTGGGTGATACAGTTGAAGGAGTGGGTGATACAGTTGAAGGAGTGGGTGGTACAGTTGAAGGAGTGGGTGATACAGTTGAAGGAGTGGGTGGTACAGTTGAAGGAGTGGGTGGTACATTTGAAGGAGTGGGTGATACAGTTGAAGGAGTGGGTGCTGCAGTTGAAGGAGTGGGTGGAACATTTGAAGGAGTGGGTGGTACAGTTGAAGGAGTGGGTTGTACTTTTGAAGGAGTGGGTGATTCATTTGAAGGAGTGGGTGCTGCAGTTGAAGGAGTGGGTGGTACAGTTGAAGGAGTGGGTGATACAGTTGAAGGAGTGGGTGGTACAGTTGAAGGAGTGGGTGATACCGTTGAAGGAGTGGGTGGAGCAGTTGAAGGAGTGGGTGATACAGTTGAAGGAGTGGGTGGTACAGTTGAAGGAGTGGGTGGCACAGTTGAAGGAGTGGGTGGTACAGTTGAAGGGGTGGGTGATACAGTTGAAGGAGTCGGTGGAGCAGTTGAAGGAGTGGGAGGTACAGTTGAAGGAGTGGGTGATTCAGTTGAAGGAGTGGGTGGTACAGTTGAAGGAGTGGGTGATACAGTTGAAGGAGTGGGTGGTACAGTTGAAGGAGTGGGTGATACCGTTGAAGGAGTGGGTGGAGCAGTTGAAGGAGTGGGTGATACAGTTGAAGGAGTGGGTGGTACAGTTGAAGGAGTGGGTGGCACAGTTGAAGGAGTGGGTGGTACAGTTGATGGAGTGGGTGATTCATTTGAAGGAGTGGGTGCTGCAGTTGAAGGAGTGGGTGGTACAGTTGAAGGAGTGGGTGGCACAGTTGAAGGAGTGGGTGGCACAGTTGAAGGAGTGGGTGGTACAGTTGAAGGAGTGGGTGATTCATTTGAAGGAGTGGGTGCTGCAGTTGAAGGAGTGGGTGGTTCAGTTGAAGGAGTGGGTGATACAGTTGAAGGAGTGGGTGGTACAGTTGAAGGAGTGGGTGATACCGTTGAAGGAGTGGGTGGTACAGTTGAAGGAGTGGGTGGCACAGTTGAAGGAGTGGGTGGTACAGTTGAAGGAGTGGGTGGCACAGTTGAAGGAGTGGGTGGTACAGTTGAAGGAGTGGGTGATTCATTTGAAGGAGTGGGTGCTGCAGTTGAAGGAGTGGGTGGTACAGTTGAAGGAGTGGGTGATACAGTTGAAGGAGTGGGTGGTACGGTTGAAGGAGTGGGTGATACCGTTGAAGGAGTGGGTGGAGCAGTTGAAGGAGTGGGTGATACAGTTGAAGGAGTGGGTGGTACAGTTGAAGGAGTGGGTGGCACAGTTGAAGGAGTGGGTGGTACAGTTGAAGGGGTGGGTGATACAGTTGAAGGAGTCGGTGGAGCAGTTGAAGGAGTGGGAGGTACAGTTGAAGGAGTGGGTGATACAGTTGAAGGAGTGGGTGGTACATTTGAAGGAGTGGGTGGTACATTTGAAGGAGTGGGTGATACAGTTGAAGGAGTGGGTGGTACAGTTGAAGGAGTGGGTGCTGCAGTTGAAGGAGTGGGTGATACAGTTGAAGGAGTGGGTGATACAGTTGAAGGAGTGGGTGGAGCAGTTGAAGGAGTGGGTGCTGCAGTTGAAGTAGTGGGTGATACAGTTGAAGGAGTGGGTGATACAGTTGAAGGAGTGGGTGCTGCAGTTGAAGGAGTGAGTGATACAGTTGAAGGAGTGGGTGATACAGTTGAAGGAGTGGGTGATACAGTTGAAGGAGTGGGTGATACATTTGAAGGAGTGGGTGATACAGTTGAAGGAGTGGGTGGTACAGTTGAAGGATTGGGTGGTACAGTTGAAGGAGTGGGTGGTACAGTTGAAGGAGTGGGTGATACAGTTGAAGGAGTGGGTGATACATTTGAAGGAGTGGGTGGTACAGTTGCAGGAGTGGGTGATACAGTTGAAGGAGTGGGTGGTACAGTTGAAGGATTGGGTGGTACAGTTGAAGGAGTGGGTGATACAGTTGAAGGAGTGGGTGGTACAGTTGGAGGAGTGGGTGGTACAGTTGAAGGAGTGGGTGGTACAGTTGAAGGAGTGGGTGGAGCAGTTGAAGGAGTGGGTGGTACAGTTGAAGGAGTGGGTGCTGCAGTTGAAGGAGTGGGTGGTACAGTTGAAGGAGTGGGTGGTACAGTTGAAGGAGTGGGTGCTGCAGTTGAAGGAGTGGGTGGTACAGTTGAAGGAGTGGGTGGTACATTTGAAGGAGTGGGTGGTACAGTTGAAGGAGTGGGTGATACAGTTGAAGGAGTGGGTGATACAGTTGAAGGAGTGGGTGGAGCAGTTGAAGGAGTGGGTGATACATTTGAAGGAGTGGGTGATACAGTTGAAGGAGTGGGTGATACAGTTGAAGGAGTGGGTGGTACAGTTGAAGGAGTGGGTGATACAGTTGAAGGAGTGGGTGATACAGTTGAAGGAGTGGGTGGTACAGTTGAAGGGGTGGGTGGTACAGTTGAAGGAGTGGGTGGTACAGTTGAAGGAGTGGGTGATACAGTTGAAGGAGTGGGTGATACAGTTGAAGGAGTGGGTGATACAGTTGAAGGAGTGGGTGGTACAGTTGATGGAGTGGGTGGTACAGTTGAAGGAGTGGGTGCTGCAGTTGAAGGAGTGGGTGATACAGTTGAAGGAGTGGGTGGAACAGTTGAAGGGGTGGGTGGTACAGTTGAAGGAGTGGGTGATACAGTTGAAGGAGTGGGTGCTGCAGTTGAAGGAGTGGGTGGTACAGTTGAAGGAGTGGGTGGTACAGTTGAAGGAGTGGGTGATACAGTTGAAGGAGTGGGTGATACAGTTGAAGGAGTGGGTGCTGCAGTTGAAGGAGTGGGTGGTACAGTTGAAGGAGTGGGTGGTACAGTTGAAGGAGTGGGTGATACAGTTGAAGGAGTGGGTGGTACAGTTGAAGGAGTGGGTGGTACAGTTGAAGGAGTGGGTGATACAGTTGAAGGAGTGGGTGGTACAGTTGAATGAGTGGGTGCTGCAGTTGAAGGAGTGGGTGATATAGTTGAAGGAGTGGGTGGTATAGTTGAAGGAGTGGGTGGTACAGTTGAAGGAGTGGGTGGTACATTTGAAGGAGTGGGTGGTACAGTTGAAGGAGTGGGTGGTACAGTTGAAGGAGTGGGTGATACAGTTGAAGGAGTGGGTGGTCCATTTGAAGGAGTGGGTGGTACAGTTGAAGGAGTGGGTGGTACAGTTGAAGGAGTGGGTGCTGCAGTTGAAGGAGTGGGTGATACAGTTGAAGGAGTGGGTGGTACAGTTGATGGGGTGGGTGGTACAGTTGAAGGAGTGGGTGATACAGTTGAAGGAGTGGGTGCTGCAGTTGAAGGAGTGGGTGGACAGTTGAAGGAGTGGGTGGTACATTTGAAGGAGTGGGTGCTGCAGTTGAAGGAGTGGGTGGTACAGTTGAAGGAGTGGGTGGTACAGTTGATGGGGTGGGTGGTACAGTTGAAGGAGTGGGTGATACAGTTGAAGGAGTGGGTGGTACATTTGAAGGAGTGGGTGGTACAGTTGAAGGAGTGGGTGCTGCAGTTGAAGGAGTGGGTGATACAGTTGAAGGAGTGGGTGGTACAGTTGAAGGAGTGGGTGGTACAGTTGAAGGAGTGGGTGATACAGTTGAAGGAGTGCGTGATACAGTTGAAGGAGTGGGTGGAGCAGTTGAAGGGGTGGGTGGTACAGTTGAAGGAGTGGGTGGTACAGTTGAAGGAGTGGGTGCTGCAGTTGAAGGAGTGGGTGATACAGTTGAAGGAGTGGGTGGTACAGTTGAAGGAGTGGGTGGTACAGTTGAAGGAGTGGGTGATACAGTTGAAGGAGTGGGTGGTACAGTTGAAGGAGTGGGTGATACAGTTGAAGGAGTGGGTGCTGCAGTTGAAGGAGTGGCTGATACAGTTGAAGGAGTGGGTGGTACAGTTGAAGGGGTGGGTGGTACAGTTGAAGGAGTGGGTGATACAGTTGAAGGAGTGGGTGCTGCAGTTGAAGGAGTGGGTGGTACAGTTGAAGGAGTGGGTGGTACATTTGAAGGAGTGGGTGGTACAGTTGAAGGAGTGGGTGGTACATTTGAAGGAGTGGGTGGTACAGTTGAAGGAGTGGGTGGTACAGTTGAAGGAGTGGGTGGTACAGTTGAAGGAGTGGGTGATACAGTTGAAGGAGTGGGTGGTCCATTTGAAGGAGTGGGTGGTACAGTTGAAGGAGTGGGTGATACAGTTGAAGGAGTGGGTGATACAGTTGAAGGAGTGGGTGATACAGTTGAAGGAGTGGGTGGTACAGTTGAAGGAGTGGGTGATACAGTTGAAGGAGTGGGTGGTACAGTTGAAGGAGTGCGTGATACAGTTGAAGGAGTGGGTGGTACAGTTGAAGGAGTGGGTGATACAGTTGAAGGAGTGGGTGATATAGTTGAAGGAGTGGGTGGTACAGTTGAAGGAGTGGGTGGTACAGTTGAAGGAGTGGGTGATACAGTTGAAGGAGTGGGTGGTACAGTTGAAGGAGTGGGTGGTACATTTGAAGGAGTGGGTGATACAGTTGAAGGAGTGGGTGGTACAGTTCAAGGAGTGGGTGGTACTTTTGAAGGAGTGGGTGATACATTTGAAGGAGTGGGTGATACAGTTGAAGGAGTGGGTGATACAGTTGAAGGAGTGGGTGCTGCAGTTGAAGGAGTGGGTGGTACAGTTGAAGGAGTGGGTGGTACCGTTGAAGGAGTGGGTGGTACATTTGAAGGAGTGGGTGATACAGTTGAAGGAGTGGGTGATACAGTTGAAGGAGTGGGTGGTACAGTTGAAGGAGTGTGTGGTACAGTTGAAGGAGTGGGTGCTGCAGTTGAAGGAGTGGGTGGTACAGTTGAAGGAGTGGGTGATACATTTGAAGGAGTGGGTGATACAGTTGAAGGAGTGGGTGATACAGTTGAAGGAGTGGGTGGTACAGTTGAAGGAGTGGGTGGCACAGTTGAAGGAGTGGGTGGTACAGTTGAAGGGGTGGGTGATACAGTTGAAGGAGTCGGTGGAGCAGTTGAAGGAGTGGGAGGTACAGTTGAAGGAGTGGGTGATTCAGTTGAAGGAGTGGGTGGTACATTTGAAGGAGTGGGTGATACAGTTGAAGGAGTGGGTGGTACAGTTGAAGGAGTGGGTGCTGCAGTTGAAGGAGTGGGTGATACAGTTGAAGGAGTGGGTGATACAGTTGAAGGAGTGGGTGGAGCAGTTGAAGGAGTGGGTGCTGCAGTTGAAGTAGTGGGTGATACAGTTGAAGGAGTGGGTGATACAGTTGAAGGAGTGGGTGCTGCAGTTGAAGGAGTGAGTGATACAGTTGAAGGAGTGGGTGATACAGTTGAAGGAGTGGGTGATACATTTGAAGGAGTGGGTGATACAGTTGAAGGAGTGGGTGGTACAGTTGAAGGATTGGGTGGTACAGTTGAAGGAGTGGGTGGTACAGTTGAAGGAGTGGGTGATACAGTTGAAGGAGTGGGTGATACATTTGAATGAGTGGGTGGTACAGTTGAAGGAGTGGGTGATACAGTTGAAGGAGTGGGTGATACAGTTGAAGGAGTGGGTGGTACAGTTGGAGGAGTGGGTGGTACAGTTGAAGGAGTGGGTGGTACAGTTGAAGGAGTGGGTGGAGCAGTTGAAGGAGTGGGTGGTACAGTTGAAGGAGTGGGTGCTGCAGTTGAAGGAGTGGGTGGTACAGTTGAAGGAGTGGGTGGTACAGTTGAAGGAGTGGGTGGTACAGTTGAAGGAGTGGGTGCTGCAGTTGAAGGAGTGGGTGGTACAGTTGAAGGAGTGGGTGGTACAGTTGAAGGAGTGGGTGGTACAGTTGAAGGAGTGGGTGCTGCAGTTGAAGGAGTGGGTGGTACAGTTGAAGGAGTGGGTGGTACATTTGAAGGAGTGGGTGGTACAGTTGAAGGAGTGGGTGATACAGTTGAAGGAGTGGGTGATACAGTTGAAGGAGTGGGTGGAGCAGTTGAAGGAGTGGGTGATACATTTGAAGGAGTGGGTGATACAGTTGAAGGAGTGGGTGATACAGTTGAAGGAGTGGGTGGTACAGTTGAAGGAGTGGGTGATACAGTTGAAGGAGTGGGTGATACAGTTGAAGGAGTGGGTGGTACAGTTGAAGGATTGGGTGGTACAGTTGAAGGAGTGGGTGGTACAGTTGAAGGAGTGGGTGATACAGTTGAAGGAGTGGGTGATACAGTTGAAGGAGTGGGTGATACAGTTGAAGGAGTGGGTGGTACAGTTGATGGAGTGGGTGGTACAGTTGAAGGAGTGGGTGCTGCAGTTGAAGGAGTGGGTGATACAGTTGAAGGAGTGGGTGGAACAGTTGAAGGGGTGGGTGGTACAGTTGAAGGAGTGGGTGATACAGTTGAAGGAGTGGGTGCTGCAGTTGAAGGAGTGGGTGGTACAGTTGAAGGAGTGGGTGGTACAGTTGAAGGAGTGGGTGATACAGTTGAAGGAGTGGGTGATACAGTTGAAGGAGTGGGTGCTGCAGTTGAAGGAGTGGGTGGTACAGTTGAAGGAGTGGGTGGTACAGTTGAAGGAGTGGGTGGTACATTTGAAGGAGTGGGTGATACAGTTGAAGGAGTGGGTGATACAGTTGAAGGAGTGGGTGGTACAGTTGAAGGAGTGTGTGGTACAGTTGAAGGAGTGGGTGCTGCAGTTGAAGGAGTGGGTGGTACAGTTGAAGGAGTGGGTGATACATTTGAAGGAGTGGGTGATACAGTTGAAGGAGTGGGTGATACAGTTGAAGGAGTGGGTGGTACAGTTGAAGGAGTGGGTGGCACAGTTGAAGGAGTGGGTGGTACAGTTGAAGGGGTGGGTGATACAGTTGAAGGAGTCGGTGGAGCAGTTGAAGGAGTGGGAGGTACAGTTGAAGGAGTGGGTGATTCAGTTGAAGGAGTGGGTGGTACATTTGAAGGAGTGGGTGATACAGTTGAAGGAGTGGGTGGTACAGTTGAAGGAGTGGGTGCTGCAGTTGAAGGAGTGGGTGATACAGTTGAAGGAGTGGGTGATACAGTTGAAGGAGTGGGTGGAGCAGTTGAAGGAGTGGGTGCTGCAGTTGAAGTAGTGGGTGATACAGTTGAAGGAGTGGGTGATACAGTTGAAGGAGTGGGTGCTGCAGTTGAAGGAGTGAGTGATACAGTTGAAGGAGTGGGTGATACAGTTGAAGGAGTGGGTGATACATTTGAAGGAGTGGGTGATACAGTTGAAGGAGTGGGTGGTACAGTTGAAGGATTGGGTGGTACAGTTGAAGGAGTGGGTGGTACAGTTGAAGGAGTGGGTGATACAGTTGAAGGAGTGGGTGATACATTTGAAGGAGTGGGTGGTACAGTTGAAGGAGTGGGTGATACAGTTGAAGGAGTGGGTGGTACAGTTGGAGGAGTGGGTGGTACAGTTGAAGGAGTGGGTGGTACAGTTGAAGGAGTGGGTGGAGCAGTTGAAGGAGTGGGTGGTACAGTTGAAGGAGTGGGTGCTGCAGTTGAAGGAGTGGGTGGTACAGTTGAAGGAGTGGGTGGTACAGTTGAAGGAGTGGGTGGTACAGTTGAAGGAGTGGGTGCTGCAGTTGAAGGAGTGGGTGGTACAGTTGAAGGAGTGGGTGGTACAGTTGAAGGAGTGGGTGGTACAGTTGAAGGAGTGGGTGCTGCAGTTGAAGGAGTGGGTGGTACAGTTGAAGGAGTGGGTGGTACATTTGAAGGAGTGGGTGGTACAGTTGAAGGAGTGGGTGATACAGTTGAAGGAGTGGGTGATACAGTTGAAGGAGTGGGTGGAGCAGTTGAAGGAGTGGGTGATACATTTGAAGGAGTGGGTGATACAGTTGAAGGAGTGGGTGATACAGTTGAAGGAGTGGGTGGTACAGTTGAAGGAGTGGGTGATACAGTTGAAGGAGTGGGTGATACAGTTGAAGGAGTGGGTGGTACAGTTGAAGGGGTGGGTGGTACAGTTGAAGGAGTGGGTGGTACAGTTGAAGGAGTGGGTGATACAGTTGAAGGAGTGGGTGATACAGTTGAAGGAGTGGGTGATACAGTTGAAGGAGTGGGTGGTACAGTTGATGGAGTGGGTGGTACAGTTGAAGGAGTGGGTGCTGCAGTTGAAGGAGTGGGTGATACAGTTGAAGGAGTGGGTGGAACAGTTGAAGGGGTGGGTGGTACAGTTGAAGGAGTGGGTGATACAGTTGAAGGAGTGGGTGCTGCAGTTGAAGGAGTGGGTGGTACAGTTGAAGGAGTGGGTGGTACAGTTGAAGGAGTGGGTGATACAGTTGAAGGAGTGGGTGATACAGTTGAAGGAGTGGGTGCTGCAGTTGAAGGAGTGGGTGGTACAGTTGAAGGAGTGGGTGGTACAGTTGAAGGAGTGGGTGATACAGTTGAAGGAGTGGGTGGTACAGTTGAAGGAGTGGGTGGTACAGTTGAAGGAGTGGGTGATACAGTTGAAGGAGTGGGTGGTACAGTTGAATGAGTGGGTGCTGCAGTTGAAGGAGTGGGTGATATAGTTGAAGGAGTGGGTGGTATAGTTGAAGGAGTGGGTGGTACAGTTGAAGGAGTGGGTGGTACATTTGAAGGAGTGGGTGGTACAGTTGAAGGAGTGGGTGGTACAGTTGAAGGAGTGGGTGATACAGTTGAAGGAGTGGGTGGTCCATTTGAAGGAGTGGGTGGTACAGTTGAAGGAGTGGGTGGTACAGTTGAAGGAGTGGGTGCTGCAGTTGAAGGAGTGGGTGATACAGTTGAAGGAGTGGGTGGTACAGTTGATGGGGTGGGTGGTACAGTTGAAGGAGTGGGTGATACAGTTGAAGGAGTGGGTGCTGCAGTTGAAGGAGTGGGTGGACAGTTGAAGGAGTGGGTGGTACATTTGAAGGAGTGGGTGCTGCAGTTGAAGGAGTGGGTGGTACAGTTGAAGGAGTGGGTGGTACAGTTGATGGGGTGGGTGGTACAGTTGAAGGAGTGGGTGATACAGTTGAAGGAGTGGGTGGTACATTTGAAGGAGTGGGTGGTACAGTTGAAGGAGTGGGTGCTGCAGTTGAAGGAGTGGGTGATACAGTTGAAGGAGTGGGTGGTACAGTTGAAGGAGTGGGTGGTACAGTTGAAGGAGTGGGTGATACAGTTGAAGGAGTGCGTGATACAGTTGAAGGAGTGGGTGGAGCAGTTGAAGGGGTGGGTGGTACAGTTGAAGGAGTGGGTGGTACAGTTGAAGGAGTGGGTGCTGCAGTTGAAGGAGTGGGTGATACAGTTGAAGGAGTGGGTGGTACAGTTGAAGGAGTGGGTGGTACAGTTGAAGGAGTGGGTGATACAGTTGAAGGAGTGGGTGGTACAGTTGAAGGAGTGGGTGATACAGTTGAAGGAGTGGGTGCTGCAGTTGAAGGAGTGGCTGATACAGTTGAAGGAGTGGGTGGTACAGTTGAAGGGGTGGGTGGTACAGTTGAAGGAGTGGGTGATACAGTTGAAGGAGTGGGTGATACAGTTGAAGGAGTGGGTGATACAGTTGAAGGAGTGGGTGGTACAGTTGATGGAGTGGGTGGTACAGTTGAAGGAGTGGGTGCTGCAGTTGAAGGAGTGGGTGATACAGTTGAAGGAGTGGGTGGAACAGTTGAAGGGGTGGGTGGTACAGTTGAAGGAGTGGGTGATACAGTTGAAGGAGTGGGTGCTGCAGTTGAAGGAGTGGGTGGTACAGTTGAAGGAGTGGGTGGTACAGTTGAAGGAGTGGGTGATACAGTTGAAGGAGTGGGTGGTCCATTTGAAGGAGTGGGTGGTACAGTTGAAGGAGTGGGTGGTACAGTTGAAGGAGTGGGTGCTGCAGTTGAAGGAGTGGGTGATACAGTTGAAGGAGTGGGTGGTACAGTTGATGGGGTGGGTGGTACAGTTGAAGGAGTGGGTGATACAGTTGAAGGAGTGGGTGCTGCAGTTGAAGGAGTGGGTGGACAGTTGAAGGAGTGGGTGGTACATTTGAAGGAGTGGGTGCTGCAGTTGAAGGAGTGGGTGGTACAGTTGAAGGAGTGGGTGGTACAGTTGATGGGGTGGGTGGTACAGTTGAAGGAGTGGGTGATACAGTTGAAGGAGTGGGTGGTACATTTGAAGGAGTGGGTGGTACAGTTGAAGGAGTGGGTGCTGCAGTTGAAGGAGTGGGTGATACAGTTGAAGGAGTGGGTGGTACAGTTGAAGGAGTGGGTGGTACAGTTGAAGGAGTGGGTGATACAGTTGAAGGAGTGCGTGATACAGTTGAAGGAGTGGGTGGAGCAGTTGAAGGGGTGGGTGGTACAGTTGAAGGAGTGGGTGGTACAGTTGAAGGAGTGGGTGCTGCAGTTGAAGGAGTGGGTGATACAGTTGAAGGAGTGGGTGGTACAGTTGAAGGAGTGGGTGGTACAGTTGAAGGAGTGGGTGATACAGTTGAAGGAGTGGGTGGTACAGTTGAAGGAGTGGGTGATACAGTTGAAGGAGTGGGTGCTGCAGTTGAAGGAGTGGCTGATACAGTTGAAGGAGTGGGTGGTACAGTTGAAGGGGTGGGTGGTACAGTTGAAGGAGTGGGTGATACAGTTGAAGGAGTGGGTGCTGCAGTTGAAGGAGTGGGTGGTACAGTTGAAGGAGTGGGTGGTACATTTGAAGGAGTGGGTGGTACAGTTGAAGGAGTGGGTGGTACATTTGAAGGAGTGGGTGGTACAGTTGAAGGAGTGGGTGGTACAGTTGAAGGAGTGGGTGGTACAGTTGAAGGAGTGGGTGATACAGTTGAAGGAGTGGGTGGTCCATTTGAAGGAGTGGGTGGTACAGTTGAAGGAGTGGGTGATACAGTTGAAGGAGTGGGTGATACAGTTGAAGGAGTGGGTGATACAGTTGAAGGAGTGGGTGGTACAGTTGAAGGAGTGGGTGATACAGTTGAAGGAGTGGGTGGTACAGTTGAAGGAGTGCGTGATACAGTTGAAGGAGTGGGTGGTACAGTTGAAGGAGTGGGTGATACAGTTGAAGGAGTGGGTGATATAGTTGAAGGAGTGGGTGGTACAGTTGAAGGAGTGGGTGGTACAGTTGAAGGAGTGGGTGATACAGTTGAAGGAGTGGGTGGTACAGTTGAAGGAGTGGGTGGTACATTTGAAGGAGTGGGTGATACAGTTGAAGGAGTGGGTGGTACAGTTCAAGGAGTGGGTGGTACTTTTGAAGGAGTGGGTGATACATTTGAAGGAGTGGGTGATACAGTTGAAGGAGTGGGTGATACAGTTGAAGGAGTGGGTGCTGCAGTTGAAGGAGTGGGTGGTACAGTTGAAGGAGTGGGTGGTACCGTTGAAGGAGTGGGTGGTACATTTGAAGGAGTGGGTGATACAGTTGAAGGAGTGGGTGATACAGTTGAAGGAGTGGGTGGTACAGTTGAAGGAGTGTGTGGTACAGTTGAAGGAGTGGGTGCTGCAGTTGAAGGAGTGGGTGGTACAGTTGAAGGAGTGGGTGATACATTTGAAGGAGTGGGTGATACAGTTGAAGGAGTGGGTGATACAGTTGAAGGAGTGGGTGTTACAGTTGAAGGAGTGTGTGGTACAGTTGAAGGAGTGGGTGCTGCAGTTGAAGGAGTGGGTGGTACAGTTGAAGGAGTGGGTGGTACAGTTGAAGGAGTGGGTGATACAGTTGAAGGGGTGGGTGGTACAGTTGAAGGAGTGGGTGATACAGTTGAAGGAGTGGGTGGTACAGTTGAAGGAGTGGGTGGTACAGTTGAAGGAGTGGGTGGTACAGTTGAAGGAGTGGGTGATACAGTTGAATGAGTGGGTGATACAGTTGAAGGAGTGGGTGATACAGTTGAAGGAGTGGGTGCTGCAGTTGAAGGAGTGGGTGATACAGTTGAAGGAGTGGGTGGTACAGTTGAAGGAGTGGGTGCTGCAGTTGAAGGAGTGGGTGATACAGTTGAAGGAGTGGGTGATACAGTTGAAGGAGTGGGTGGAGCAGTTGAAGGAGTGGGTGCTGCAGTTGAAGGAGTGGGTGATACAGTTGAAGGAGTGGGTGATACAGTTGAAGGAGTGGGTGCTGCAGTTGAAGGAGTGGGTGATACAGTTGAAGGAGTGGGTGGTACAGTTGAAGGAGTGGGTGATACAGTTGAAGGAGTGGGTGGTACAGTTGAAGGAGTGGGTGATACAGTTGAAGGAGTGGGTGGTCCATTTGAAGGATTGGGTGGTACAGTTGAAGGAGTGGGTGGTACAGTTGAAGGAGTGGGTGATACAGTTGAAGGAGTGGGTGATATAGTTGAAGGAGTGGGTGGTACAGTTGAAGGAGTGGGTGGTACAGTTGAAGGAGTGGGTGATACAGTTGAAGGAGTGGGTGGAGCAGTTGAAGGAGTGGGTGATACAGTTGAAGGAGTGGGTGATACATTTGAAGGAGTGGGTGGTACAGTTGAAGGGGTGGGTGATACAGTTGAAGGAGTGGGTGATACAGTTGAAGGAGTGGGTGGTACAGTTGAAGGAGTGGGTGATACATTTGAAGGAGTGGGTGGTACAGTTGAAGGAGTGGGTGGTACAGTTGAAGGAGTGGGTGATACAGTTGAAGGAGTGGGTGGTACAGTTGAAGGAGTGGGTGGTACAGTTGAAGGAGTGGGTGATACATTTGAAGGAGTGGGTGATACAGTTGAAGGAGTGGGTGCTGCAGTTGAAGGAGTGGGTGGTACAGTTGAAGGAGTGGGTGCTGCAGTTGAAGGAGTGGGTGATACAGTTGAAGGAGTGGGTGATACAGTTGAAGGAGTGGGTGCTGCAGTTGAAGGTGTGGGTGGTACAGTTGAAGGAGTGGGTGCTGCAGTTGAAGGAGTGGGTGATACAGTTGAAGGAGTGGGTGCTGCAGTTGAAGGAGTGGGTGGTACATTTGAAGGAGTGGGTGATACAGTTGAAGGAGTGGGTGATACAGTTGAAGGAGTGGGTGATACAGTTGAAGGAGTGGGTGGTACATTTGAAGGAGTGGGTGGTACAGTTGAAGGAGTGGGTGATACAGTTGAAGGAGTGGGTGGTACATTTGAAGGAGTGGGTGGTACAGTTGAAGGAGTGGGTGATACAGTTGAAGGAGTGGGTGGAACAGTTGAAGGGGTGGGTGGTACAGTTGAAGGGGTGGGTGGTACAGTCGAAGGAGTGGGTGATACAGTTGAAGGAGTGGGTGATACAGTTGAAGGAGTGGGTGATACAGTTGAAGGAGTGGGTGGTACAGTTGAAGGAGTGGGTGGTACAGTTGAAGGAGTGGGTGGAGTAGTTGAAGGAGTGGGTGATACAGTTGAAGGAGTGGGTGGTACAGTTGAAGGAGTGGGTGGTACAGTTGAAGGAGTGGGTGATACAGTTGAAGGAGTGGGTGGTACAGTTGAAGGAGTGGGTGATACAGTTGAAGGAGTGGGTGGTACAGTTGAAGGAGTGGGTGGTACAGTTGAAGGAGTGGGTGATACAGTTGAAGGAGTGGGTGGTACAGTTGAAGGAGTGGGTGGTACATTTGAAGGAGTGGGTGGTACAGTTGAAGGAGTGGGTGGTACAGTTGAAGGAGTGGGTGGTACATTTGAAGGAGTGGGTGATACAGTTGAAGGAGTGGGTGATACAGTTGAAGGAGTGGGTGGTACATTTGAAGGAGTGGGTGGTACAGTTGAAGGAGTGGGTGGTACAGTTGAAGGAGTGGGTGGTACATTTGAAGGAGTGGGTGATACAGTTGAAGGAGTGGGTGATACAGTTGAAGGAGTGGGTGGTACATTTGAAGGAGTGGGTGGTACAGTTGAAGGAGTGGGTGATACAGTTGAAGGAGTGGGTGGTACAGTTGAATGAGTGGGTGCTGCAGTTGAAGGAGTGGGTGATACAGTTGAAGGAGTGGGTGGTACAGTTGAAGGAGTGGGTGATACAGTTGAAGGAGTGGGTGGTACAGTTGAAGGAGTGGGTGGTACAGTTGAAGGAGTGGGTGATACAGTTGAAGGAGTGGGTGGTACAGTTGAAGGAGTGGGTGGTACATTTGAAGGAGTGGGTGGTACAGTTGAAGGAGTGGGTGGTACAGTTGAAGGAGTGGGTGGTACATTTGAAGGAGTGGGTGATACAGTTGAAGGAGTGGGTGATACAGTTGAAGGAGTGGGTGGTACATTTGAAGGAGTGGGTGGTACAGTTGAAGGAGTGGGTGGTACAGTTGAAGGAGTGGGTGGTACATTTGAAGGAGTGGGTGATACAGTTGAAGGAGTGGGTGATACAGTTGAAGGAGTGGGTGGTACATTTGAAGGAGTGGGTGGTACAGTTGAAGGAGTGGGTGATACAGTTGAAGGAGTGGGTGGTACAGTTGAATGAGTGGGTGCTGCAGTTGAAGGAGTGGGTGATACAGTTGAAGGAGTGGGTGGTACAGTTGAAGGAGTGGGTGGTACAGTTGAAGGAGTGGGTGGTACAGTTGAAGGAGTGGGTGATACAGTTGAAGGAATGGGTGATATAGTTGAAGGAGTGGGTGGTACATTTGAAGGAGTGGGTGTTACATTTGAAGGAGTGGGTGGTACAGTTGAAGGAGTGGGTGATACAGTTGAAGGAGTGGGTGGAGCAGTTGAAGGAGTGGGTGATACAGTTGAAGGAGTGGGTGGTACAGTTGAAGGAGTGGGTGCTGCAGTTGAAGGAGTGGGTGGTACAGTTGAAGGAGTGGGTGGTACAGTTGAAGGAGTGGGTGGTACAGTTGAAGGAGTGGGTGCTGCAGTTGAAGGAGTGGGTGCTGCAGTTGAAGGAGTGGGTGATACAGTTGAAGCAGTGGGTGATACAGTTGAAGGAGTGGGTGCTGCAGTTGAAGGAGTGGGTGGTACAGTTGAAGGAGTGGGTGCTGCAGTTGAAGGAGTGGGTGATACAGTTGAAGGAGTGGATGGAACAGTTGAAGGGGTGGGTGGTGCAGTTGAAGGAGTGGGTGGTACAGTTGAAGGAGTGGGTGATACAGTTGAAGGAGTGGGTGGTACAGTTGAAGGAGTGGGTGCTGCAGTTGAAGGAGTGGGTGGTACAGTTGAAGGAGTGGGTGGTACAGTTGAAGGAGTGGGTGCTACAGTTGAAGGAGTGGGTGGTACAGTTGAAGGAGTGGGTGATACAGTTGAAGGAGTGGGTGGTACATTTGAAGGAGTGGGTGATACAGTTGAAGGAGTGGGTGGTACAGTTGAAGGAGTGGGTGATACAGTTGAAGAAGTGGGTGATACAGTTGAAGGAGTGGGTGGTACAGTTGAAGGAGTGGGTGATACAGTTGAAGGAGTGGGTGGTACAGTTGAAGGAGTGGGTGGTACATTTGAAGGAGTGGGTGATACAGTTGAAGGAGTGGGTGGTACAGTTGAAGGAGTGGGTGATACAGTTGAAGGAGTGGGTGGTACATTTGAAGGAGTGGGTGATACAGTTGAAGGAGTGGGTGGTACAGTTGAAGGAGTGGGTGATACAGTTGAAGGAGTGGGTGATTCAGTTGAAGGGGTGGGTGGTACATTTGAAGGATTGGGTGCTGCAGTTGAAGGATTGGGTGCTGCAGTTGAAGGAGTGGGTGCTGCAGTTGAAGGAGTGGGTGATACAGTTGAAGGAGTGGGTGCTGCAGTTGAAGGAGTGGGTGATACATTTGAAGGAGTGGATGGTATAGTTGAAGGAGTGGGTGGTACAGTTGAAGGGGTGGGTGGTACATTTGAAGGAGTGGGTGATACAGTTGAAGGAGTGGGTGATACAGTTGAAGGAGTGGGTGGTACAGTTGAAGGAGTGGGTGGTACAGTTGAAGGAGTGGGTGGTACATTTGAAGGAGTGGGTGGTACAGTTGAAGGAGTGGGTGATACAGTTGAAGGAGTGGGTGATACAGTTGAAGGAGTGGGTGCTGCAGTTGAAGGAGTGGGTGGTACAGTTGAAGGAGTGTGTGATACAGTTGAAGGAGTGGGTGGTACAGTTGAAGGAGTGGGTGGTACATTTGAAGGAGTGGGTGATACAGTTGAAGGAGTGGTTGGTACAGTTGAAGGAGTGGGTGGTACAGTTGAAGGAGTGGGTGGTACAGTTGAAGGAGTGGGTGGTACATTTGAAGGAGTGGGTGATACAGTTGAAGGAGTGGGTGCTGCAGTTGAAGGAGTGGGTGGTACAGTTGAAGGAGTGTGTGATACAGTTGAAGGAGTGGGTGGTACAGTTGAAGGAGTGGGTGATACAGTTGAAGGAGTGGGTGATACAGTTGAAGGAGTGGGTGATACAGTTGAAGGAGTGGGTGCTGCAGTTGAAGGAGTGGGTGGTACAGTTGAAGGAGTGGGTGGTACAGTTGAAGGAGTGGGTGCTGCAGTTGAAGGAGTGGGTGGTACAGTTGAAGGAGTGGGTGGTACAGTTGAAGGAGTGGGTGCTGCAGTTGAAGGAGTGGGTGCTGCAGTTGAAGGAGTGGGTGGTACATTTGAAGGAGTGGGTGATACAGTTGAAGGAGTGGGTGATACAGTTGAAGGGGTGGGTGGTACATTTGAAGGAGTGGGTGATACAGTTGAAGGAGTGGGTGATACAGTTGAAGGGGTGGGTGGTACATTTGAAGGAGTGGGTGATACAGTTGAAGGAGTGGGTGATACAGTTGAAGGAGTGGGTGCTGCAGTTGAAGGAGTGGGTGGTACAGTTGAAGGAGTGGGTGATACAGTTGAAGTGGTGGGTGGTGCAGTTGAAGGAGTGGGTGCTGCAGTTGAAGGAGTGGGTGGTACAGTTGAAGGAGTGGGTGGTACAGTTGAAGGAGTGGATGGTACAGTTGAAGGAGTGGGTGCTACAGTTGAAGGAGTGGGTGGTACAGTTGAAGGAGTGGGTGATACAGTTGAAGGAGTGGGTGGTACATTTGAAGGAGTGGGTGGTACAGTTGAAGGAGTGGGTGATACAGTTGAAGGAGTGGGTGATACAGTTGAAGGAGTGGGTGCTGCAGTTGAAGGAGTGGGTGATACAGTTGAAGGAGTGGGTGGTACAGTTGAAGGAGTGGGTGATACAGTTGAAGGAGTGGGTGGTACAGTTGAAGGAGTGGGTGGTACAGTTGAAGGAGTGGGTGATACAGTTGAAGGAGTGGGTGATACAGTTGAAGGAGTGGGTGGTACAGTTGAAGGAGTGGGTGGTACAGTTGAAGGAGTGGGTGATACAGTTGAAGGAGTGGGTGGTACAGTTGAAGGAGTGGGTGATACAGTTGAAGGAGTGGGTGGTACAGTTGAAGGAGTGGATGGTACATTTGAAGGAGTGGGTGGTACAGTTGAAAGAGTGGGTGATACAGTTGAAGGAGTGGGTGATACAGTTGAAGGAGTGGGTGATACAGTTGAAGGAGTGGGTGGTACAGTTGAAGGAGTGGGTGATACAGTTGAAGGAGTGGGTGGTACAGTTGAAGGGGTGGGTGGTACAGTTGAAGGAGTGGGTGGTACAGTTGAAGTAGTGGGTGATACAGTTGAAGGAGTGGGTGCTGCAGTTGAAGGAGTGGGTGATACAGTTGAAGGAGTGGGTGATACAGTTGAACGAGTGGGTGGTACAGTTGAAGGAGTGGGTGGTACAGTTGAAGGAGTGGGTGCTGCAGTTGAAGGAGTGGGTGATACAGTTGAAGGAGTGGGTGGTACAGTTGAAGGAGTGGGTGGTACAGTTGAAGGGGTGGGTGGTACATTTGAAGGATTGGGTGCTGCAGTTGAAGGAGTGGGTGCTGCAGTTGAAGGAGTGGGTGGTACAGTTGAAGGAGTGGGTGCTGCAGTTGAAGGAGTGGGTGATACATTTGAAGGAGTGGGTGGTACAGTTGAAGGAGTGGGTGGTACAGTTGAAGGGGTGGGTGGTACATTTGAAGGAGTGGGTGATACAGTTGAAGGAGTGGGTGGTACATTTGAAGGAGTGGGTGATACAGTTGAAGGAGTGGGTGATACAGTTGAAGGAGTGGGTGCTGCAGTTGAAGGAGTGGGTGGTACAGTTGAAGGAGTGGGTGGTACAGTTGAAGGAGTGTGTGATACAGTTGAAGGAGTGGGTGGTACAGTTGAAGGAGTGGGTGGTACATTTGAAGGAGTGGGTGATACAGTTGAAGGAGTGGGTGGTACAGTTGAAGGAGTGGGTGGTACATTTGAAGGAGTGGGTGATACAGTTGAAGGAGTGGGTGGTACAGTTGAAGGAGTGGGTGGTACAGTTGAAGGAGTGGGTGGTACATTTGAAGGAGTGGGTGGTACAGTTGAAGGAGTGGGTGATACAGTTGAAGGAGTGGGTGGTACAGTTGAAGGAGTGGGTGGTACATTTGAAGGAGTGGGTGATACAGTTGAAGGAGTGGGTGGTACAGTTGAAGGAGTGGGTGGTACATTTGAAGGAGTGGGTGATACATTTGAAGGAGTGGGTGCTGCAGTTGAAGGAGTGGGTGGTACAGTTGAAGGAGTGGGTGGTACAGTTGAAGGAGTGGGTGGTACAGTTGAAGGAGTGGGTGGTACATTTGAAGGAGTGGGTGATACAGTTGAAGGAGTGGGTGGTACAGTTGAAGGAGTGGGTGGTACATTTGAAGGAGTGGGTGGTACAGTTGAAGGAGTGGGTGATACAGTTGAAGGAGTGGGTGGTACAGTTGAAGGAGTGGGTGGTACAGTTGAAGGAGTGGGTGGTACATTTGAAGGAGTGGGTGGTACAGTTGAAGGAGTGGGTGGTACAGTTGAAGGAGTGGGTGATACAGTTGAAGCAGTGGGTGGTACCGTTGAATGAGTGGGTGCTGCAGTTGAAGGAGTGGGTGATACAGTTGAAGGAGTGGGTGGTACAGTTGAAGGAGTGGGTGGTACAGTTGAAGGAGTGGGTGATACAGTTGAAGGAGTGGGTGATATAGTTGAAGGAGTGGGTGGTACAGTTGAAGGAGTGGGTGGTACAGTTGAAGGAGTGGGAGATACAGTTTGAAGGAGTGGGTGGAGCAGTTGAAGGAGTGGGTGATACAGTTGAAGGAGTGGGTGGTACAGTTGAAGGAGTGGGTGCTGCAGTTGAAGGAGTGGGTGGTACAGTTGAAGGAGTGGGTGGTACAGTTGAAGGAGTGGGTGGTACAGTTGAAGGAGTGGGTGGTACAGTTGAAGGAGTGGGTGCTGCAGTTGAAGGAGTGGGTGATACAGTTGAAGGAGTGGGTGATACAGTTGAAGGAGTGGGTGCTGCAGTTGAAGGAGTGGGTGGTACAGTTGAAGGAGTGGGTGCTGCAGTTGAAGGAGTGGGTGATACAGTTGAAGGAGTGGG
Organism: Hypanus sabinus; assembly: GCF_030144855.1. NCBI lineage: Eukaryota > Metazoa > Chordata > Chondrichthyes > Myliobatiformes > Dasyatidae > Hypanus > Hypanus sabinus. The sequence continues at coordinate 164,924,413 of NC_082714.1, read as the reverse complement.
TGGTACATTTGAAGGAGTGGGTGATACAGTTGAAGGAGTGGGTGGTACAGTTGAAGGAGTGGGTGATACAGTTGAAGGAGTGGGTGCTGCAGTTGAAGCAGTGGGTGGTACAGTTGAAGGAGTGGGTGGTACAGTTGAAGGAGTGGGTGGTACAGTTGAAGGGGTGGGTGGTACATTTGAAGGATTGGGTGCTGCAGTTGAAGGAGTGGGTGCTGCAGTTGAAGGAGTGGGTGGTACATTTGAAGGAGTGGGTGATACAGTTGAAGGAGTGGGTGATACAGTTGAAGGAGTGGGTGCTGCAGTTGAAGGAGTGGGTGGTACAGTTGAAGGAGTGGGTGGTACAGTTGAAGGAGTGGGTGATACAGTTGAAGGAGTGGGTGGTACAGTTGAAGGAGTGGGTGGTACATTTGAAGGAGTGGGTGATACAGTTGAAGGAGTGGGTGGTACAGTTGAAGGAGTGGGTGGTACATTTGAAGGAGTGGGTGATACAGTTGAAGGAGTGGGTGATACAGTTGAAGGAGTGGGTGATACAGTTGAAGGAGTGGGTGGTACAGTTGAAGGAGTGGGTGGTACATTTGAAGGAGTGGGTGATACAGTTGAAGGAGTGGGTGGTACAGTTGAAGGAGTGGGTGGTACAGTTGAAGGAGTGGGTGGTACAGTTGAAGGAGTGGGTGATACAGTTGAAGGAGTGGGTGGTACAGTTGAAGGAGTGGGTGGTACATTTGAAGGAGTGGGTGATACAGTTGAAGGAGTGCGTGGTACAGTTGAAGGAGTGGGTGATACATTTGAAGGAGTGGGTGATACAGTTGAAGGAGTGGGTGATACAGTTGAAGGAGTGGGTGATACAGTTGAAGGAGTGGGTGGTACAGTTGAAGGAGTGGGTGATACAGTTGAAGGAGTGGGTGGTACAGTTGAAGGAGTGGGTGGTACAGTTGAAGGAGTGGGTGGTACAGTTGAAGGAGTGGGTGATACAGTTGAAGGAGTGCGTGGTACAGTTGAAGGAGTGGGTGATACATTTGAAGGAGTGGGTGATACAGTTGAAGGAGTGGGTGATACAGTTGAAGGAGTGGGTGATACAGTTGAAGGAGTGGGTGGTACAGTTGAAGGAGTGGGTGGTACAGTTGAAGGAGTGGGTGGTACAGTTGAAGGAGTGGGTGGTACAGTTGAAGGAGTGGGTGATACAGTTGAAGGGGTGGGTGGTACATTTGAAGGAGTGGGTGATACAGTTGAAGGAGTGGGTGATACAGTTGAAGGAGTGGGTGGTACATTTGAAGGAGTGGGTGATACAGTTGAAGGAGTGGGTGATACAGTTGAAGGAGTGGGTGCTGCAGTTGAAGGAGTGGGTGGTACAGTTGAAGGAGTGGGTGGTACAGTTGAAGGAGTGTGTGATACAGTTGAAGGAGTGGGTGGTACAGTTGAAGGAGTGTGTGGTACATTTGAAGGAGTGGGTGATACAGTTGAAGGAGTGGGTGGTACAGTTGAAGGAGTGGGTGGTACATTTGAAGGAGTGGGTGATACAGTTGAAGGAGTGGGTGGTACAGTTGAAGGAGTGGGTGGTACAGTTGAAGGAGTGGGTGGTACATTTGAAGGAGTGGGTGGTACAGTTGAAGGAGTGGGTGATACAGTTGAAGGAGTGGGTGATACAGTTGAAGGAGTGGGTGGTACAGTTGAAGGAGTGGGTGATACAGTTGAAGGAGAGGGTGGTACAGTTGAAGGAGTGGGTGGTACAGTTGAAGGGGTGGGTGGTACATTTGAAGGAGTGGGTGATACAGTTGAAGGAGTGGGTGATACAGTTGAAGGAGTGGGTGGTACATTTGAAGGAGTGGGTGATACAGTTGAAGGAGTGGGTGATACAGTTGAAGGAGTGGGTGCTGCAGTTGAAGGAGTGGGTGGTACAGTTGAAGTAGTGGGTTGTACAGTTGAAGGAGTGTGTGATACAGTTGAAGGAGTGGGTGGTACAGTTGAAGGAGTGGGTGGTACATTTGAAGGAGTGGGTGATACAGTTGAAGGAGTGGGTGGTACAGTTGAAGGAGTGGGTGGTACATTTGAAGGAGTGGGTGATACAGTTGAAGGAGTGGGTGGTACAGTTGAAGGAGTGGGTGGTACAGTTGAAGGAGTGGGTGGTACATTTGAAGGAGTGGGTGGTACAGTTGAAGGAGTGGGTGATACAGTTGAAGGAGTGGGTGATACAGTTGAAGGAGTGGGTGGTACAGTTGAAGGAGTGGGTGATACAGTTGAAGGAGTGGGTGGTACAGTTGAAGGAGTGGGTGGTACATTTGAAGGAGTGGGTGATACAGTTGAAGGAGTGGGTGGTACAGTTGAAGGAGTGGGTGGTACATTTGAAGGAGTGGGTGATACATTTGAAGGAGTGGGTGCTGCAGTTGAAGGAGTGGGTGGTACAGTTGAAGGAGTGGGTGGTACAGTTGAAGGAGTGTGTGATACAGTTGAAGGAGTGGGTGGTACAGTTGAAGGAGTGGGTGGTACATTTGAAGGAGTGGGTGATACAGTTGAAGGAGTGGGTGGTACAGTTGAAGGAGTGGGTGCTGCAGTTGAAGGAGTGGGTGGTACAGTTGAAGGAGTGGGTGGTACAGTTGAAGGAGTGGGTGGTACATTTGAAGGAGTGGGTGATACAGTTGAAGGAGTGGGTGGTACAGTTGAAGGAGTGGGTGGTACAGTTGAAGGAGTGGGTGGTACATTTGAAGGAGTGGGTGGTACAGTTGAAGGAGTGGGTGATACAGTTGAAGGAGTGGGTGATACAGTTGAAGGAGTGGGTGGTACAGTTGAAGGAGTGGGTGATACAGTTGAAGGAGTGGGTGGTACAGTTGAAGGAGTGGGTGGTACATTTGGAGGAGTGGGTGATACAGTTGAAGGAGTGGGTGGTACAGTTGAAGGAGTGGGTGATACAGTTGAAGGAGTGGGTGCTGCAGTTGAAGGAGTGGGTGGTACATTTGAAGGAGTGGGTGATACATTTGAAGGAGTGGGTGCTGCAGTTGAAGGAGTGGGTGGTACAGTTGAAGGAGTGGGTGGTACAGTTGAATGAGTGTGTGGTACAGTTGAAGGAGTGGGTGATACAGTTGAAGCAGTGGGTGGTACCGTTGAATGAGTGGGTGCTGCAGTTGAAGGAGTGGGTGCTGCAGTTGAAGGAGTGGGTCGTACATTTGAAGGAGTGGGTGGTACAGTTGAAGGAGTGTGTGATACAGTTGAAGGAGTGGGTGGTACAGTTGAAGGAGTGGATGGTACAGTTGAAGGAGTGGGTGGTACATTTGAAGGAGTGGGTGATACAGTTGAAGGAGTGGGTGGAGCAGTTGAAGGAGTGGGTGATACAGTTGAAGGAGTGGGTGGAGCAGTTGAAGGAGTGGGTGATACAGTTGAAGGAGTGGGTGGAGCAGTTGAAGGAGTGGGTGATACATTTGAAGGAGTGGGTGTTACAGTTGAAGGAGTGGGTGATACATTTGAAGGAGTGGGTGGAGCAGTTGAAGGAGTGGGTGGTACAGTTGAAGGAGTGGGTGGTACAGTTGAAGGAGTTGGTGCTGCAGTTGAAGGAGTGGGTGATACAGTTGAAGGAGTGGGTGGTACAGTTGAAGGGGTGGGTGGTACAGTTGAAGGAGTGGGTGGTACAGTTGAAGGAGTGGGTGATACAGTTGAAGGAGTGGGTGGTACAGTTGAAGGAGTGGGTGCTGCAGTTGAAGGAGTGGGTGATACAGTTGAAGGAGTGGGTGATACAGTTGAAGGAGTGGGTGCTGCAGTTGAAGGAGTGGGTGGTACAGTTGAAGGAGTGGGTGCTGCAGTTGAAGGAGTGGGTGATACAGTTGAAGGAGTGGGTGGTACATTTGAAGGAGTGGGTGATACAGTTGAAGGAGTGGGTGGTACAGTTGAAGGAGTGGGTGGTACAGTTGAAGGAGTGGGTGATACAGTTGAAGGAGTGGGTGATACAGTTGAAGGAGTGGGTGGTACAGTTGAAGGAGTGGGTGGTACAGTTGAAGGAGTGGGTGATACAGTTGAAGGAGTGGGTGGTACAGTTGAAGGAGTGGGTGGTACATTTGAAGGAGTGGGTGGTACAGTTGAAGGAGTGGGTGATACAGTTGAAGGAGTGGGTGATACAGTTGAAGGAGTGGGTGGTACAGTTGAAGGAGTGGGTGATACAGTTGAAGGAGTGGGTGGTACATTTGAAGGAGTGGGTGATACAGTTGAAGGAGTGGGTGGTACAGTTGAAGGAGTGGGTGATACATTTGAAGGAGTGGGTGATACAGTTGAAGGAGAGGGTGGTACAGTTGAAGGAGTGGGTGATACATTTGAAGGAGTGGGTGATACATTTGAAGGAGTGGGTGCTGCAGTTGAAGGAGTGGGTGGTACATTTGAAGGAGTGGGTGATACAGTTGAAGGAGTGGGTGGTACAGTTGAAGGAGTGGGTGGTACAGTTGAAGGAGTGGGTGGTACATTTGAAGGAGTGGGTGATACAGTTGAAGGAGTGGGTGGTACAGTTGAAGGAGTGGGTGCTGCAGTTGAAGGAGTGGGTGGTACAGTTGAAGGAGTGGGTGGTACAGTTGAAGGAGTGGGTGATACAGTTGAAGGAGTGGGTGGTACAGTTGAACGAGTGGGTGGTACAGTTGAAGGAGTGGGTGGTACAGTTGAAGGAGTGGGTGATACATTTGAAGGAGTGGGTGCTGCAGTTGAAGGAGTGGGTGGTACAGTTGAAGGAGTGGGTGGTACAGTTGAAGGAGTGGGTGATACAGTTGAAGGAGTGGGTGATACAGTTGAAGGAGTGGGTGGTACAGTTGAAGGAGTGGGTGATACAGTTGAAGGAGTGGGTGGTACATTTGAAGGAGTGGGTGATACAGTTGAAGGAGTGGGTGGTACAGTTGAAGGAGTGGGTGATACATTTGAAGGAGTGGGTGATACAGTTGAAGGAGTGGGTGGTACAGTTGAAGGAGTGGGTGATACATTTGAAGGAGTGGGTGATACATTTGAAGGAGTGGGTGCTGCAGTTGAAGGAGTGGGTGGTACATTTGAAGGAGTGGGTGATACAGTTGAAGGAGTGGGTGGTACAGTTGAAGGAGTGGGTGGTACAGTTGAAGGAGTGGGTGGTACATTTGAAGGAGTGGGTGATACAGTTGAAGGAGTGGGTGGTACAGTTGAAGGAGTGGGTGCTGCAGTTGAAGGAGTGGGTGGTACAGTTGAAGGAGTGGGTGGTACAGTTGAAGGAGTGGGTGATACAGTTGAAGGAGTGGGTGGTACAGTTGAAGGAGTGGGTGGTACAGTTGAAGGAGTGGGTGGTACAGTTGAAGGAGTGGGTGATACATTTGAAGGAGTGGGTGCTGCAGTTGAAGGAGTGGGTGGTACAGTTGAAGGAGTGGGTGGTACAGTTGAAGGAGTGGGTGGTACAGTTGAAGGAGTGGGTGATACAGTTGAAGCAGTGGGTGGTTCCGTTGAATGAGTGGGTGCTGCAGTTGAAGGAGTGGGTGATACAGTTGAAGGAGTGGGTGGTACAGTTGAAGGAGTGGGTGGTACAGTTGAAGGAGTGGGTGATACAGTTGAAGGAGTGGGTGATATAGTTGAAGGAGTGGGTGGTACAGTTGAAGGAGTGGGTGGTACAGTTGAAGGAGTGGGTGATACAGTTGAAGGAGTGGGTGGAGCAGTTGAAGGAGTGGGTGATACAGTTGAAGGAGTGGGTGGTACAGTTGAAGGAGTGGGTGCTGCAGTTGAAGGAGTGGGTGGTACAGTTGAAGGAGTGGGTGGTACAGTTGAAGGAGTTGGTGCTGCAGTTGAAGGAGTGGGTGATACAGTTGAAGGAGTGGGTGCTGCAGTTGAAGGAGTGGGTGATACAGTTGAAGGAGTGGGTGATACAGTTGAAGGAGTGGGTGCTGCAGTTGAAGGAGTGGGTGATACAGTTGAAGGAGTGGGTGCTGCAGTTGAAGGAGTGGGTGATACAGTTGAAGGAGTGGGTGATACAGTTGAAGGAGCGGGTGCTGCAGTTGAAGGAGTGGGTGATACAGTTGAAGGAGTGGGTGGTACAGTTGAAGGGGTGGGTGGTACAGTTGAAGGAGTGGGTGATACAGTTGAAGGAGTGGGTGCTGCAGTTGAAGGAGTGGGTGGCACAGTTGAAGGAGTGGGTGATACAGTTGAAGGAGTGGGTGGTACAGTTGAAGGAGTGGGTGGTACAGTTGAAGGAGTGGGTGATACAGTTGAAGGAGTGGGTGATACAGTTGAAGGAGTGGGTGGTACATTTGAAGGAGTGGGTGGTACAGTTGAAGGAGTGGGTGATACAGTTGAAGGAGTGGGTGGTCCATTTGAAGGAGTGGGTGGTACAGTTGAAGGAGTGGGTGGTACAGTTGAAGGAGTGGGTGGTACAGTTGAAGGAGTGGGTGCTGCAGTTGAAGGAGTGGGTGCTGCAGTTGAAGGAGTGGGTGATACAGTTGAAGCAGTGGGTGATACAGTTGAAGGAGTGGGTGCTGCAGTTGAAGGAGTGGGTGGTACAGTTGAAGGAGTGGGTGCTGCAGTTGAAGGAGTGGGTGATACAGTTGAAGGAGTGGATGGAACAGTTGAAGGGGTGGGTGGTGCAGTTGAAGGAGTGGGTGGTACAGTTGAAGGAGTGGGTGATACAGTTGAAGGAGTGGGTGGTACAGTTGAAGGAGTGGGTGCTGCAGTTGAAGGAGTGGGTGGTACAGTTGAAGGAGTGGGTGGTACAGTTGAAGGAGTGGGTGCTACAGTTGAAGGAGTGGGTGGTACAGTTGAAGGAGTGGGTGATACAGTTGAAGGAGTGGGTGGTACATTTGAAGGAGTGGGTGATACAGTTGAAGGAGTGGGTGGTACAGTTGAAGGAGTGGGTGATACAGTTGAAGAAGTGGGTGATACAGTTGAAGGAGTGGGTGGTACAGTTGAAGGAGTGGGTGATACAGTTGAAGGAGTGGGTGGTACAGTTGAAGGAGTGGGTGGTACATTTGAAGGAGTGGGTGATACAGTTGAAGGAGTGGGTGGTACAGTTGAAGGAGTGGGTGATACAGTTGAAGGAGTGGGTGGTACATTTGAAGGAGTGGGTGATACAGTTGAAGGAGTGGGTGGTACAGTTGAAGGAGTGGGTGATACAGTTGAAGGAGTGGGTGATACAGTTGAAGGGGTGGGTGGTACATTTGAAGGATTGGGTGCTGCAGTTGAAGGATTGGGTGCTGCAGTTGAAGGAGTGGGTGCTGCAGTTGAAGGAGTGGGTGATACAGTTGAAGGAGTGGGTGCTGCAGTTGAAGGAGTGGGTGATACATTTGAAGGAGTGGATGGTATAGTTGAAGGAGTGGGTGGTACAGTTGAAGGGGTGGGTGGTACATTTGAAGGAGTGGGTGATACAGTTGAAGGAGTGGGTGATACAGTTGAAGGAGTGGGTGGTACAGTTGAAGGAGTGGGTGGTACAGTTGAAGGAGTGGGTGGTACATTTGAAGGAGTGGGTGGTACAGTTGAAGGAGTGGGTGATACAGTTGAAGGAGTGGGTGATACAGTTGAAGGAGTGGGTGCTGCAGTTGAAGGAGTGGGTGGTACAGTTGAAGGAGTGTGTGATACAGTTGAAGGAGTGGGTGGTACAGTTGAAGGAGTGGGTGGTACATTTGAAGGAGTGGGTGATACAGTTGAAGGAGTGGGTGGTACAGTTGAAGGAGTGGGTGGTACAGTTGAAGGAGTGGGTGGTACAGTTGAAGGAGTGGGTGGTACATTTGAAGGAGTGGGTGATACAGTTGAAGGAGTGGGTGCTGCAGTTGAAGGAGTGGGTGGTACAGTTGAAGGAGTGTGTGATACAGTTGAAGGAGTGGGTGGTACAGTTGAAGGAGTGGGTGATACAGTTGAAGGAGTGGGTGATACAGTTGAAGGAGTGGGTGATACAGTTGAAGGAGTGGGTGCTGCAGTTGAAGGAGTGGGTGGTACAGTTGAAGGAGTGGGTGGTACAGTTGAAGGAGTGGGTGCTGCAGTTGAAGGAGTGGGTGGTACAGTTGAAGGAGTGGGTGGTACAGTTGAAGGAGTGGGTGCTGCAGTTGAAGGAGTGGGTGCTGCAGTTGAAGGAGTGGGTGGTACATTTGAAGGAGTGGGTGATACAGTTGAAGGAGTGGGTGATACAGTTGAAGGGGTGGGTGGTACATTTGAAGGAGTGGGTGATACAGTTGAAGGAGTGGGTGATACAGTTGAAGGGGTGGGTGGTACATTTGAAGGAGTGGGTGATACAGTTGAAGGAGTGGGTGATACAGTTGAAGGAGTGGGTGCTGCAGTTGAAGGAGTGGGTGGTACAGTTGAAGGAGTGGGTGATACAGTTGAAGTGGTGGGTGGTGCAGTTGAAGGAGTGGGTGCTGCAGTTGAAGGAGTGGGTGGTACAGTTGAAGGAGTGGGTGGTACAGTTGAAGGAGTGGATGGTACAGTTGAAGGAGTGGGTGCTACAGTTGAAGGAGTGGGTGGTACAGTTGAAGGAGTGGGTGATACAGTTGAAGGAGTGGGTGGTACATTTGAAGGAGTGGGTGGTACAGTTGAAGGAGTGGGTGATACAGTTGAAGGAGTGGGTGATACAGTTGAAGGAGTGGGTGCTGCAGTTGAAGGAGTGGGTGATACAGTTGAAGGAGTGGGTGGTACAGTTGAAGGAGTGGGTGATACAGTTGAAGGAGTGGGTGGTACAGTTGAAGGAGTGGGTGGTACAGTTGAAGGAGTGGGTGATACAGTTGAAGGAGTGGGTGATACAGTTGAAGGAGTGGGTGGTACAGTTGAAGGAGTGGGTGGTACAGTTGAAGGAGTGGGTGATACAGTTGAAGGAGTGGGTGGTACAGTTGAAGGAGTGGGTGATACAGTTGAAGGAGTGGGTGGTACAGTTGAAGGAGTGGGTGGTACATTTGAAGGAGTGGGTGGTACAGTTGAAAGAGTGGGTGATACAGTTGAAGGAGTGGGTGATACAGTTGAAGGAGTGGGTGATACAGTTGAAGGAGTGGGTGGTACAGTTGAAGGAGTGGGTGATACAGTTGAAGGAGTGGGTGGTACAGTTGAAGGGGTGGGTGGTACAGTTGAAGGAGTGGGTGGTACAGTTGAAGTAGTGGGTGATACAGTTGAAGGAGTGGGTGCTGCAGTTGAAGGAGTGGGTGATACAGTTGAAGGAGTGGGTGATACAGTTGAACGAGTGGGTGGTACAGTTGAAGGAGTGGGTGGTACAGTTGAAGGAGTGGGTGCTGCAGTTGAAGGAGTGGGTGATACAGTTGAAGGAGTGGGTGGTACAGTTGAAGGAGTGGGTGGTACAGTTGAAGGGGTGGGTGGTACATTTGAAGGATTGGGTGCTGCAGTTGAAGGAGTGGGTGCTGCAGTTGAAGGAGTGGGTGGTACAGTTGAAGGAGTGGGTGCTGCAGTTGAAGGAGTGGGTGATACATTTGAAGGAGTGGGTGGTACAGTTGAAGGAGTGGGTGGTACAGTTGAAGGGGTGGGTGGTACATTTGAAGGAGTGGGTGATACAGTTGAAGGAGTGGGTGGTACATTTGAAGGAGTGGGTGATACAGTTGAAGGAGTGGGTGATACAGTTGAAGGAGTGGGTGCTGCAGTTGAAGGAGTGGGTGGTACAGTTGAAGGAGTGGGTGGTACAGTTGAAGGAGTGTGTGATACAGTTGAAGGAGTGGGTGGTACAGTTGAAGGAGTGGGTGGTACATTTGAAGGAGTGGGTGATACAGTTGAAGGAGTGGGTGGTACAGTTGAAGGAGTGGGTGGTACATTTGAAGGAGTGGGTGATACAGTTGAAGGAGTGGGTGGTACAGTTGAAGGAGTGGGTGGTACAGTTGAAGGAGTGGGTGGTACATTTGAAGGAGTGGGTGGTACAGTTGAAGGAGTGGGTGATACAGTTGAAGGAGTGGGTGATACAGTTGAAGGAGTGGGTGGTACAGTTGAAGGAGTGGGTGATACAGTTGAAGGAGTGGGTGGTACAGTTGAAGGAGTGGGTGGTACATTTGAAGGAGTGGGTGATACAGTTGAAGGAGTGGGTGGTACAGTTGAAGGAGTGGGTGGTACATTTGAAGGAGTGGGTGATACATTTGAAGGAGTGGGTGCTGCAGTTGAAGGAGTGGGTGGTACAGTTGAAGGAGTGGGTGGTACAGTTGAAGGAGTGGGTGGTACAGTTGAAGGAGTGGGTGGTACATTTGAAGGAGTGGGTGATACAGTTGAAGGAGTGGGTGGTACAGTTGAAGGAGTGGGTGGTACATTTGAAGGAGTGGGTGGTACAGTTGAAGGAGTGGGTGATACAGTTGAAGGAGTGGGTGGTACAGTTGAAGGAGTGGGTGGTACAGTTGAAGGAGTGGGTGGTACATTTGAAGGAGTGGGTGGTACAGTTGAAGGAGTGGGTGGTACAGTTGAAGGAGTGGGTGATACAGTTGAAGCAGTGGGTGGTACCGTTGAATGAGTGGGTGCTGCAGTTGAAGGAGTGGGTGATACAGTTGAAGGAGTGGGTGGTACAGTTGAAGGAGTGGGTGGTACAGTTGAAGGAGTGGGTGATACAGTTGAAGGAGTGGGTGATATAGTTGAAGGAGTGGGTGGTACAGTTGAAGGAGTGGGTGGTACAGTTGAAGGAGTGGGAGATACAGTTTGAAGGAGTGGGTGGAGCAGTTGAAGGAGTGGGTGATACAGTTGAAGGAGTGGGTGGTACAGTTGAAGGAGTGGGTGCTGCAGTTGAAGGAGTGGGTGGTACAGTTGAAGGAGTGGGTGGTACAGTTGAAGGAGTGGGTGGTACAGTTGAAGGAGTGGGTGGTACAGTTGAAGGAGTGGGTGCTGCAGTTGAAGGAGTGGGTGATACAGTTGAAGGAGTGGGTGATACAGTTGAAGGAGTGGGTGCTGCAGTTGAAGGAGTGGGTGGTACAGTTGAAGGAGTGGGTGCTGCAGTTGAAGGAGTGGGTGATACAGTTGAAGGAGTGGGTGGTACATTTGAAGGAGTGGGTGATACAGTTGAAGGAGTGGGTGGTACAGTTGAAGGAGTGGGTGATACAGTTGAAGGAGTGGGTGCTGCAGTTGAAGCAGTGGGTGGTACAGTTGAAGGAGTGGGTGGTACAGTTGAAGGAGTGGGTGGTACAGTTGAAGGGGTGGGTGGTACATTTGAAGGATTGGGTGCTGCAGTTGAAGGAGTGGGTGCTGCAGTTGAAGGAGTGGGTGGTACATTTGAAGGAGTGGGTGATACAGTTGAAGGAGTGGGTGATACAGTTGAAGGAGTGGGTGCTGCAGTTGAAGGAGTGGGTGGTACAGTTGAAGGAGTGGGTGGTACAGTTGAAGGAGTGGGTGATACAGTTGAAGGAGTGGGTGGTACAGTTGAAGGAGTGGGTGCTACATTTGAAGGAGTGGGTGATACAGTTGAAGGAGTGGGTGGTACAGTTGAAGGAGTGGGTGGTACATTTGAAGGAGTGGGTGATACAGTTGAAGGAGTGGGTGATACAGTTGAAGGAGTGGGTGATACAGTTGAAGGAGTGGGTGGTACAGTTGAAGGAGTGGGTGGTACATTTGAAGGAGTGGGTGATACAGTTGAAGGAGTGGGTGGTACAGTTGAAGGAGTGGGTGATACAGTTGAAGGAGTGGGTGATACAGTTGAAGGAGTGGGTGGTACAGTTGAAGGAGTGGGTGATACAGTTGAAGGAGTGGGTGGTACAGTTGAAGGAGTGGGTGGTACAGTTGAAGGGGTGGGTGGTACATTTGAAGGAGTGGGTGATACAGTTGAAGGAGTGGGTGATACAGTTGAAGGAGTGGGTGGTACATTTGAAGGAGTGGGTGATACAGTTGAAGGAGTGGGTGATACAGTTGAAGGAGTGGGTGCTGCAGTTGAAGGAGTGGGTGGTACACTTGAAGGAGTGGGTGGTACAGTTGAAGGAGTGTGTGATACAGTTGAAGGAGTGGGTGGTACAGTTGAAGGAGTGTGTGGTACATTTGAAGGAGTGGGTGATACAGTTGAAGGAGTGGGTGGTACAGTTGAAGGAGTGGGTGGTACATTTGAAGGAGTGGGTGATACAGTTGAAGGAGTGGGTGGTACAGTTGAAGGAGTGGGTGGTACAGTTGAAGGAGTGGGTGGTACATTTGAAGGAGTGGGTGGTACAGTTGAAGGAGTGGGTGATACAGTTGAAGGAGTGGGTGATACAGTTGAAGGAGTGGGTGGTACAGTTGAAGGAGTGGGTGATACAGTTGAAGGAGAGGGTGGTACAGTTGAAGGAGTGGGTGGTACAGTTGAAGGGGTGGGTGGTACATTTGAAGGAGTGGGTGATACAGTTGAAGGAGTGGGTGATACAGTTGAAGGAGTGGGTGGTACATTTGAAGGAGTGGGTGATACAGTTGAAGGAGTGGGTGATACAGTTGAAGGAGTGGGTGCTGCAGTTGAAGGAGTGGGTGGTACAGTTGAAGTAGTGGGTTGTACAGTTGAAGGAGTGTGTGATACAGTTGAAGGAGTGGGTGGTACAGTTGAAGGAGTGGGTGGTACATTTGAAGGAGTGGGTGATACAGTTGAAGGAGTGGGTGGTACAGTTGAAGGAGTGGGTGGTACATTTGAAGGAGTGGGTGATACAGTTGAAGGAGTGGGTGGTACAGTTGAAGGAGTGGGTGGTACAGTTGAAGGAGTGGGTGGTACATTTGAAGGAGTGGGTGGTACAGTTGAAGGAGTGGGTGATACAGTTGAAGGAGTGGGTGATACAGTTGAAGGAGTGGGTGGTACAGTTGAAGGAGTGGGTGATACAGTTGAAGGAGTGGGTGGTACAGTTGAAGGAGTGGGTGGTACATTTGAAGGAGTGGGTGATACAGTTGAAGGAGTGGGTGGTACAGTTGAAGGAGTGGGTGGTACATTTGAAGGAGTGGGTGATACATTTGAAGGAGTGGGTGCTGCAGTTGAAGGAGTGGGTGGTACAGTTGAAGGAGTGGGTGGTACAGTTGAAGGAGTGTGTGATACAGTTGAAGGAGTGGGTGGTACAGTTGAAGGAGTGGGTGGTACAGTTGAAGGAGTGGGTGATACAGTTGAAGGAGTGGGTGGAGCAGTTGAAGGAGTGGGTGGAGCAGTTGAAGGAGTGGGTGGTACAGTTGAAGGAGTGGGTGATACAGTTGAAGGAGTGGGTGGTACATTTGAAGGAGTGGGTGGTACAGTTGAAGGAGTGGGTGATACAGTTGAAGGAGTGGGTGGTACAGTTGAAGGAGTGGGTGCTGCAGTTGAAGGAGTGGGTGGTACAGTTGAAGGAGTGGGTGGTACAGTTGAAGGAGTGGGTGGTACATTTGAAGGAGTGGGTGATACAGTTGAAGGAGTGGGTGGTACAGTTGAAGGAGTGGGTGGTACAGTTGAAGGAGTGGGTGGTACATTTGAAGGAGTGGGTGGTACAGTTGAAGGAGTGGGTGATACAGTTGAAGGAGTGGGTGATACAGTTGAAGGAGTGGGTGGTACAGTTGAAGGAGTGGGTGATACAGTTGAAGGAGTGGGTGGTACAGTTGAAGGAGTGGGTGGTACATTTGGAGGAGTGGGTGATACAGTTGAAGGAGTGGGTGGTACAGTTGAAGGAGTGGGTGATACAGTTGAAGGAGTGGGTGCTGCAGTTGAAGGAGTGGGTGGTACATTTGAAGGAGTGGGTGATACATTTGAAGGAGTGGGTGCTGCAGTTGAAGGAGTGGGTGGTACAGTTGAAGGAGTGGGTGGTACAGTTGAATGAGTGTGTGGTACAGTTGAAGGAGTGGGTGATACAGTTGAAGCAGTGGGTGGTACCGTTGAATGAGTGGGTGCTGCAGTTGAAGGAGTGGGTGCTGCAGTTGAAGGAGTGGGTGGTACATTTGAAGGAGTGGGTGGTACAGTTGAAGGAGTGTGTGATACAGTTGAAGGAGTGGGTGGTACAGTTGAAGGAGTGGATGGTACAGTTGAAGGAGTGGGTGGTACATTTGAAGGAGTGGGTGATACAGTTGAAGGAGTGGGTGGAGCAGTTGAAGGAGTGGGTGATACAGTTGAAGGAGTGGGTGGTACATTTGAAGGAGTGGGTGATACAGTTGAAGGATTGGGTGGTACAGTTGAAGGAGTGGGTGGAGCAGTTGAAGGAGTGGGTGATACAGTTGAAGGAGTGGGTGGAGCAGTTGAAGGAGTGGGTGATACATTTGAAGGAGTGGGTGTTACAGTTGAAGGAGTGGGTGATACATTTGAAGGATTGGGTGGTACAGTTGAAGGAGTGGGTGGTACATTTGAAGGAGTGGGTGATACAGTTGAAGGATTGGGTGGTACAGTTGAAGGAGTGGGTGGAGCAGTTGAAGGAGTGGGTGATACAGTTGAAGGAGTGGGTGGAGCAGTTGAAGGAGTGGGTGATACATTTGAAGGAGTGGGTGTTACAGTTGAAGGAGTGGGTGATACATTTGAAGGAGTGGGTGGAGCAGTTGAAGGAGTGGGTGGTACAGTTGAAGGAGTGGGTGGTACAGTTGAAGGAGTTGGTGCTGCAGTTGAAGGAGTGGGTGATACAGTTGAAGGAGTGGGTGGTACAGTTGAAGGGGTGGGTGGTACAGTTGAAGGAGTGGGTGGTACAGTTGAAGGAGTGGGTGATACAGTTGAAGGAGTGGGTGGTACAGTTGAAGGAGTGGGTGCTGCAGTTGAAGGAGTGGGTGATACAGTTGAAGGAGTGGGTGATACAGTTGAAGGAGTGGGTGCTGCAGTTGAAGGAGTGGGTGGTACAGTTGAAGGAGTGGGTGCTGCAGTTGAAGGAGTGGGTGATACAGTTGAAGGAGTGGGTGGTACATTTGAAGGAGTGGGTGATACAGTTGAAGGAGTGGGTGGTACAGTTGAAGGAGTGGGTGGTACAGTTGAAGGAGTGGGTGATACAGTTGAAGGAGTGGGTGATACAGTTGAAGGAGTGGGTGGTACAGTTGAAGGAGTGGGTGGTACAGTTGAAGGAGTGGGTGATACAGTTGAAGGAGTGGGTGGTACAGTTGAAGGAGTGGGTGGTACATTTGAAGGAGTGGGTGGTACAGTTGAAGGAGTGGGTGATACAGTTGAAGGAGTGGGTGATACAGTTGAAGGAGTGGGTGGTACAGTTGAAGGAGTGGGTGATACAGTTGAAGGAGTGGGTGGTACATTTGAAGGAGTGGGTGATACAGTTGAAGGAGTGGGTGGTACAGTTGAAGGAGTGGGTGATACATTTGAAGGAGTGGGTGATACAGTTGAAGGAGAGGGTGGTACAGTGGAAGGAGTGGGTGATACATTTGAAGGAGTGGGTGATACATTTGAAGGAGTGGGTGCTGCAGTTGAAGGAGTGGGTGGTACATTTGAAGGAGTGGGTGATACAGTTGAAGGAGTGGGTGGTACAGTTGAAGGAGTGGGTGGTACAGTTGAAGGAGTGGGTGGTACATTTGAAGGAGTGGGTGATACAGTTGAAGGAGTGGGTGGTACAGTTGAAGGAGTGGGTGCTGCAGTTGAAGGAGTGGGTGGTACAGTTGAATGAGTGTGTGGTACAGTTGAAGGAGTGGGTGATACAGTTGAAGCAGTGGGTGGTACCGTTGAATGAGTGGGTGCTGCAGTTGAAGGAGTGGGTGCTGCAGTTGAAGGAGTGGGTGGTACATTTGAAGGAGTGGGTGGTACAGTTGAAGGAGTGTGTGATACAGTTGAAGGAGTGGGTGGTACAGTTGAAGGAGTGGATGGTACAGTTGAAGGAGTGGGTGGTACATTTGAAGGAGTGGGTGATACAGTTGAAGGAGTGGGTGGAGCAGTTGAAGGAGTGGGTGATACAGTTGAAGGAGTGGGTGGTACATTTGAAGGAGTGGGTGATACAGTTGAAGGATTGGGTGGTACAGTTGAAGGAGTGGGTGGAGCAGTTGAAGGAGTGGGTGATACAGTTGAAGGAGTGGGTGGAGCAGTTGAAGGAGTGGGTGATACATTTGAAGGAGTGGGTGTTACAGTTGAAGGAGTGGGTGATACATTTGAAGGATTGGGTGGTACAGTTGAAGGAGTGGGTGGTACATTTGAAGGAGTGGGTGATACAGTTGAAGGATTGGGTGGTACAGTTGAAGGAGTGGGTGGAGCAGTTGAAGGAGTGGGTGATACAGTTGAAGGAGTGGGTGGAGCAGTTGAAGGAGTGGGTGATACATTTGAAGGAGTGGGTGTTACAGTTGAAGGAGTGGGTGATACATTTGAAGGAGTGGGTGGAGCAGTTGAAGGAGTGGGTGGTACAGTTGAAGGAGTGGGTGGTACAGTTGAAGGAGTGGGTGGTACAGTTGAAGGAGTGGGTGATACAGTTGAAGGAGTGGGTGGTACAGTTGAAGGGGTGGGTGGTACAGTTGAAGGAGTGGGTGGTACAGTTGAAGGAGTGGGTGATACAGTTGAAGGAGTGGGTGGTACAGTTGAAGGAGTGGGTGCTGCAGTTGAAGGAGTGGGTGATACAGTTGAAGGAGTGGGTGATACAGTTGAAGGAGTGGGTGCTGCAGTTGAAGGAGTGGGTGGTACAGTTGAAGGAGTGGGTGCTGCAGTTGAAGGAGTGGGTGATACAGTTGAAGGAGTGGGTGGTACATTTGAAGGAGTGGGTGATACAGTTGAAGGAGTGGGTGGTACAGTTGAAGGAGTGGGTGGTACAGTTGAAGGAGTGGGTGATACAGTTGAAGGAGTGGGTGATACAGTTGAAGGAGTGGGTGGTACAGTTGAAGGAGTGGGTGGTACAGTTGAAGGAGTGGGTGATACAGTTGAAGGAGTGGGTGGTACAGTTGAAGGAGTGGGTGGTACATTTGAAGGAGTGGGTGGTACAGTTGAAGGAGTGGGTGATACAGTTGAAGGAGTGGGTGATACAGTTGAAGGAGTGGGTGGTACAGTTGAAGGAGTGGGTGATACAGTTGAAGGAGTGGGTGGTACATTTGAAGGAGTGGGTGATACAGTTGAAGGAGTGGGTGGTACAGTTGAAGGAGTGGGTGATACATTTGAAGGAGTGGGTGATACAGTTGAAGGAGAGGGTGGTACAGTGGAAGGAGTGGGTGATACATTTGAAGGAGTGGGTGATACATTTGAAGGAGTGGGTGCTGCAGTTGAAGGAGTGGGTGGTACATTTGAAGGAGTGGGTGATACAGTTGAAGGAGTGGGTGGTACAGTTGAAGGAGTGGGTGGTACAGTTGAAGGAGTGGGTGGTACATTTGAAGGAGTGGGTGATACAGTTGAAGGAGTGGGTGGTACAGTTGAAGGAGTGGGTGCTGCAGTTGAAGGAGTGGGTGGTACAGTTGAAGGAGTGGGTGGTACAGTTGAAGGAGTGGGTGATACAGTTGAAGGAGTGGGTGGTACAGTTGAACGAGTGGGTGGTACAGTTGAAGGAGTGGGTGGTACAGTTGAAGGAGTGGGTGATACATTTGAAGGAGTGGGTGCTGCAGTTGAAGGAGTGGGTGGTACAGTTGAAGGAGTGGGTGGTACAGTTGAAGGAGTGGGTGATACAGTTGAAGGAGTGGGTGATACAGTTGAAGGAGTGGGTGGTACAGTTGAAGGAGTGGGTGATACAGTTGAAGGAGTGGGTGGTACATTTGAAGGAGTGGGTGATACAGTTGAAGGAGTGGGTGGTACAGTTGAAGGAGTGGGTGATACATTTGAAGGAGTGGGTGATACAGTTGAAGGAGTGGGTGGTACAGTTGAAGGAGTGGGTGATACATTTGAAGGAGTGGGTGATACATTTGAAGGAGTGGGTGCTGCAGTTGAAGGAGTGGGTGGTACATTTGAAGGAGTGGGTGATACAGTTGAAGGAGTGGGTGGTACAGTTGAAGGAGTGGGTGGTACAGTTGAAGGAGTGGGTGGTACATTTGAAGGAGTGGGTGATACAGTTGAAGGAGTGGGTGGTACAGTTGAAGGAGTGGGTGCTGCAGTTGAAGGAGTGGGTGGTACAGTTGAAGGAGTGGGTGGTACAGTTGAAGGAGTGGGTGATACAGTTGAAGGAGTGGGTGGTACAGTTGAAGGAGTGGGTGGTACAGTTGAAGGAGTGGGTGGTACAGTTGAAGGAGTGGGTGATACATTTGAAGGAGTGGGTGCTGCAGTTGAAGGAGTGGGTGGTACAGTTGAAGGAGTGGGTGGTACAGTTGAAGGAGTGGGTGGTACAGTTGAAGGAGTGGGTGATACAGTTGAAGCAGTGGGTGGTTCCGTTGAATGAGTGGGTGCTGCAGTTGAAGGAGTGGGTGATACAGTTGAAGGAGTGGGTGGTACAGTTGAAGGAGTGGGTGGTACAGTTGAAGGAGTGGGTGATACAGTTGAAGGAGTGGGTGATATAGTTGAAGGAGTGGGTGGTACAGTTGAAGGAGTGGGTGGTACAGTTGAAGGAGTGGGTGATACAGTTGAAGGAGTGGGTGGAGCAGTTGAAGGAGTGGGTGATACAGTTGAAGGAGTGGGTGGTACAGTTGAAGGAGTGGGTGCTGCAGTTGAAGGAGTGGGTGGTACAGTTGAAGGAGTGGGTGGTACAGTTGAAGGAGTTGGTGCTGCAGTTGAAGGAGTGGGTGATACAGTTGAAGGAGTGGGTGCTGCAGTTGAAGGAGTGGGTGATACAGTTGAAGGAGTGGGTGATACAGTTGAAGGAGTGGGTGCTGCAGTTGAAGGAGTGGGTGATACAGTTGAAGGAGTGGGTGCTGCAGTTGAAGGAGTGGGTGATACAGTTGAAGGAGTGGGTGATACAGTTGAAGGAGCGGGTGCTGCAGTTGAAGGAGTGGGTGATACAGTTGAAGGAGTGGGTGGTACAGTTGAAGGGGTGGGTGGTACAGTTGAAGGAGTGGGTGATACAGTTGAAGGAGTGGGTGCTGCAGTTGAAGGAGTGGGTGGTACAGTTGAAGGAGTGGGTGATACAGTTGAAGGAGTGGGTGGTACAGTTGAAGGAGTGGGTGGTACAGTTGAAGGAGTGGGTGATACAGTTGAAGGAGTGGGTGATACAGTTGAAGGAGTGGGTGGTACATTTGAAGGAGTGGGTGGTACAGTTGAAGGAGTGGGTGATACAGTTGAAGGAGTGGGTGGTCCATTTGAAGGAGTGGGTGGTACAGTTGAAGGAGTGGGTGGTACATTTGAAGGAGTGGGTGGTCCATTTGAAGGAGTGGGTGGTACAGTTGAAGGAGTGGGTGGTACAGTTGAAGGAGTGGGTGCTGCAGTTGAAGGAGTGGGTGATACAGTTGAAGGAGTGGGTGGTACAGTTGATGGGGTGGGTGGTACAGTTGAAGGAGTGGGTGATACAGTTGAAGGAGTGGGTGGACAGTTGAAGGAGTGGGTGGTACATTTGAAGGAGTGGGTGCTGCAGTTGAAGGAGTGGGTGGTACATTTGAAGGAGTGGGTGATACAGTTGAAGGAGTGGGTGGTACAGTTGAAGGAGTGGGTGGTACAGTTGAAGGAGTGGGTGGTGTAGTTGAAGGAGTGGGTGGTACAGTTGAAGGAGTGGGTGATACAGTTGAAGGAGTGGGTGGTACATTTGAAGGAGTGGGTGGTACAGTTGAAGGAGTGGGTGGTACATTTGAAGGAGTGGGTGGTACAGTTGAAGGAGTGGGTGATACAGTTGAAGGAGTGGGTGGTACATTTGAAGGAGTGGGTGGTACAGTTGAAGGAGTGGGTGATACAGTTGAAGGAGTGGGTGATGCAGTTGAAGGAGTGGGTGATGCAGTTGAAGGAGTGGGTGATACAGTTGAAGGAGTGGGTGGTACATTTGAAGGAGTGGGTGGTACAGTTGAAGGAGTGGGTGGTACAGTTGAAGGAGTGGGTGGTACAGTTGAAGGAGTGGGTGATACAGTTGAAGGAGTGTGTGATACAGTTGAAGGAGTGGGTGGTACAGTTGAAGGAGTGGGTGATACAGTTGAATGAGTGGGTGCTGCAGTTGAAGGATTGGGGGGTACAGTTGAAGGAGTGGGTGCTGCAGTTGAAGGAGTGGGTGGTACAGTTGAAGGAGTGGGTGGTACAGTTGAAGGAGTGGGTGCTGCAGTTGAAGGAGTGGGTGATACAGTTGAAGGAGTGGGTGATACAGTTGATGGGGTGGGTGATACAGTTGAAGGAGTGGGTGATACTGTTGAAGGAGTGGGTGGTACAGTTGAAGGAGTGGGTGGTACAGTTGAAGGAGTGGGTGCTGCAGTTGAAGGAGTGGGTGATACAGTTGAAGGAGTGGGTGGTACAGTTGAAGGGGTGGGTGGTACATTTGAAGGAGTGGGTGCTGCAGTTGAAGGAGTGGGTGCTGCAGTTGAAGGAGTGGGTGGTACAGTTGAAGGAGTGGGTGCTGCAGTTGAAGGAGTGGGTGATACATTTGAAGGAGTGGGTGGTACAGTTGAAGGAGTGGGTGGTACAGTTGAAGGAGTGGGTGATACATTTGAAGGAGTGGGTGATACAGTTGAAGGAGTGGGTGATACAGTTGAAGGAGTGGGTGGTACAGTTGAAGGAGTGGGTGATACAGTTGAAGGAGTGGGTGATACATTTGAAGGAGTGGGTGATACAGTTGAAGGAGTGGGTGGTACAGTTGAAGGAGTGGGTGATACATTTGAAGGAGTGGGTGATACAGTTGAAGGAGTGGGTGATACAGTTGAAGGAGTGGGTGGTACAGTTGAAGGAGTGGGTGGTACAGTTGAAGGGGTGGGTGGTACATTTGAAGGAGTGGGTGATACAGTTGAAGGAGTGGGTGATACAGTTGAAGGAGTGGGTGGTACATTTGAAAGAGTGGGTGATACAGTTGAAGGAGTGGGTGCTGCAGTTGAAGGAGTGGGTGATACAGTTGAAGGAGTGGGTGGTACAGTTGAAGGGGTGGGTGGTACATTTGAAGGAGTGGGTGCTGCAGTTGAAGGAGTGGGTGCTGCAGTTGAATGAGTGGGTGGTACTGTTGAAGGAGTGGGTGCTGCAGTTGAAGGAGTGGGTGATACATTTGAAGGAGTGGGTGGTACAGTTGAAGGAGTGGGTGGTACAGTTGAAGGGGTGGGTGGTACATTAGAAGGAGTGGGTGGTACAGTTGAATGAGTGGGTGATACTGTTGAAGGAGTGGGTGCTGCAGTTGAAGGAGTGGGTGATACATTTGAAGGAGTGGGTGGTACAGTTGAAGGAGTGGGTGGTACAGTTGAAGGAGTGGGTGGTACAGTTGAAGGAGTGGGTGGTACAGTTGAAGGAGTGGGTGGTACAATGGAAGGAGTGGGTGATACATTTGAAGGAGTGGGTGGTACAGTTGAAGGAGTGGGTGGTACATTTGAAGGAGTGGGTGATACAGTTGAAGGAGTGGGTGGTACATTTGAAGGAGTGGGTGGTACATTTGAAGGAGTGGGTGGTACATTTGAAGGTGTGGGTGGTACAGTTGAAGGAGTGGGTGGTACAGTTGAAGGAGTGGGTGATACAGTTGAAGGAGTGGGTGATACAGTTGAAGGAGTGGGTGGTACTTTTGAAGGAGTGGGTGATACAGTTGAAGGAGTGAGTGATACAGTTGAAGGAGTGGGTGATACAGTTGAAGGAGTGGGTGGTACAGTTGAAGGAGTGGGTGGTACAGTTGAAGGAGTGGGTGATACAGTTGAAGGAGTGGGTGGTACATTTGAAGGAGTGGGTGATACAGTTGAAGGAGTGGGTAGTACATTTGAAGGAGTGGGTGGTACAGTTGAAGGAGTGGGTGATACAGTTGAAGGAGTGAGTGATACAGTTGAAGGAGTGGGTGGTACAGTTGAAGGAGTGGGTGGTACAGTTGAAGGAGTGGGTGATACAGTTGAAGGAGTGGGTGATACAGTTGAAGGAGTGGGTGCTGCAGTTGTAGGAGTGGGTGCTGCAGTTGAAGGAGTGGGTGATACATTTGAAGGAGTGGGTGATACAGTTGAAGGAGTGGGTGGTACAGTTGAAGGAGTGGGTGGTACAGTTGAAGGAGTGGGTGATACAGTTGAAGGAGTGGGTGATACAGTTGAAGGAGTGGGTGATACATTTGAATGAGTGGGTGGTACATTTGAAGGAGTGGGTGATACAGTTGAAGGAGTGGGTGGTACATTTGAAGGAGTGGGCGGTACAGTTGAAGGAGTGGGTGGTACAGTTGAAGGAGTGGGTGGTACAGTTGAAGGAGTGGGTGATACAGTTGAAGGAGTGGGTGGTACATTTGAAGGAGTGGGTGGTACAGTTGAAGGAGTGGGTGGTACAGTTGAAGGAGTG
Organism: Hypanus sabinus; assembly: GCF_030144855.1. Taxonomy (NCBI): domain Eukaryota; kingdom Metazoa; phylum Chordata; class Chondrichthyes; order Myliobatiformes; family Dasyatidae; genus Hypanus; species Hypanus sabinus. The sequence continues at coordinate 164,902,365 of NC_082714.1, read as the reverse complement.
GGTGGTACAGTTGAAGGAGTGGGTGATACAGTTGAAGGAGTGGGTGGTACATTTGAAGGAGTGGGTGATACAGTTGAAGGAGTGGGTGATACAGTTGAAGGAGTGGGTGGTACATTTGAAGGAGTGGGTGGTACATTTGAAGGAGTGGGTGATACAGTTGAAGGAGTGGGTGATACAGTTGAAGGAGTGGGTGGTACAGTTGAAGGAGTGGGTGGTACAGTTGAAGGAGTGGGTGGTACAGTTGAAGGAGTGGGTGCTGCAGTTGAAGGAGTGGGTGATACAGTTGAAGGAGTGGGTGGTACAGTTGAAGGGGTGGGTGGTACATTTGAAGGATTGGGTGCTGCAGTTGAAGGAGTGGGTGCTGCAGTTGAATGAGTGGGTGGTACTGTTGAAGGAGTGGGTGCTGCAGTTGAAGGAGTGGGTGATACATTTGAAGGAGTGGGTGGTACAGTTGATGGAGTGGGTGGTACAGTTGAAGGGGTGGGTGGTACATTAGAAGGAGTGGGTGGTACAGTTGAATGAGTGGGTGATACTGTTGAAGGAGTGGGTGCTGCAGTTGAAGGAGTGGGTGATACATTTGAAGGAGTGGGTGGTACAGTTGAAGGAGTGGGTGGTACAGTTGAAGGAGTGGGTGGTACATTTGAAGGAGTGGGTGGTACAGTTGAAGGAGTGGGTGGTACAGTTGAAGGAGTGGGTGGTAGAATGGAAGGAGTGGGTGATACATTTGAAGGAGTGGGTGGTACAGTTGAAGGAGTGGGTGGTACATTTGAAGGAGTGGGTGATACAGTTGAAGGAATGGGTGGTACATTTGAAGGAGTGGGTGGTACATTTGAAGGAGTGGGTGGTACATTTGAAGGTGTGGGTGGTACAGTTGAAGGAGTGGGTGGTACAGTTGAAGGAGTGGGTGATACAGTTGAAGGAGTGGGTGATACAGTTGAAGGAGTGGGTGGTACATTTGAAGGAGTGGGTGATACAGTTGAAGGAGTGAGTGATACAGTTGAAGGAGTGGGTGATACAGTTGAAGGAGTGGGTGGTACATTTGAAGGAGTGGGTGGTACAGTTGAAGGAGTGGGTGATACAGTTGAAGGAGTGAGTGATACAGTTGAAGGAGTGGGTGGTACAGTTGAAGGAGTGGGTGGTACAGTTGAAGGAGTGGGTGATACAGTTGAAGGAGTGGGTGATACAGTTGAAGGAGTGGGTGCTGCAGTTGTAGGAGTGGGTGCTGCAGTTGAAGGAGTGGGTGATACATTTGAAGGAGTGGGTGATACAGTTGAAGGAGTGGGTGGTACAGTTGAAGGAGTGGGTGATACAGTTGAAGGAGTGGGTGATACAGTTGAAGGAGTGGGTGATACATTTGAATGAGTGGGTGGTACATTTGAAGGAGTGGGTGATACAGTTGAAGGAGTGGGTGGTACAGTTGAAGGAGTGGGTGATACATTTGAAGGAGTGGGTGGTACATTTGAAGGAGTGGGTGATACAGTTGAAGGAGTGGGTGGTATAGTTGAAGGAGTGGGTGATACATTTGAAGGAGTGGGTGATACATTTGAAGGAGTGGGTGGTACATTTGAAGGAGTGGGTGATACAGTTGAAGGAGTGGGTGGTACATTTGAAGGAGTGGGTGGTATAGTTGAAGGAGTGGGTGGTACAGTTGAAGGAGTGGGTGGTACAGTTGAAGGAGTGGGTGATACAGTTGAAGGAGTGGGTGGTACATTTGAAGGAGTGGGTGGTACAGTTGATGGAGTGGGTGGTACATTTGAAGGAGTGGGTGGTACATTTGAAGGAGTGGGTGGTACAGTTGAAGGAGTGGGTGATACAGTTGAAGGAGTGGGTGGTACAGTTGAAGGAGTGGGTGGTACAGTTGAAGGAGTGGGTGATACAGTTGAAGGAGTGAGTGATACAGTTGAAGGAGTGGGTGGTACAGTTGAAGGAGTGGGTGGTACATTAGAAGGAGTGGGTGGTACAGTTGAATGAGTGGGTGATACTGTTGAAGGAGTGGGTGCTGCAGTTGAAGGAGTGGGTGATACATTTGAAGGAGTGGGTGGTACAGTTGAAGGAGTGGGTGGTACAGTTGAAGGAGTGGGTGGTACAGTTGAAGGAGTGGGTGGTACAGTTGAAGGAGTGGGTGGTACAATGGAAGGAGTGGGTGATACATTTGAAGGAGTGGGTGGTACAGTTGAAGGAGTGGGTGGTACATTTGAAGGAGTGGGTGATACAGTTGAAGGAGTGGGTGGTACATTTGAAGGAGTGGGTGGTACATTTGAAGGAGTGGGTGGTACATTTGAAGGTGTGGGTGGTACAGTTGAAGGAGTGGGTGGTACAGTTGAAGGAGTGGGTGATACAGTTGAAGGAGTGGGTGATACAGTTGAAGGAGTGGGTGGTACTTTTGAAGGAGTGGGTGATACAGTTGAAGGAGTGAGTGATACAGTTGAAGGAGTGGGTGATACAGTTGAAGGAGTGGGTAGTACATTTGAAGGAGTGGGTGGTACAGTTGAAGGAGTGGGTGATACAGTTGAAGGAGTGAGTGATACAGTTGAAGGAGTGGGTGGTACAGTTGAAGGAGTGGGTGGTACAGTTGAAGGAGTGGGTGATACAGTTGAAGGAGTGGGTGATACAGTTGAAGGAGTGGGTGCTGCAGTTGTAGGAGTGGGTGCTGCAGTTGAAGGAGTGGGTGATACATTTGAAGGAGTGGGTGATACAGTTGAAGGAGTGGGTGGTACAGTTGAAGGAGTGGGTGGTACAGTTGAAGGAGTGGGTGATACAGTTGAAGGAGTGGGTGATACAGTTGAAGGAGTGGGTGATACATTTGAATGAGTGGGTGGTACATTTGAAGGAGTGGGTGATACAGTTGAAGGAGTGGGTGGTACATTTGAAGGAGTGGGTGGTACAGTTGAAGGAGTGGGTGGTACAGTTGAAGGAGTGGGTGGTACAGTTGAAGGAGTGGGTGATACAGTTGAAGGAGTGGGTGGTACATTTGAAGGAGTGGGTGGTACAGTTGAAGGAGTGGGTGGTACAGTTGAAGGAGTGGGTGGTACAGTTGAAGGAGTGGGTGATACAGTTGAAGGAGTGGGTGGTACATTTGAAGGAGTGGGTGATACAGTTGAAGGAGTGGGTGATACAGTTGAAGGAGTGGGTGGTACATTTGAAGGAGTGGGTGGTACATTTGAAGGAGTGGGTGATACAGTTGAAGGAGTGGGTGATACAGTTGAAGGAGTGGGTGGTACAGTTGAAGGAGTGGGTGGTACAGTTGAAGGAGTGGGTGGTACAGTTGAAGGAGTGGGTGCTGCAGTTGAAGGAGTGGGTGATACAGTTGAAGGAGTGGGTGGTACAGTTGAAGGGGTGGGTGGTACATTTGAAGGATTGGGTGCTGCAGTTGAAGGAGTGGGTGCTGCAGTTGAATGAGTGGGTGGTACTGTTGAAGGAGTGGGTGCTGCAGTTGAAGGAGTGGGTGATACATTTGAAGGAGTGGGTGGTACAGTTGATGGAGTGGGTGGTACAGTTGAAGGGGTGGGTGGTACATTAGAAGGAGTGGGTGGTACAGTTGAATGAGTGGGTGATACTGTTGAAGGAGTGGGTGCTGCAGTTGAAGGAGTGGGTGATACATTTGAAGGAGTGGGTGGTACAGTTGAAGGAGTGGGTGGTACAGTTGAAGGAGTGGGTGGTACATTTGAAGGAGTGGGTGGTACAGTTGAAGGAGTGGGTGGTACAGTTGAAGGAGTGGGTGGTAGAATGGAAGGAGTGGGTGATACATTTGAAGGAGTGGGTGGTACAGTTGAAGGAGTGGGTGGTACATTTGAAGGAGTGGGTGATACAGTTGAAGGAATGGGTGGTACATTTGAAGGAGTGGGTGGTACATTTGAAGGAGTGGGTGGTACATTTGAAGGTGTGGGTGGTACAGTTGAAGGAGTGGGTGGTACAGTTGAAGGAGTGGGTGATACAGTTGAAGGAGTGGGTGATACAGTTGAAGGAGTGGGTGGTACATTTGAAGGAGTGGGTGATACAGTTGAAGGAGTGAGTGATACAGTTGAAGGAGTGGGTGATACAGTTGAAGGAGTGGGTGGTACATTTGAAGGAGTGGGTGGTACAGTTGAAGGAGTGGGTGATACAGTTGAAGGAGTGAGTGATACAGTTGAAGGAGTGGGTGGTACAGTTGAAGGAGTGGGTGGTACAGTTGAAGGAGTGGGTGATACAGTTGAAGGAGTGGGTGCTGCAGTTGAAGGAGTGGGTGATACATTTGAAGGAGTGGGTGATACAGTTGAAGGGGTGGGTGGTACATTTGAAGGAGTGGGTGGTACAGTTGAAGGAGTGGGTGATACAGTTGAAGGAGTGGGTGCTGCAGTTGAAGGAGTGGGTGATACATTTGAAGGAGTGGGTGATACAGTTGAAGGAGTGGGTGGTACAGTTGAAGGAGTGGGTGATACAGTTGAAGGAGTGGGTGATACAGTTGAAGGAGTGGGTGATACATTTGAATGAGTGGGTGGTACATTTGAAGGAGTGGGTGATACAGTTGAAGGAGTGGGTGGTACAGTTGAAGGAGTGGGTGATACATTTGAAGGAGTGGGTGGTACATTTGAAGGAGTGGGTGATACAGTTGAAGGAGTGGGTGGTATAGTTGAAGGAGTGGGTGATACATTTGAAGGAGTGGGTGATACATTTGAAGGAGTGGGTGGTACATTTGAAGGAGTGGGTGATACAGTTGAAGGAGTGGGTGGTACATTTGAAGGAGTGGGTGGTATAGTTGAAGGAGTGGGTGGTACAGTTGAAGGAGTGGGTGGTACAGTTGAAGGAGTGGGTGATACAGTTGAAGGAGTGGGTGGTACATTTGAAGGAGTGGGTGGTACAGTTGATGGAGTGGGTGGTACATTTGAAGGAGTGGGTGGTACATTTGAAGGAGTGGGTGGTACAGTTGAAGGAGTGGGTGATACAGTTGAAGGAGTGGGTGGTACAGTTGAAGGAGTGGGTGGTACAGTTGAAGGAGTGGGTGATACAGTTGAAGGAGTGAGTGATACAGTTGAAGGAGTGGGTGGTACAGTTGAAGGAGTGGGTGATACAGTTGAAGGAGTGGGTGATACATTTGAAGGAGTGGGTGGTACATTTGAAGGAGTGGGTGGTACATTTGAAGGAGTGGGTGGTACAGTTGAAGGAGTGGGTGATACAGTTGAAGGAGTGGGTGGTACATTTGAAGGAGTGGGTGATACAGTTGAAGGAGTGGGTGGTACAGTTGAAGGAGTGGGTGGTGCAGTTGAAGGAGTGGGTGGTACATTTGAAGGAGTGGGTGATACAGTTGAAGGAGTGGGTGGTACATTTGAAGGAGTGGGTGATACAGTTGAAGGAGTGGGTGGTACATTTGAAGGAGTGGGTGGTACAGTTGAAGGAGTGGGTGGTACATTTGAAGGAGTGGGTGATACAGTTGAAGGAGTGGGTGGTACATTTGAAGGAGTGGGTGATACAGTTGAAGGAGTGCGTGGTACATTTGAAGGAGTGGGTGATACAGTTGAAGGAGTGGGTGGTACATTTGAAGGAGTGGGTGATACAGTTGAAGGAGTGGGTGGTACAGTTGAAGGAGTGGGTGGTACATTTGAAGGAGTGGGTGGTACAGTTGCAGGAGTGGGTGGTACAGTTGAAGGAGTGGGTGGTACAGTTGAAGGAGTGGGTGGTGCAGTTGAAGGAGTGGGTGGTGCAGTTGAAGGAGTGGGTGATACAGTTGAAGGAGTGGGTGGTACAGTTGAAGGAGTGGGTGGTGCAGTTGAAGGAGTGGGTGGTGCAGTTGAAGGAGTGGGTGATACAGTTGAAGGAGTGGGTGGTACAGTTGAAGGAGTGGGTGGTACATTTGAAGGAGTGGGTGATACAGTTGAAGGAGTGGGTGGTACATTTGAAGGAGTGGGTGATACAGTTGAAGGAGTGGGTGGTATATTTGAAGGAGTGGGTGATACAGTTGTAGGAGTGGGTGATACATTTGAAGGAGTGGGTGATACAGTTGAAGGAGTGGGTGATACAGTTGAAGGAGTGGGTGGTACATTTGAAGGAGTGGGTGGTACATTTGAAGGAGTGGGTGATACAGTTGAAGGAGTGGGTGATACAGTTGAAGGAGTGGGTGGTACATTTGAAGGAGTGGGTGATACAGTTGAAGGAGTGGGTGATACATTTGAAGGAGTGGGTGATACAGTTGAAGGAGTGGGTGGTACAGTTGAAGGAGTGGGTGATACAGTTGAAGGAGTGGGTGGTACAGTTGAAGGAGTGGGTGATACATTTGAAGGAGTGGGTGATACAGTTGAAGGAGTGGGTGATACAGTTGAAGGAGTGGGTGGTACAGTTGAAGGGGTGGGTGGTACAGTTGAAGGAGTGGGTGGTACATTTGAAGGAGTGGGTGGTACAGTTGAAGGAGTGGGTGATACAGTTGAAGGAGTGCGTGGTACAGTTGAAGGGGTGGGTGGTACAGTTGAAGGAGTGGGTGATACAGTTGAAGGAGTGGGTGCTGCAGTTGAAGGAGTGGGTGGTACAGTTGAAGGAGTGGGTGGTACATTTGAAGGAGTGGGTGCTGCAGTTGAAGGAGTGGGTGATACATTTGAAGGAGTGGGTGGTACATTTGAAGGAGTGGGTGATACAGTTGAAGGAATGGGTGATACAGTTGAAGGAGTGGGTGGTACAGTTGAAGGAGTGGGTGATACATTTGAAGGAGTGGGTGATTCAGTTGAAGGAGTGGGTGATACAGTTGAAGGAGTGGGTGATACAGTTGAAGGAGTGGGTGGTACATTTGAAGGAGTGGGTGATACAGTTGAAGGAGTGGGTGATACATTTGAAGGAGTGGGTGATACAGTTGAAGGAGTGGGTGATACAGTTGAAGGAGTGGGTGGTACATTTGAAGGAGTGGGTGGTACATTTGAAGGAGTGGGTGATACAGTTGAAGGAGTGGGTGATACAGTTGAAGGAGTGGGTGGTACATTTGAAGGAGTGGGTGATACAGTTGAAGGAGTGGGTGATACATTTGAAGGAGTGGGTGATACAGTTGAAGGAGTGGGTGGTACAGTTGAAGGAGTGGGTGGTACAGTTGAAGGAGTGGGTGGTACATTTGAAGGAGTGGGTGATACAGTTGAAGGAGTGGGTGGTACATTTGAAGGAGTGGGTGATACAGTTGAAGGAGTGGGTGGTACAGTTGAAGGAGTGGGTGGTACAGTTGAAGGAGTGGGTGCTGCAGTTGAAGGAGTGGGTGGTACAGTTGAATGAGTGGGTGCTGCAGTTGAAGGAGTGGGTGATACAGTTGAAGGAGTGGGTGATACATTTGAAGGAGTGTGTGATACAGTTGAAGGGGTGGGTGGTACATTTGAAGGAGTGGGTGATACAGTTGAAGGGGTGGGTGGTACATTTGAAGGAGTGGGTGATACATTTGAAGGAGTGGGTGATACAGTTGAAGGAGTGGGTGGTACATTTGAAGGAGTGGGTGATACAGTTGAAGGAGTGGGTGGAGCAGTTGAAGGAGAGGGTGGTACAGTTGAAGGAGTGGGTGATACAGTTGAAGGAGTGGGTGATACATTTGAAGGAGTGGGTGATACAGTTGAAGGGGTGGGTGGTACAGTTGAAGGAGTGGGTGGTACATTTGAAGGAGTGGGTGATACATTTGAAGGAGTGTGTGATACAGTTGAAGGAGTGGGTGGTACATTTGAAGGAGTGGGTGATACAGTTGAAGGAGTGGGTGATACAGTTGAAGGAGTGGGTGGTACATTTGAAGGAGTGGGTGGTACATTTGAAGGAGTGTGTGATACAGTTGAAGGAGTGGGTGGTACATTTGAAGGAGTGGGTGATACAGTTGAAGGAGTGGGTGATACAGTTGAAGGAGTGGGTGGTACAGTTGAAGGAGTGGGTGGTACATTTGAAGGAGTGGGTGGTACATTTGAAGGAGTGGGTGGTACATTTGAAGGAGTGGGTGGTACATTTGAAGGAGTGGGTGCTGCAGTTGAAGGAGTGGGTGATACAGTTGAAGGAGTGGGTGATACAGTTGAAGGAGTGGGTGGTACAGTTGAAGGAGTGGGTGCTGCAGTTGAAGGAGTGGGTGATACAGTTGAAGGAGTGGGTGATACAGTTGAAGGAGTGGGTGGTACAGTTGAAGGAGTGGGTGATACAGTTGAAGGAGTGGGTGGTACAGTTGAAGGAGTGGGTGATACAGTTGAACGAGTGGGTGATACAGTTGAAGGAGTGGGTGGTACAGTTGAACGAGTGGGTGCTGCAGTTGAAGGAGTGGGTGATACAGTTGAAGGAGTGGGTGGTACATTTGAAGGAGTGGGTGATACAGTTGAAGGAGTGGGTGATACATTTGAAGGAGTGGGTGATACAGTTGAAGGAGTGGGTGATACAGTTGAAGGAGTGGGTGGTACAGTTGAAGGAGTGGGTGGTACAGTTGAAGGAGTGGGTGATACATTTGAAGGAGTGAGTGATACAGTTGAAGGAGTGGGTGGTACAGTTGAAGGAGTGGGTGATACAGTTGAACGAGTGGGTGCTGCAGTTGAAGGAGTGGGTGATACAGTTGAAGGAGTGGGTGGTACATTTGAAGGAGTGGGTGATACAGTTGAAGGAGTGGGTGATACATTTGAAGGAGTGGGTGATACAGTTGAAGGAGTGGGTGATACAGTTGAAGGAGTGGGTGATACAGTTGAAGGAGTGGGTGCTGCAGTTGAAGGAGTGGGTGATACAGTTGAAGGAGTGGGTGATACAGTTGAAGGAGTGGGTGATACATTTGAAGGAGTGGGTGATACAGTTGAAGGAGTGGGTGGTACAGTTTAAGGAGTGGGTGGTACATTTGAAGGAGTGGGTGATACAGTTGAAGGAGTGGGTGGTACAGTTGAAGGAGTGGGTGATACATTTGAAGGAGTGGGTGGTACAGTTGAAGGAGTGGGTGGTACAGTTGAAGGAGTGAGTGATACAGTTGAAGGAGTGGGTGGTACATTTGAAGGAGTGGGTGGTACAGTTGAAGGAGTGGGTGATACAGTTGAAGGAGTGAGTGATACAGTTGAAGGAGTGGGTGGTACAGTTGAAGGAGTGGGTGATACAGTTGAAGGAGTGGGTGGTACAGTTGAAGGAGTGGGTGGTACAGTTGAAGGAGTGGGTGATACAGTTGAAGGAGTGGGTTGTGCATTTGAAGGAGTGGGTGGTACATTTGAAGGAGTGGGTGGTGCTGTTCGTGTCAGAGTGGCTTCAGGGGAGTCAGTGTGTGAAGGTGGTGTGGTGTCTAACAGCAATTGACTGTCTTAGTCAGTTGTCTTGCGATCGCAAGACCATTTTGGACATTGTTCGTGAGAGCTGCAAGTTGGATTCACTGAATCATTGGTGGAACGCGGGAGTGGGGGAGCTGCAAGGCCTCGGTTGTGGCGAGGAATAGGCCGGAACCCACAGTGTTGCCTGTTTACAGCTGCCAGGAGAGAGGCTCCGCTGGGGGCCGTGTGCCAGGGCATCCAGGCTGAAGTTGGTTCTGCCTCCCCAGTGTTCGCTTGGCAGAGGACAAGTTGTTTTGTGGTCCAGTGCAGATTTCCGAGGCATTGATGGACTGCGAGCCTGAAGCTGCAGTGTCGGCAGGAGAGAGGCATTGAAGCCGGTGTGCTCCACTAGGGGAGCTGTGGTGCAGGTCCCGGCTGGGGGCACCGGTGACTCTCAGCAGAAGACAAAATGTATGGTGGTCGACTGCAGATTTCTGTGGCACTCATGGACTCTTCTTTTCCCTGGCCGGCTTCATTTTACTGAGATCTTGTTTGGGCTAGGTGTGCTTTGTGCTGTCTCTCACTGTTGGTACTGTGCTTTGTGCCTTGACTCCAGAGTAACACTGTCCCGTTGGCTGCATTCATGAATATTCATGTGTGGTTGAATGCCATTGAAACCTGAATTGAATTGAAGTGAATCATCAGTGTTATGTGCTGTGTGACTGTGGTGAACTATGTACACCTGTCTGGACATGCCCCCTGCTGACTGCTCCTGTGGCTCCTCCCACAGACCCCTGTATAAAGGCAATTGGGGCACTGCTCCTCTCTCAGTCTCTGAGATGCTGTGCTCCCTTTTGCTGTTAATAAAAGCCTATCGTTCACCTCCCATCTCCGAGAGTTATAGATGGTGCATCAGTGACCCTAGCCACCTACTCCCATGGCTTCCACAACCAAGATTGTTCTTGGCAAATTTTTCAACAGAAATGATATGCCTTTGGCTTCTTCTGGGCAGAGTCTTTACAAGACGGGTGACCCCAGCCATTGTCAATACTCTTCGGAGATTGTCTGCCTGGTGTCAGAGGTCACATAACCAGGACTTGTGATCTGCACCAGAAGCTCATACGACCACCCACCACCTGCTCCCACGGCTTCACGTGACCCTGATCAGGGGCTAAGCATGTGCTACACCTTGCCCGAGGGAGACCCGCAGGCTAGCGGAGGGTTAGGGTGTCTTACATCACCTTTGCTAGAGATGTATCTCTACACCACTCTCCCCCCTCCCCCCCCCCCCACCACCACCGAGCAAAGAAAGGCTACTTATTTCCAGGCCAGAAGGAGACTGTGTTGGGCAGCTGGAGCTGCAGCTGGATGACAATAAACAATAGACAATAGACAATAGACAATAGGTGCAGAAGTAGACCATTCGGCCCCTCGAGTCTGCACCGTCATTCTGAGATCATAGCTGATCATTCACTATCAATACCCAGTCCCTGCCTTGTCCCCATATCCCTTGATTCCCCTATCCATCAGATATCTATCTAGCTCCTTCTTGAAAGCATCCAGAGAATTGGCCTCCACCGTCTTCCGAGGCAGTGCATTCCACACCTCCACAACTCTCTGGGAGAAGAAGCTCTTCCTCAACTCTGTTTTAAATAACTGACCTCTTATTCTCAATCCATTCCCTCTGGTACTGGACTCTCTCAACATCTGGAACATATTTCCTGCCTCAATCCTATCAAATCCTTTAATTATCTTAAACGTTTCAATCAGATCCCCTCTCAATCTCCTCAATTCCAGTGTGTACAAGCCCAATCTCTCCAATCTCTCTGCGTAAGACAGCCCTGCCATCCCAGGAATCAACCTAGTGAATCTACGCTGCACTTCCTCAATTGCCAGAATGTCCTTCTTTAAACCTGGAGACCAAAACTGTACACAATATTCCAGGTGTGGTCTCACCAGGGCCCTGTACAAATGCAAAAGGACATCCTTGCTCTTGTACTCAATTCCCCTTGTAACAAAGGCCAACATTCCATTTGCCCTCTTCATTGCCTGTTGCACTTGCTCATTCACCTTCATTGACTGATGAACTAGGACTCCTAGGTCTCTTTGCATTTCTCCCTTACCTAACTCTACACCGTTCAGACAATACTCTGCCCTCTTGTTCCTGCTTCCAAAGTGGATAACTTCACATTTATTCACATTGAATGACATCTGCCAAGTATCTGCCCACTCACCCAGCCTATCCAAGTCTCCCTGTATTCTCCTAACGTCCTCTTCGCATGTCACACTGCAACCCAGTTTAGTATCGTCAGCAAACTTGCTGATATAGTTTTCAATGCCCTCATCTAAATCGTTGACATAAATCGTAAAGAGCTGTGGTCCCAATACAGAGCCCTGTGGTACCCCACTAGTCACCTCCAGCCAGTCCGAGAAACACCCATTCACTGCTACCCTTTGCTTTCTATCTGCCAACCAGTTTTCTATCCACCTTCGGCTTGTTAGGGAAAGTGAAGAGGTGATAGACAAGAGCTACAGGGAGGTAGTAACCCCAAGGCTACAGGAGACAGATAAATGGGTGACTGTCAGGACAGGGAAGGGAGAACATCAGATAGTGGAGAGTATCCCTGTGGCTGTCCCCTCAACAATAAGTACTGCTGGGGATGGACTTACCTGGGGGAAACAACAGCGGCTGTGCCTCTGGCCCTGTGTACGAGGATGGCAGCAGTAACAGGGGGACACATAGGTGATCCAGTGGATGCAAAAAAGAAACACGGATGGTAGTTGGCCTCCCAGGTGCCAGGGTTCGTGGTGTTTCTGAACGTGTCCACAATGTCCTGAAGTGGGAAGGTGAACGGCCAGAGGTCGTGGTGCTACTGGTACCAAAGACATAGGCAGGAAGAGGGAGGAGGTCCTGAAAACAGAACACGCAGAATTCGGAAGGAGCTGAGAAGCAGAGCCTCAAGAGCAGTAATCTTGGGATTGCTGCCTGTGCCACGTGACAGAGAGGATAGATATAGAATGACGAGGTAGATAAATGCGTGGCTGAAGATTTGGAGCAGGGGGCAGGAATTCTGATTTAGAAACATAGAAAACCTACAGGCCCTTCGGCCCACAAAGCTGTGCTGAACATGCACTTACTTTAGAAATTAACTAGGGTTACTCATACCCCCTATTTTTCTAAGCTCCGTGTACCTGTCCAGAGTTTCATAAAAGACCCTATCGTATCCGCCTCCACCACCGTCGCCAGCAGCCCATTCCACACACTCACCACTCTCTGGGCAAAAAACTTACCCCAACATCTCCTCTGTATCTACTCCCCAGCACCTTAAAACTGTGCCCTCTCGTGCTAGCCATTTCAGCCCTGGGAAAAAGCCTCTGACTATCCACACAATCAATGCCTCTCATCATCCTGTACACCTCTATCAGTTCACCCCTCATCCGCCGTCACACCAAAGAGAAAAGGCCGAGTTCACTCAACCTATTCTCATAAGGCACGCACCCCAATCCAGATAACATCCTTGTAAATCTCCTCTGCACCCTTTCTATGGCTTCCACATCCTTCCTGTAGTGAGGCGACCAGAACTGAGCACAGTACTCCAAGTGGGGTCTGACCAGGGTCCTATACAGCTGCAACATTACCTCTCGGCTCCTAAATTGAATTCCACGATTGATAAAGGCCAGTACACCGTATGTCTTCTTAACCACAGAGACAACCTACACAGCTGCTTTGAGCGTCCTATGGACTCTAACCCCAAGATCCCTCTGATCCTCCACACTGCCAAGAGTCTTACCATTAATACTATATTCTGTCAACGTATTTGACCTACCAAAATGAACCATTTCACACTTATCTGGGTTGAACTCCATCTGCCACTTCTCAGCCCAGATTTTCATCCTATCAATGTCCCACTGTAACCCCTGACAGCCGTCCACATTATCCACAACACCCCCAACCTTTGTGTCATCAGCAAATTTACTAACCTATCCCTCCACTTCCTCATCCAGGTCATTGATAAAAATCACGAAGAGAAGGGGTCACACAACAGATCCCTGAGCCACTCCACTGGTGACCGACCTCCATGCAGAATATGACCCATCTACTCTTTGCCTTCTGTAGGCAAGCCAGTTCTGGATCCACAAAGAAATGTCCCCTTGGATCCCATGCCTCCTTACTTTCTCAATAAGCCTTGCGTGGGGTACCTTATCAAATGCCTTGCTGAAATCCATATACACTACATCTACTGTTCTACCTTCATCAATGTGTTTAGTCATGTCCTCAAAAAAGTCAATCTGGCTTGTAAGGCACAACCTGCCCTTGACAAAGCCATGCTGACTATTCCTAATCATATTATGCCTCTCCAAATGTTCATAAATCCTGCCTCTCAGGTTCTTCTCCATCAACTTACCAACCGCTGAAGTAAGACTCACTGTTCTATAATTTCCTGGGCTATCTCTACTCTCTTTCTTGAATAAAGGAACAACATCTGCAACCCTCCAATCCTCCAGAACCTCTCCCGTCCCCATTGATGACGCAAAGATCATTGCCAGAGGCTCAGCAATCTCCTCCCTCACTTCCCACAGTAGCCTGGGGTACATCTTGTCCAGTCGCAGAGACCTTTTCAATTTGATGCTTTCCAAAAGCTCCAGCACATCCTCTTTTTTAATATCTATATGCTCAAGCTTTTCAGTCTGCTGTAAGTCATCCCTACGATCGCCGAGATCCTTTTCCGTAGTGAATACTGAAGCAAAGTATCCATTAAGTACCACTGCTATCTTCTTTGGTTCCATACACATTTTTCCACTGTCACACTTGATTGGTCCTATTCTTTCATATCTTAACCTCTTGCACTCCACATACTTATAGAATGCCTTGGGATTTTCTTTAATCCTGATCGCTAAGGCCTTCCGGCTCTCCTAATTTCACTCTTAAGCTCCTTCCTGCTAGCCTTATAATCTTCTAGATCTCTATCACTACCTAGGTTTTTTGAAACTTTTGTAAGCTTTTCTTTTCTTCTTGACTAGATTTTCAACAGCCTTTGTACACCACAGTTCCTGTACCCTACCATTCTTTCCCTGTCTCATTGGAACATACCAATGCAGAACGCCACGCAACTACCTGCTGAACATTTACCCCATTTCTGCCATACAAATCCCTGAGAACATCTGTTTCCAATCTATGCTTCCAAGTTCCTGCCTGATAGCTTCATATTTCCCCTTACTCCAATTAACTGTTTCCCTAACTTGTCTGTTCCTATCCCTCTCCAACACTATGGTAAAAGAGATAGAATTGTGATCACTATCTCCAAAATGCTCTCCCACTGAGAGACCTGACACCTGACCAGGTTCATTTCCCAATACCAGATCAAGTACAGACTCTCCTCTTGTAGGCTTATCTACATATTGTGTCAGGAAACCTTTCTGAACACACCTAACAAACTCCACCCCATCTATACCCCTTGCTCTAGGGAGATGCCAATCGCTATTTAGGAAATTAAAATCTCCCACCATGAAAACCCTGCTATTATTACACCTTTCTAGAATCTGTCTCTCTATCTGCTGCTTGATGACCCTGTGGTGACATTTGGTGGTCTATAAAAAACACCCAGTAAAGTTATTGACCTCTTCCTGTTTCTAATTTCCACCCACAGAGACTCCGTAGACAATCCCCCCATGACTTCCTCCTTTTCTGCAGCCGTGACACTATCTCTGATCAACAGTGCCTTGCCCCCACGTCTTTTGCCTCCCTCCCTGTCCTTCCTGAAATATCTAAAGCCCGACATTTGAAGTAACCATTCCTGTCCCTGAGCCATCCAAGTCTCTGTAATGGTCACCACTCAAAGTACTGATCCACACTCTAAGCTCATCCACTTTGTTCATGATGCTTCTTACGTTAAAATGAACACATCTCAAACCATCAGTCTGAGCACATCCCTTCTCTATTACCTGCCTATCCTCCCTTTCACACTGTCTACAAGCTTCTTCTATTTGTGAGCCAACCACCCCTTCCACTGTCTCTTCAGTTCCCACCCCCCCAACAATTCTAGTTTAAACTCTCCCCAGTAGCCATAGCAAACCTCCCTGCCAGGATATTGGTCCCCCACGGATTCAAGTGCAACCCGTCCTTTTTGTACAGGTCACACCCGCCCCAAAGGAGGTCCCAATGATCCAGAAATCTGAATCCCTGCCCCCTGCTCCAGTCCCTCAGCCATGCATTTATCCTCCACCTCATCCTATACGTATTCTCACTGTTGTGTGGCACAGGCTGTAACCCCAAGATTACTACCTTTGAGGTCCTGCTTCTCAACTTCCTTCCTAACTCCCTGTAGTCTTCTTTCAGGTCCTCCTCCCTTTTCCTGCCTATGTCATTGGTACCAATATGTACCACGACCTCTGGCTGTTCTCCTTCTCACTTCAGGATATCGTGGACACGATCAGAAACATCCCAGACCCTGGCACCTGGGAGGCAAACTACCATCCGTGTTTCTTTCCTGTGTCCACAGATTCGCCTGTCTGACCCCCTAACTACAGAGTCCCCTATCACTACTATCTTCTTCCTCCTTTCCCTCCCCTCCTGAGCTACAGGGCCGGACTCTGTGCTAGAGGCACAGCCACTGCTGCTTCCCCCAGGTAGGTCCCCCACCCCCCCGCCAACAGTGCTCAAGCAGGAGTAGTTATTGTTAAGGGGGGCAGCCACTAGGGTACTCTCTAGTATCTGACTCTTGCCCTTTCCTCTCCTGACTGTTACCCACCTATCTGTCTCCCCAGGCCAGGTGTGACTACCTGCCTATAACTCCTCTCTATCACCTTCTCACTCTCCCTGACCAGACGAAGGTCATTGAGCTGCAGCTCCAGTTCCCTAACCCGGTCCCTAAGGAGCTGCAGCTCGACGCACCGGGTGCAGATGTGGCCGTCTGGGAGGCTGGAAGTCTCCCGGACATCCCACATCCGACACCCAGTACAGAACTCCGGCCTCACAGGCGTAATTCCTATTCCTCAAAAGTAACCTACCTCACCTCGACCTATTATTGCCGAAGCCCTGTTGTGCCAAAGCCCTCCTGTTCTGTCTTGTTCTACTCTGACGCCCGCTCTACAAAGCTGTCTCCTTTTAAAACTCTTCCCGCTGGTCTAACTCATTGACGTCCATGCGCTTGCGCAGTCGTGCCTTGATCAGATTTCTGGATAATTGGGACCTCTTCTGGGGAAGGTGGGGCCTGTACAAAAGAGACGGATTACACGTGAATCCAAGTGGTCCCAATATCCTTGCGGGCAGGTTTACGAGAGCTGTTGGGAGTGGTTTAGACTAATATGGCAGGGGGACGGGAACCAGGACGATAGAGCTGAGAATGAGCCAGCAGGTTTACAAGTAGATGATGGGTGTAACATGAATGTAAGGAAGGACAAGCCTGGGTACAAGTGCAGAGAGAACAAAGAGTTAAGTTGTACCACAGAGGCAAAATTCAAAAGGGCGAAGATTGCAGGACTGAAGGTGGTGTATTTAAATTGTGTGTAGCATTCTGAATAAGGTGGATGAACTTGTGGTGCAGCTAGAGATTGGTCGGTATGACATTTCGGGCATCACTGAGTCATGGCTGAAAGAAGGCCATAGCTGGGAGCTTAACGTCAAAGGATATACTTTGTATTGAAAGGACAGGCAGGAAGGCATAGGTGGTGTTGTGGCCCTGTTGGTAAGAGATGGAATTACATCTTTAGAGAGAGGTGATTATAGGGTCAGAGAATGTTGAATCTTTGTGGGTGGAGTTAAGAAACTGCAAGGGTAAAAAAACCATTATGGGAATTGTATATAGGCCTCCAAATAGTAGCCAAGATGTGGGATTGAGATTGCAAAGGGAGCTGGAAAAGGCATGTAATAAGGGTAATGACACAATTGTAATGGGGGACTTCAATATGCAAGGGGATTAGGAAAATCAGCTGGTGCTGGATCGCAATAGAGGGAATTTGTGGATGGTTTTTTAGGGCAATTTGTGCCTGAGCCTGCTCGGGGAAAAGCCATTTCCGATTGGGAGTTGTGTAATATCCCAGATCTCAGCGGGGAGCTTAATGTAAATGAACCCTTAGGAGGCAGTGATCTTAATATGATTGAATTCATACTGCAATTTGAGAGGGAGTTGCATAAGTCACATGTATCAGTATTGTAAAGGGAATTACAGAGGCTCGAGAGAGAGGAGCTTGCCCAGGCGGATTGGAGGGGGATACTGGCAGGGATGATGACAGAGCAGAAATGGCTGAAGTTTTTGGGAATATTTCACAAGGTGCAGGATAGATATATCCCACAGAAGAAGTTTTCAAATGGCAGGGGTGGGCAACTGTGGCAGATAAGGCAAGTGAAGGAGTATATAAAAGCCAAAGAAAGGGCATATAAGTTGGCAAAGGTGATGATTGTGTAGTTGATGATTGGGAGGCTTTTAAAATCCAACAAAAGGCAACTAAAAATGTTATAAGAAGGGAAAAGATGCAATATGAGGGCAAACTAGCCAATAATATAAAGCAGGATACTAAACATTTTTCAGATATATAAAGAGTAGAAGGGAGGTGAGAGTTGATCACTGGAAATGATGCAAAGAAATAGACGAAGAAATGGCAGATGAACTTACTGGGTACTTTTCATCAGTCTTCACTGTGGAAGACACTAGCTGTATGCCAGAGGTCCGTGAGTGAGCAGGAGTGAGTGCCATTGCTATTGTTATGCCCACAGCCCCCTCCTTTGTGAGAATCGCAAGAGCACTAGTTGAGGGAGGGTCAGTAGACCCAGGAAATGGGAGAGAGAGAGAGAGGGACGTGCGGAATGCCTCGTTTCCCCCCCCCCCCCAGCGATGCAAAATAACGCGACATTGACCATTGTCTCCTGGAGACCACGTTTGTGGATTGGGGACTATGCTACGTGCAAGCCCTCGGGCAAAGTGGGCTGGTTGAGAGAGAGAGATTGCATCATCCCAACCTGATTGACATCTGAGACCCCGTGAGGAAGTACAAAAGAGGGTCTGGGGGAACACCCCCTTCAGACGCACCAGAAGAAACGCTAACGATCTCGTAGTAGCGGGAAGCCATTTGAAGGAAGTCATGTGCGTTCGATTCCGTTGCTGGAATCGGTGACTGGAACCATGGAAACCAGCTTTTAGCTAACAACGGGGAAGCCCGCTCCCCTGATTCAATGGATTTGCTTCATTAAAGACCCGGGCAAGTTTCTTTTCTCACCAATCTCTCTCTCTCTCCAACAAGTGAAAACCCAGCGGTCCCCAAAGGCTGAAGCCTGCAGGAACTGAGTGACTTTTATATTTCCATCGGACAATATATTATCCCCTAGACAAACGATCGAGCTGGTTCTTATTGATGGTTATTATTAGACCCGCGCTTTTAGATTGAGTAGTGACGACATATTTTAGCTGAATGTTTGAATTAAGCTTACTTTTGTGCCCCTTTCATAAATAAAGACTTTTAAAAATAGTACCATCAGACTTCAACGGACCTCTCTATCTTTGCTTCGTAACATTATTACAAAGGAAAAAGTGTTGGGCAAACTCAAAGGTCTTAAGATGGATAAGTCATCCGGACCAGATGGACTACATCCCAGAGTCCTGGGAGAGGTTGCTGAAGAGATAATGGATGCATTGGTCATGATCTTTCAAAAATCACTTGATTCTGGGATGGTCCTGGAGGACTGGAAGATTGCAAATGTCACTCCACTCTTTAAGAAGTAAGGAAGGCAAAAGAATGGAAATTATAGACTAGTTAGCCTAACCTCAGTGGTTGGGAACGTGGTAACGATGAGGTTTTGGGGTTCTTGGAGACTAATGATGAAATAAGTCAAAATCAGCATGGTTTCTGCGAAGGCAAATCTTGCCTGCAAAAATATCAGAGTTCTTCGAGGAAACAGCAAGCAGGTTAGACAAAGGAGAGGCAGTGGATGTTATTTACTTGGGTTTTCAGAAGGCATTCGATAAGGTGCTGCTCATGAGGCTGCGTAATAAGATAAAATCCTATGGCGTTATGGAAAGATACTGGCATGGGGGATTTTGGAATGGCTGAAAGACAAGAGGCAGCTAGTTGGAATAAAGGGGCCCTTTTCTGGTTGGCTGCCCGTGACCAGTGGTGTCCTCAGGGTCAGTATTGGGACAGCTGCTTTTCACATTGTGTGTCAGTGATTTGGATAATGGAATTGATGGCTTTGTGGCCAAGTTTTTGGATGATACCAAGATAAGTGGAGGGATGGGTGATGCTGAAGAAGCAATGGGATTTCAGCAGGACTTAGACAAATCTGACGAATGGGCAAAAAAGTGGCAGATGGAATACAGTGTTTGGAAACATATGATAATGCTTCTTGGTAAAAGGTACAACAGTGCGGACTATTATCTAAATGGGGAGAAGGTTCAATGATCAGAGGTGCAGAGGGACCTAGGAGTCCTCGAGCAAGACTCCCACATTTACAGGTTGAGCCTTTATAAGTCACTAGTCAGGCCACCCTTGGAGTATTGTCCACAATTTTGGGCTCCATATCTCAGAAAGGTTGTGTTGTCATCAAAGAGAGTCCAGAGGAGGTTCATGAGGATGATTCTGGGAATGAAGAAGTTAACGTGAGGAGCATTTGACAGTCTTGGGCCTGTTCTCACTGGAATTTAGAAGAATGTGGGGGGATCTCACTGAACCCTACAGAATGTTGAAAGGACTAGATAAGGTGGATGTGGAGAGGATGTTTCCTCTGGTGGAGGTATCCAGAACTAGAGGGCACGGCCTCAAAATTGAGGGGTGACCTTTTAGAACAGAGGTAATCTTTTTTAGCCAGAGAGCAGTGAATCTGTGGAGTGCTCTGCCACAGACTGTGGTGGACGCCAAGTCCGTGTATATATACTTAAGGTGGAAGTTGATGGTTTCCTGATTAGTCAGGGCATCAAAGGGTATGGTGAGAATGCAGGGGTGTGGGGTTGGGTGGGTTCCAGGATCAGCCATGATGGAATGGTGCAGACAACTTGATGGGCTGAATGGCCTAATGATGCTCCTATGTCTTATGGTCTAATGTTCTAAGGATCTCTTACTGTGCTGTATCCCTAAATAAAAGGAAATAAGTAAGCTTCATTGGATTGTAGAACATCCAGTCACAGCCATGGTTGTAGTCTCAGTCTCTGGAGGAGCAGGAACGATGCGGGCATTCAGACCCTCCTGCATCTCAGAGGCGTCTTCTGAAGTCCTGTCTCCAGGAGGCCCATCATTCTCACCAATCTGAATCACACAGTTCCCTCATCAAACACTGTTGCATCAAAGCAAAACGCTGTGTGATTGCAGCTGGGTCTACTTGTTCACCAGTCCCCATCGATGGAGAACAACTCTCATTCATTTCAGAGAAGTTAAGATTAGTTTTATTTGTCATATGTACATCAAAATGTAGTGAACTACAACATCCTACCCACCATCAACTCTTTGTCGGATTGTAAACATAAGAAATTCTGCAGATGGTGGAAAACAAAGACACAGGCACAAAGTGCTGGAGGAACTCGGCAGATCAGGCAGCAACTATGGAAATGAATAAACAGTCGATGTTTCAGGCCATGACCCTTTTTCAGGACTTGTGGGATGATATCTTTTGGATACCACTGTGAAGAAAGAGGCCAATCATAAGACCACAAGACATTGAAGCAGAATTAGGCCTTTCCATCATGGCTGATTTATTAACCCTTTCAATCCATTCTCCCCAATTGTCAGAGAGCATTATACTCATAGGCTGAAGATCTGAAATACTGGACTCCTAGACTTTGATTTCAAATCTCCCCCACGGGTCTGTCACCTCCTCCGGCCTCAGAGATCCGCACCATTTCCCACCTTCTGAGCATCCCCAGGTCTGACTGCTGTTAAAGCATGTTCCCTCGGGGAAAATCAAAGCACAAGACAAGTGAGAAAACTGTGTTCAAAAACAAATTAAAATTAGCATTTGACGGAAGAAAGAGGTTTTTACTGTTGCCAAGAAGAAAAGGTGATGATTGGGAGGGTGACAGAATTTAACAAAAGATGTTGAAAAATCAGACAAAGGGAAAGAAAGTGGAATGTGTTTTAACTCAAGATTCATGATTCGAGATTGTTTAATGTCATATCCAGTACACAAGTGTGAAGCAGAACAAAATAATTGTTCCTCAGATCTGATGCAGCACAAAAACCACAATAACATAAAGAAGACAATAATAACAGAAAAACACAGTAAGATAAAGAAGACAATAATAAAAAAACACAATAAATACGAATCCATAAAAACTCATACATTGATTGCATGTACATTGTCTGGACATAAGATGACTCTGACCAGAAATGGTAAGGTTGGGGGTGTGAAGGGGTGAGTTGGTGGACGTGTTGATCAGCTTTACTGCCCGGGGAAAAGAACCATTTTTGGTTCTGGTGGTCTGGGTGTGGACGCTACGTAGCCTCCTCCCTGATGGGAGTGGGGCAGACTGTCCATGAGCAGGGTGGGTGGGATCCTTCATGATGTTACTGGCCCTTTTCTGGTACCTTTCTGTGTATATGTCCTTGATGGTGGGTAGACTGGTGCCAGTGTGCGTTGGGTAATTTTGACTACCTATTGTAAGTTAAATTAAATAAGTAGTATTAAATAGTAGTATTTGGAATATATACTTACCATCTGTCAAAAAGAGAGCAAATGTAGTGTTCATGGGTTCACTGTCCAGTCAGGATTCTGATGGCAGAGGGGAAGAAGCTGTTCCTGAAAAGTTGAGTGTGTGACTTCAGGCTTGTGTACCTCCTCCCTGATGGTGGCAATGTCCTGGCTGATGGGGGTCCTTAAAGGCGGATGCCACCTGGCTTTTTGAAGGTGTTATTGCTGTACTAATCTATGTTCTATGTATCCTCGATACTGCGACGACTGGTGCCCATGATAGAACTGGCTCCGTTTACAATTTCTGCAGCTCTTTCTGATCCTGTGCAGTGACCCCTCCGTACCAGACACCAGTTAGAATGGTCTTTATGGATGAAGGCTAAGGAAAGCTCAAATCCCTTTTATGAAAAAAATCACAGAGTGAACAGAGACTGCAAATGGATGTGATTAGCAAGTCCGGGAGAAGTTCAGACTTCGATGCTCATTAGTGCAGTCTCGCACCTGGGAGGTGACTGTGGATTCAATTAGATCACATTGTGATTAGACGAAGGTTTCAGGTATTTCCTGATGAATGGTTAGGCAAACTCCTCTCTTGGGCAGAAAGCATCACATCATCACAGAAAAGGTACCATTCTGTCCATCGAGTCTCTGCTTGCTCTATGCAAAGTGGTTAGTGGTTTACGGTGCCAAAGATCCAGTTCAATTCCTGCTGCTGCCTGTGAGGAGTCTGCATGTTCTCCCCGTCACCGCGTGGATCTCCTCCGGGTGCCCCGGTGTCCTCCCGAATTCCAAATACATCCAGGTAAGCAGGTTAATTGTGCGGCGTGGACTCGTTGGGCCAGAAGGGCCTGTTACTGTGCTGTACCTCAAAAAAAATTAAAGAGCACTCCCGATCCTCTGAAATAAACACAAAACACCAGTGGAACTCAACAGGTCAGGTAGCATCAATGGAGAAGATTAACAGTCGATGTTTTGGGCCAAGACCCTTCATCAGGACTGGAAAGGACGGAAGCTAAAATTAAAGGGTGGGGTGAGTGAGGGAGGGAAGGAGGGAAGGTAATGGTGTGAGAAGCTGGGAGGTGATAGGTGGAAGAAAAGGGCCGAAGAAGAAGGAGTCTGATATGGGAGGACAGTGGATCATGGGAGAAAGGTCAGCCTGAAATAAAATGGTGGAAACTCTCTGTAACTCTAACAGTATTCCGGTACAATTTTTCCCTTTGCATTCCCTTGATTTCCTGATGTATGGATGAATATCAGAGCAAAGTATTTCACCAGTTATCAGCCAGCTCCATCATGAGCACTGGCCTCCCCAGCATCGAGGACACCTTCAAAAGGTGATGCCTCTGAAATGTGGCATCCATCATTGAGGACCCAGGACATCCCCTCTCCTCATTGCTGCCATCAGGGAGGAGGTACAGCAGCCTGAAGACACACACTCAATGTTTCAGGAGCAGCTTCTTCCTCTCCGCCATCAGATTTCTGAATGGACAATGAACCCATAAACACTACCTCACTACTCTTTCCTCTCTTTTTGCACTAGTTATTTGATATATATCCTTCTTATTGTAATTTACAGATTTTAGTATTCTGTATTGCATTGTACTGCTACCACAAATTAAACAAATTTCAGACATAAGCTGGTGATATTAAACCTGAATGAATGATTCTTGTTTAGCATTAACTGATCCTCAGTCCACAGATATCACTCATCTACTTTTTCCATTGCAGGCTTTTTCCACTAAGGTTGGGTGAGATGAGAACTAGAGGTCATAGGTTAAGGGTGAAAGGTGAAATACTTAACGTGAACCTGGCGAGGATCTTCTTCACTGGTAGTGAGAATAAGGAATGAACTGCCAGCAGAGGTGGTGCATGTGGGCTCGAATTTCAACATTGAAGAGAAATTTGGATAGATACATGGATGGGAGAGGCATGGAGGGCTCTGGTCCAGGGGAAGGTCAATGGGATGAGGCAGATTAATAATTCAGCATGGATAGATGGTGGGAAGGCCTGCTTCTCTGTCGTAGCTTTCTATGACTCCGTGCTAATGTTTACATTTTATTTGCACTTGCAGTTGTATCCATGAATAAATATTTTATATGTTGAAGTTGAGGAAGTGACATGGACACAAGGACTCTGGAAGCTCCTGGGAAGGGTTCCAGCCATCAGGAGGGACTCTTTTCTAGTCTACAGGCTGATCTGGAAGATGACCTTAGACCTTAAGACCATAAGATATAGGAGCAGAATTAGGCCAATTTAGCCCATTGAAATGTACTGCTAATTCACTGCTAATGTAATGGCTTCTCTGTAATGTTCACTGCTGAGGTGACGGTTTCTCTGTAGCGGCAATGTTTGGGTTATGACTGGAGATAACGGGACTGTGGTAAGCGTGTTAGCCAGTCAGAGATTGTTGCTCTGTCTTGTGATTACGGAAGGGGATTTTTCGCGGTCTTTTGGCCGGGAAGAGATGAGGAGAGAAGACGCAAATGGAGTGAGTTGGTAGACCGCTGGGTGGGGTGGACTTGGAGTGAAGGTTTGAAGGGCAGTGACAATCGGAGGAGGTCGATGGTGGATGATCGCCTTGTCAGTGAGCTCCAACGTTGCTCAATGGACTGTTTAATAAGACTGGGCCTTTTTTTTCTATTTTTTCATATCTTTACTAACCATATAGTAAAAGTAAGAATTATAAAGCTTAATCGTTCAATCACATATTGTATACTGTTTGTTATTTTGTGGTACTGATTTGAAACAGGGGACACATCGTGCAGCATCCACACAAACGAGATTTCTTAAGTTTAGCTGAGCCGAGGGCTATCACCCCTTATGTTAAACTGCTAGCTGAAGCGAGAGTTACGGAGATGTATCCCAGGCTACCATATGAAGCAAGGGATGAGATGCTCAGCCTCTGGTGATGATTTTTGCATCATCAATTGGGACAGGAGAAGTACCAGAGGATTGGTAGGTTTGCAAACATTGGTTCCATGTTCAAGAAAGGGAGTAGAGATAACCCAGGAAATTATAGACCAGTGAGTCTGACTTCAGTGCTGGGCAAGTTGTTGGAAGAGATCCCGAGAGGCAGGACTTATGAGCATTTGGAGAGACATAATCTGATTAGGGATAGTCAGTATGGCTTTGTCAAGAGCAAGTTGTGCCTTACAAATCTGATTGAATTCTTTGAGGATGTAACAAAACACATTGATGAAGGTAGAGCAGTGGATGTAGTGTATATGGATTTCAGCAAGGCATTTAATAACATTCCCCATGCAAGACTCCTTCAGAAAGTAAGGAGGCATGGGATCCAAAGAGGCCTTGCTTTGTGGATCCCGAATTGGCTTGCCCACAGAAGACAAAGGGTGGTTATAGAAGGTTTATATTCTGCATGGAGGTCAGTGACCAGTGGTGATCCTCAGGGATCTGTTCTGGGACGACCCCTCTGATTTTTATAAATGACCTGGATGAGGAAGTGGAGGGATGGGTTAGTAAATTTGCTGATAACACAAAGGTTAGGGGTGTTGTGGATAGTGTGGAGAGCTGTCACGGGTTACACTGGAACATCGATAGGGTGCAGAACTGGGCTGAGAACTGGCAGATGGAATTCTACCCAGGTAAGTGTGAAGTGGTTTATTTCGGTAGGTCAAATTTGAAGACAGAATATAATATTAATGGTAAGACTCCCGGCAGTGTGGAGAATCAACAAGATCTTGGGGTCCGAGTCCATAGGACACTCAAAGCTGCAGCACAGGTTGACTCTGTGGTTAGGAAGGAATATGGTGTGTTGGCCTTCATCAATTGTGGGATTGAGTTCAAGAGCTGTGAAGTAATGTTACAGCTATATAAGCCTTGGTCAGAACCCACTTGGAGTACTGTATTCAGTTCTGGTTGTCTCACTACAGGAAGGATGTGGATACTATAGAGAGAGTGCAGAGGAGACTTACAAGGATGTTTCCTGGATTGGGGAGCGTGCCTTATGAGAATAGGTTGAGTGAACAGGGCCTTTTCTCCTTGGAGCAATGGAGGATGAGAGGTGACCTGACAGAGGTGTACAAGATGATGAGAGGCATTGATCGTGTGGATAGTCAGAGGCTTTTTCCCAGGGCTGAAATGGCTAACATGAGAGGCACAGTTTTAATGTGCTTGGAAATAGGTAGAAAGGGGGTGTCAGAGGTAAGTTTGTCACACAGAGAGTGGAGGGTGTGTGGAATGCACTGTCAGTGACGGTGGTAGAGGCGAATACAATAAGGTCTTATAAGAGACTCTTAGATAGGTACATGGAGCTTAGAAACACAGAGGGCTATGTGGTGGGGAAATTCTAGGCAGCTTCTAGAGTCGGTTGCATGGTCGGCACAACATTGTGGGCCGAAGGGCCTGTAATGTGTTGTAGATTTTCTATGTTACTACATTTCTATGAGCCTGCTCCGCCATTTCATCATGTCTGATGCAATTTTCCTCTCAGCTCCTACCTTCTCTCCATATCCCTTCATGCTCTGATCAATCAAGAATCTATTAACCTCTGCCTTAAATATACATAAGACGTGGCTTCCTCAGCTGCCTGTGGCAAAGAATTCCACAAATTCTCCACTCTGGCTAAAGAAATCCCTGCTTGTATCCGTTGGAAAAGGACGCCCCTCTATTCTGAGGCTGTGACCTTGTGCATTAGGGGTGGACAAGGATAAGTACTTCACCTGAGACTGGGGGAGGTGAATCGAATCATAGACTCATAGAAACAATAGCACAGAAATAGGCCCTTTGGCCCATCTAGTCCATACTGAGCCATTTACACTGCCTATTCCCTTGACCTGCCCTCCAGATCCCTACCATCCATGCACCTATCAAAGCCTCTTTAAACAGTCGAAGTCGAGCTCGCACACTCCACTTGTGCTCGCCACCCTTTGAGTGAAGAAGTTTCCCCTTAAACTTCTCACCTTTCACCCTTAACCCATGACCTCTAGTTGTAATCCCACCCAATTTCAGATATAAACCAGTCTTAAACAGACCCACCTCTCTAGAAGTGTCTCTCCCCAGGGTGGAGTGTTAAATTCCACTACCTAGGGAGTCACTTTTGAGAACTCTACAACTCATGTTCTTAGTACTATTTATTTATTATCTGTATTTGCAGTTTGTCTCCTTTTGCACATCATTTGTCTTTTCACTGATTCCTTTGTTCTACTATGAATGCCCACAAGAAAATGATCCCATGATATGCGGACCAGCTTGGGGCATCAGTGTCCTGAGTTCAGTTCCAACGTCCTCTGTAAGCAAGTTTGTACCTTGTTTTGTGTGTGTACACGGGTTTCCTCCCACGGTTCATAGACGTACCGGCTGGTAGGTTAACTGGTCATTGTAAATTGTCCTGTGATTAGGCAAGGGTTAAATCGGTGGGTTGCTGGACAGCACGGCTCGAAGGGCCAGAAGGGCCTGTGCTGTGCTGTATCTCTAAATGAGTAAGTGAAGGAAGTAGATAGTGACATCATGCTCTGTATGTACTTTAATAATAAACTTACTTTGAAATACAAAGCTTCCTCCCACTCAGGGCACCTGGTGAGGGAGCGGTAGGGATGGGTAAGAGAGGACTTTGACTCATGTTGGTGTGGGAGTTGGAAGGAAGGTGGAAACAGATCCCACACGAAGGCTCAATAGGGAATGGTTGTAGGTGATAAGCAGTTTTATATTCCGATGAATCCAGCAAGTGGAAGGTCTTCTGCTGATACCAGAGGGTGTGAGAGAGATTAGTCTCAGAGGGGATGTGAGGGGCAGGTTTCTTTTCGCAGAGGGCGGTGGGTGTCTGGGACGCACTGGCAGAGGCAGAAACTTTAGATGTGTTTACATAGGCACATGCATGTGAGGGAAATGGAAGGATGTGGGCTGAAGCGATTAGTTTAGTTGGCCATTTGATTATTAATTCAATTGGTTCTGCACAACATTGTATGGGCTGAAGGGCCTGCTCCTGTGCTGTACTGTTCTACGTTCCATACCGTGAGATTCTGTGGTTGCATAATTTCCCAAATTCAGATTTATTTAGAATCAGAATCAGGTTTATTATCACCGGCATGTGACGTGAAATTTGTTAATTTAGCAGCAGCAGTTCAATGCAATACATAATCTAGCAGAGAGAAAAAAAATAATAAATAAAATAAAAATAATAATAAATGAACATGTGAATCAATTATGTATATTGAATAGATTAAAAGAAAGTGCAAAAACAGAAATACTGTATTTTTTTAAAAAGTGAGGTAGTGTCCAAGGGTTCAAAGTCCATTTAGGAATCGGATGGCAGAGGGGAAGAAGCTGTTCCTGAATCGCAGAGTGTGTGTCTTCAGGCTCCTGTACCTCCTCCCTGATGGCAGAGGGGAAGAAGCTGTTCCTGAATCGCTGAGTGTGTGTCTTCAGGCTCCTGTACCTCCTCCCTGATGGCAGAGGGGAAGAAGCTGTTCCTGAATCACTGAGTGTGTGTCTTCAGGCTCCTGTATCTCCTACCTGATGGTAACAGTGAGAAAAGGGCATGCCCTGGGTGCTGGAGGTCCTTAACAATGAATGCTGCCTTTCTGAGACAGCACTCCCTAAAGATGTCCTCAGTACTTTGTAGTCTAGTGCCCAAGATGGAGCTGACTAGATTTACAACCCTCTGAAGCTTCTTTTGGTCCTGTGCAGTAGCCCCTCCAAACCAGATGGTGATGCAGCCTGGCAGAATGCTCTCCATGGTATAACTATAGAAGTTTTTGAGTGTATTTGTTGATATGCCAAATCTCTTCAAACTCCTAATGAAGTATATCCACTGTCTTGCCTTCTTTATAACTACATCGATATGTTGTGACCAGGTTAGATCCTCAGAAATCTTGACACCCAGGAACTTGAAGCTGCTCACTTACTCCACTTCTGATCCCTCTATGAGGACTGGCATGTGTTCCTTCATCTTACCCTTCCTGAAGTCCACAATCAGCTCTTTCGTCTTACTGACGTTGAGTGCCAGGTTGTTCCTATGGCACCACTCCACTAGAAGCACACAGTGTAATGTATCACTTGAGTTAACAACCAACGCACCCAAGGCCGTGCTGGGGGCAGCTCACACGTTCTGGTGCCAACATAGTGTTTCCACCAAGCCCAGCAGAACAAGATTACAACAGCCAAAGCAGCTTCTTTCCCTCCCTGAAACCACTCTGGGACATGTTTCTACTTTGAAGGTACTGCACCTGTGTAAGTTACAGTTGCATAGTCTAGCTATTCTATATCTTCAGCTCAAAGAGAACCCCTTCCCTGTGGATCCCCTCAGGCAAGACAGCAGCACAACACCAATAATCTGAGATATCAAAGCACATGTCAGTATCAGATTCTGGTGAGACATCTGATGAAAATACAGATACAGATAATCTTTTCCCTGTCTCAGGAGGCATGCAAGCATGGGGTTTAGACAGACCTTTCTCATCTCGTGCATCTTGGTTTTAATCACACTGTCTTGCTACCCAGCACCCAAGCACTTTAATTGCTGCCTGTGTAAAAGAGATCTCCTCACCACTTGGATACGTACTGTACGTGGATCAGAAAGGTTTCCAAGGATTTGTTTTATTTGCACAATTTTTGAACATTGGTTGTTTGTCAATCTTTGTTTATATATATTTATAAACACATTCTATTGTTCACAGCTGCATCCACCCTGCTCATGGGCTGTTCGTCCCACTCCCGTCAGGGAGGAGGCCACGTTCCATTCACACCAGAACCACCAGACACAAAAACAGTTACTTTCCCCAAGCAGTAACACCTCCACTCACTAACTCAACCCCCATACCACTACTTTATCATTTCCTGTCAGAGTCACTGTGTGTACAGACACTCCTGTGCCCAGCGTCACTTTATGGACACACAATCAATCTATGTAGGTATATAGACTGTAATAGTTTCTTTCAAACAAACCAAAACCACTGGGAGAGGTGGAGTGGGTGTTGACACTGCATGATACGCTACCCACTATAATGAATTTGAAAGTCAAAGAAAGTACAGTCGATCCTTTATTGATGCACCTAAAATATAAGGAAAGATTGAATAGGTCAGGACTTTATTGATTGTGATGTAGATTGTGTAGTAGATTGTGATGTAGATTGTGATGTAGATTGTGTTGTAGATTGTGTAGTAGATTGTGATGTAGATTGTGTTGAAGATTGTGATGTAGATTGTGATGTAGATTGTGATGTAGATTGTGTAGTAGATTGTGATGTAGATTGTGATGTAGATTGTGTTGTAGATTGTGATGTAGATTGTGATGTAGATTGTGTTGTAGATTGTGATGTAGATTGTGATGTAGATTGTGATGTAGATTGTGTTGTAGATTGTGTTGTAGATTGTGTTGTAGATTGTGATGTAGATTGTGTAGTAGATAGTGATGTAGATTGTGATGTAGATTGTGTTGTAGATTGTGTTGTAGATTGTGTTGTAGATTGTGATGTAGATTGTGTAGTAGATAGTGATGTAGATTGTGTTGTAGATTGTGATGTAGATTGTGATGTAGATTGTGTAGCAGATTGTGTTGTAGATTGTGTTGTAGATTGTGATGTAGATTGTGATGTAGATTGTGTAGTAGATTGTGATGTAGATTGTGATGTAGATTGTGATGTAGATTGTGATGTAGATTCTGTTGTATACTTGTGTTGTAGATTGTGATGTAGATTCTGTTGTATACTTGTGTTGTGGATTATGTTGTGTATTTCCTGAGACCATTGTTATGATGCTCTGGATCTTCTCTGTCCCCTCTAATTAATGTTTGTTATTCACAGATTCCCTGGAACTATGTCTTTTCCTAATAAATTATTAACATGTGAAGCAATATCTTTGCTATTTGTTCACCAGAATTTTGTAAATCTTGTGGAAGCAATGCATCTAAATCAGGGGCTTGATCTTCAGAATTTGATTTGTTCATTTTGTAAATCCACTTTTCTTCATTTTTTTGTAATCACTTCATTGCCCATCTCACTGTCCACCATTTTGAACTTCCTGGGAAATCATGAGACTAATGAATGATGAGGTATCTCGTTCAACATTTCTATTAATTCATTCAAGTCCTTTCTATTTTCTTTCCCCGTGCTTAATGCTCCATCGTTCAGCAAACCTAGGAAATTGCGAAGAGTATTGGACTCCACCCAGTGCATCATGGGCATGTCCCTTGCCACCTTCGGTAGTGTCAACTAAAGTAAAGAGCTGGGCAGTTGATTGGAGAAAGAGACACAGGGGGAGTCTGATAGGAGAGGTCATGGAAGAAAGAAAAGGGAGAAGGAGAACTAGAGGGAGGCGATGTACAGGCACGGAGATAAGGTAAGCGAGGGAAAAGGAGATGGGGAATGTTGTTGGGGGCCATTACTGGAAGTTTGAGAAATCAATATTCATGCCACCAGCACAAACAGAATATAAGGTGTTGTTCCTCCAATCTGACTGTGGCCTTGTCATGACATTGGAGGAGGCCTTGTATAGACATATCGGAATGGGAATGGAAAGGTGAATTAAAATGGGTGGCCACTGGGATATCCCTCTTTTTCTGGTGGGCAGAGCATGGGTGCTCAGTGAAGCGGTCTCCCAATCTACGTTGGATCTCACCGATATACAGGACACCAGACTGGGAACACCAGACACAGTATGTAACCCCAAAAGGCTCATAGGTGAACTGTCGCCTCGCCTGGAAGGACTGTTCGGGGCCTTGAATGGTGGTGTGGGAAGAGGTATAGGGACAGGTGAAGCACTTGTTCCGTTTGCAAGGATAAGTGCCAGGAGGGAGATCGGTGGGGAGGGACGAATGGACAAGAGAGTTGTGTAGGGAGCGATCCCTGCGGAAAGCCGAAAGTGAGGTGGGGGGAGGGAAGAAAGTGCTTGGTGCTGGGGTCCCGTTGGAGGTGGCAGAAGTTCCAATGTGCTGGATGTTGGGGTTGTAGGTGAGGACAAAGAGGAACCCTATCCCTGGTAGGGTGGCGGTAGGATGGGGTAAGAGCAGACATGTGTGAAATGGAAGAGATGCAGCTGAGGGCAGCATTGAAGGAGGAGGAAAGGAAGCCTCTTTTTTTTTGAAGAAGGAGAATATCTCCCTCACTCTGGAATGAAAAGCCTTCTCCTGAGAGCAAATGTGATGGAGATGGAGGAACTGAGAGAAGTGGGTGGTGTTTACACAGGCAACAGGTTGCGAACCATGTGGCCTCATCAGTGAATTATACGTCTGCAACGTAATGCCCAGCTCTTACCCTCAATACCCTGACTGTTGAAGGACAGCTTGCCAAACACCTTTATCACCGCACAATCTAACTGTCAATGAACTGTGAGAGATTACCAGGAATCGGGCAAATCGATGTTCATGCTGTCGGGCTTGTGGCTACCCAGATAGAATATGCTCCTTTACCCTGAGAGTGATGTAACCAGAGTTTTGTAGAGCTGCAACATTACCTTGTGGCTCTTGAACTCAATCCCCCTTGAACAGTACCTGCTCCTTATTGCTCAGCTGGTAGGGGAGGGGCAGGGTTTTCTCCTGAACAGGTAGTGGGAGAAGCCAAGGAGCATGGATTAAAACCGGGCAAATATCAACTGCTTTCAAAGTCAGCTGTGGACAGTTTTATGATATTATTTTATGGAAAGCCTTCTGTAATTTAGTATTTGAAGTGTCAGCTTTTACCTAAAATAATTGCACCATAAATGTAATTTATTGCTTGAGAAACGCTCTGGGCTTCAGTGGGGCACAAGAAGGTTCATTTGAAAAACCAGAAAGGTTTCTTTCTTCAGACTGTTTATGAGTCTGTTCCATTTTTCTTAGAAATTCTAAGTTGTGAATTATTTTGAAATCATGTGCTTCAGAATCTGTAAACGACAGTTGACATTTTTGTGCTGAAATGGCAAAGAAAGGCATATTTTCCCCCAAAGTTACATTTCCTGCATGATTGCTTCCCGTTGAAACATCACCTCAGGCGAAGTTATTCCAGGCTTTTCCATGCGGGATTCTCTGAAGTCTATCCACAGCTTGCTGCTTTTTCGATGATATTATCACTGGTACATTGGACATTTCCACAATCACGCATGGTAGCATACGTGGGCGGCAGGGAAATGTAGCAGTTAGTATAATGCTATTGCACATCAGCGAGACGGGTTCAATTCCCACCACTGCCTGAATGGTTCTCCCTGTGGGTTTTCTCCGGGTGCCCTGGTTTCCTTCCACATTCCAAAGGTGTACGGGTTAGGGCTAGTAAGTTGTGGGCACATTACGTTGATGCTGGAAGTGTCTTGACATTTGCAGGCTGTCCCCAGCACATCCTCAGACTTTGTCAGTTGTATTGCAAAGAAACGGCAGATGGCCCACAGTGGCTTGAGGAGTCCAGTCATGCACTTGTGTAGAAGAAATAAAAGCGTAGGCTATTCTCTAAGTGGAGAAAAAAAAATCAAAAATCCTCGTGCAGGATTCCCAAAAGTTTACTTTCCAGGTTGAGTCGGTGGTGAGGAAGGCAAGTGCAATGTTAGCATTCATTTTGAAAGGTGTAGAATTTAAAAGCAAGGATGTGACGTTGAGGCTCTATAAGGCACGTGAGGCCTCACTTGGATTATTGTGAGCAGTTCTGGGCTCCTTATCTGAGAAAGGATGTGTTGATATTGGAGAAGTCTCAAAGCAGGTTCACAAAAATGATTCTAGGATTTGAAAGGTTCATCATATGACAAACATTTGATGGCTCTGGGCCTGTACTCACTGGAATTCAGAAGAATGTGGGGGGGGGGGGGGCTCTCATTGAAACCTATCGAACGGTTGAAAGGCCTAGAGCAGGGGTCGGCAACCTTTCGCACTGAAAGAGCCATTTGGACCCGTTTCCCACAGAAAAGAAAACACTGGGAGCCACAAAACCCGTTTGACATTTAAAATGAAATAACACTGCATACAACGTTTTTTTTTTGCCTTTATGCTGTGTATAAACAAACTATAATGTGTTGCATTTATGAAATCGATGAACTCCTGCAGAGAAAACGAAATTACATTTCTACATGCAACAAAAACATTTTGAACTCCGAAAAAAAAACCGTTGGGTTGAAAGTTACTTTTAAGTAAAATACTCAATGTCTATTTGAGTCCTTCTTGTATTTATGAAAAATGCTGAACTTAATTTTCCGCCAGCAGCAAACCAAAAATAACGTCAGCCAGCTGTCAACCTGAAAAATAAAAGGACTATTTCACTGAACAATGAAAAAATATGAATATACATAAAATAATAGGCAATTAAAATATTTATCATACTTGGTTAATGGGATTTCTGCTCCTGGACCTCAGCGCACAGCGTCTGCACATCAGGGCTGTGTGACGTCACCTTCATCTTTACACAGGATCGCAAGCTGTCATCTGTGAGGCGTGTGCGATGTTTGTTTTTAATAAAGTTCATGTTGGAGAACACCTGCTCACATACATATGTGGATCCAAAGATCGACAGGACTCCAAGCGCATACTTTTAATGTTTACATAAATGTCGGGGATAGCATTCCATGTTTCGAACACAAGTTTGTCCGGTTTTGGAAGGTTTTCAATATCACTCCATTTGTGATTCTGAGCAAGAACGGCCTTCTGACGGGCAACATCTTCAAGGTTTGCTGTCAAGCGTCTAAACTTGGACACCCATATGTCTTTGTCGGCTATGTCGGCCAGTTCCATCTCAAGATCAGGTTGACTCACACCTGACAATGCAGTCGTATTCAGTAGGGATGGATCGATGCTTAGGGGAGTGACTGGGAAGGATAATGTGTTTTTTTCCTCTCTGAACTCACAGAAGCGTTTCCCAAACGATGTTTGCATTGCGATGATTGCAGAATGTAAATACTCCGAATTTATCATGTCGTGAGCTTGTTTGAACTCTCTCAAATTGGGGAAGTGAGACAATGTGCCTTTCTGTAAATCTCTGGCAAGCACTGTCAACTTGCGCTCGAATGCCAAAACATCCTCCAACATGTGCAGGGCTGTGCTTCCTTTCCCCTGAAGAGCTGTGTTCAGCCTACTTTGGATCAAAAAATTAAAGAAATCACGCACTGGCAGGTGTCAGGCTTTGGCAGTGGTGACGTATATTAATAGCGACAAAAAACACGTTTTATTTAGATTGTACAAGATCACCATAATCTTCAAATTTAGAATTACATTTCAAAAACTAACAAACTAACATAAAATACATTTTAATTAAATACTCATCATTTATTTTCCAAAGCCACAGGGAGCCGCAGCACAGAGATGAAAGTGCCGCGGGTTGCCGACCCCTGGCCTAGAGAGAGTGTGGATGTGGAGGGGGATGGTTCCTATAGTGAGGAAGTTGGGAACCGAGGGCACAGCCTCAGAATGGACGGATGTTATAAGAACATAACATCAGAAATTGGAGCAGGAGTCGGCCATCTGGCCTGTTGAGCCTGCTCCGCCGTTCAATAAGATCATGGCTGATCTGGCCTTTTCCTCATAACCTTCAATAAGATAATGGCACTTACCTGCCTTTTCTTCATAACCCTTAATTCCCAACTATTCAAAAATCTATCCAACCTTGTCTTAAATACATTTACTGAGGTAACTTCCACTGCTTTATTGGGCAGAGAATTCCACAGATTCGCCACTCTCTGGGAAAAGCAGTTCCTCCTCATCTCCATCCTAAATCTACTCCCTGAATCCTGAGGCTATGTCCCCCAGTTCTAGCCTCAGATACCAGTGGAAACAACTTTCCTGCCTCTGTTTTATCTATCCCTTTCATAATTTAATATGTTTCTATAAGATATCTCATTCTGAATTCCAGTGAGTACAGTCCCAGACCACTCAATCTCTCCTCATAATCTAAACCCCTCATCTCTGGAATCAACCTGGTGAACCTCCTCTGCACTGCCTCCAAAGCCAATATATCCTTCCTCAAGAATGGAGACCAGAACTGCTCACAGTATCCAGGTGTGGTCTCACCAGTACCCTGTATAGTTGCAGCATAACCTCCCTGCTCTTATTCAATCCCTCCAGCAATGAAGGCCAATATTCCATTTGCCTTTGTGACAGCCTGCTGCACCTGAAAACCAACCTTTTGTGTTTCATGCACAAGCTCTCCCAAGTCCCTCTGCACAGCAGCATGCTGCAATTTTTACCATTTAAATAATAATCTGCTCTTTCATTTTTCCTTCCAAAGAGGATGACCTTGATTGACCAACATTGTACTCCATCGGCCAGACCCTTGCCCACTCACTTAAC
This sequence comes from Hypanus sabinus, assembly GCF_030144855.1. Taxonomy (NCBI): domain Eukaryota; kingdom Metazoa; phylum Chordata; class Chondrichthyes; order Myliobatiformes; family Dasyatidae; genus Hypanus; species Hypanus sabinus. Next base: position 164,866,382 of record NC_082714.1, on the reverse strand, counting down.
CTATCTATATCTCTCTGCAGACTCTGTATCTTCTGCACAATTTGCTTTTCCACTCAATTTAGTATCACCAGCAAACTTAGATACACTACACTCGGTCCCCTCTTCCAGATCGTTAATGTATATCGTGAACAGTTGTGGGCCCAGCACTGACCCCTCGACACACCGCTCACCACTGATTGCCAACCGGAGTAACACCCATGTATCCCAACTCTCTGCTTTCTATTAGTTAACCAATCCTCTATCCATGCTAATACATCACCCCCAACTCTGCATCCTTATCTTATGGATAAGTCTTTTATGTGGCACCTTATCGAATGCCTTCTGGAAACCCAAGTAAATAGAACATAGAAATCTACAGCACATTACAGGCCTTTTGGCCCACAATGTTGTGCGGAACATGTACAAAGAAACTGCATAGAATTTCCCCACTGCAGAAACCCCTATTTGTCAAAGCTCCATGTACCTATGTAAGAGTCCCTATCGTATCTGCCTCCACCACCGCTGCTGGCAGCCCATTTCACACACCCACCACTCTCAGTGTGAAAGATTTACCCTCAACATCCCCTCGGTACCTATTTTCAAGCATCTTAAAACTATGCCCCCTTGTGTTAGCCATTTCAGCCCTGAGAAAAATCCTCTGACTATCCACACGATCAATGCTTCTCATCGTGTTATACACCTCTGTCAGGTCACCTCTCATCCTCCGTCGCTCCAAGGAGAAAAGGCCAAGTTCACTCAACCTATTCTCATAAGGCACGCTCCCCATTCCAGGCAACATCCTTGTAAATCTTCTCTGCACTCTCTCTATAGAACCCACATCCTTCCTGTAGTGAGGTGACTAGAACTGAACACAGTACTCCAAGTGGGGTCTGACCAAGGTCTTATATAGCTGTATGTCCATCTGTTCCCCTCTATCCACTGTGCTCATCATATCCTCAAATAACTCCAGTAAGTTTGTCAAACAGGACCTGCCTTTGTGAATCCATGTTGCGTCCGCCTGATGGATCCATTTCTTTCCAGATGCCTCACTATTTCTTCTTTAATGATAGCTTGAAGCATTTATCCAACTACAGATGTTAAACTAACTGGCCTATAGTTACCTGCCTTTTGCCTACATCCTTTTTTTGAACAGTGGCATGACATTTGCTGTCTTCCAATCTGCCGGGACCTGCCCAGAGTCCAGTGAATTTTTGTAAATTATCACCAAAGCCTCTACTATAACTTCTGCCATTTCTTTCAATACCCGGGATGTGTTCCATCAGGACCAGGGGACTTGTCTATCTTCAGGCCCACAAGTTTGCTCAGCACTACGTCATTAGTGATACCTATTGTACCGAGTCCTCACCTCCCATCACATCCATAACACCTCTCTCTGGCATGTTAGATGTGTCTTCCACTGTGAAGCTCGACAAAAATTAGTCATTCAAAGCCTCTGCTGTTTCCTCATTGCCTAATATCAATTCTCCCTTCTCATCCTCCAAGAGACCTACATTCACTTTAGCCATCCTTTTCAATTTATATAATTATAGTAATGTGCTGAACTATGTGCCTGTCGGGACACGCCCCCTGCTGACTGCTCCTGTGGCTCCTCCCACAGGCCCCTGTATAAAGGAGATCTGAGGCCTGACGCTCGGCCTCAGTCTCCAGGACATTGTATGATAGACACTCACTCCTGGTTCCTTCTTCCAGTCAATAAAAGCCGATATCTCGCCTTACGTCTCAGTGCGAGTTATTGATGGTGCAGCAAGTAACTTATACTTTCTGTTTTTGTATTTTGTGCTAGTTTATTTTCAGAATCTAGCTTCCCTTTCTTTATTGGTCACTTAGTGGTTCTTTGTTGCTTTTTAAAGTTTTCCCAGTCTTCCAGTTTCCCACTACTCTTGGTGAATTTGTGTGCATGAGCTTTTAGTTTGATGCCTTCTTTTATTTCCTTAGTTACCCAAGGCTGGCTCTCCCCCCTTTACTGTCCTTGCTTTTAACTGGAATATACTTTTGTTGAGCACCTTGAAAAATCTCTTTGAAAGTCTTCCACTGTTCCTCAACTGCCCCACCATATAGCCTGTGTTCCCAGTCTACACTGGCCAAATCCTCCCTCGTCCCATTGTAGTCTCCATTGTTTAGACATAATACACTGGTTTTAGATCAATCTATCGCACCCCCCATTTGTATGAGAAACTCAATCATACTGTGATCACTCTTTCCAAGATGATCCCTAACTACAAGATCACTAATTTTACCTGTCTCATTACACAGGACCAGATCTAAGATAGCACGTTCCCTTGCAGATTCAGTGACATGATGTTCAAAAAAGCCATCACGGATGCATTCTATAAAGTCCTCAAGACTGCCTTGGCCAACTTGATTCACCCAATCTATGTGCAGTTTAAAGTCCCCCACAATAACTGCTGTTCCATTCTTACATGCCTCAGATATTTCTCTGTTTCTTGCAAGTTCCCCTGCAGGTCAGATAAGATGTCCTGAACCACGGAGGCAACACAGCCTTCAGGACACTCTGTCTATTCCCCTGACTATACTATCCCCAATTACCGCTGCATTCTCTTCTCTCCCCCCTCTTGAGTGGCTCCCTGAACTACGGTGCAACAGTTAGGTTGCTCATCCTTCCTACAGCCCCCACTCTCATCCACACAGGGAGCAGGAATCTCAGACCTGTTGGACAGCTCAGGGGCTGAGGCTCCTCCAGCACTGTCTCTTGGATCCCACTACCCACCTCACTCACAGTCACACCCTCTTGTCCCTGACCACAGACCGAGTTTGAGGCAGCTAATCTAATGGGTGTGACTACCCCCTGAAACAGAGAATCCCGGTAACTCTCCCTTCCCTGATGTGCCACAGTGTTTGAAGCTCAGATTCCAGGCCATCAACTTTGAGCCTGAGTTCCTCGAGCCGCCGACACTCGCTGCAGGTGTGGTCACCAGGGACCACAGTGGGGTCCAGCAGCTTCCACATCATGCAGCTACAGCACATCACCCGATCCTGCATCATCCCTACTTTATTTAAATAGTGTAACTTAGTGACCTTTTTATTCAACCAGTACAAAAGCCTTACCTGCTATTTACCTGTGCCTCCTTGCCAAAGCCTCAAGTTCCCACTCCTACACCGGACCCCTCACACAATGGCCACTCTGCTCTGACCCCACTTTACCTTATTTTCTCCTGCTAAAGAATCGCGAATCGATTGGTTCACCGTTAATGCGCTGATCCCTGAAAAATGTTCCTTTTTTAAACTCTTCCCCCCGATGTGTACGAATCTCTCTCTCCCCCCCTCTCTCTCTCTCCCCTCCCCCTCTCTCCCCCCTCCTGCTAATGTACCAAGCCCAGCAAAATGCTCCTTTTTCAAACTTTTCTCCCCAACCTGTGCAAAGCTTTCTCTCAATCAATTGGTCCGCCACTAATGCACCATTTTTGTTGCTGTTTTTCAGTCATTTAATTGAGTCCGACTCTTTGTAAACTCATGGGCCGTGGGTTTTCATGGCAAGATTGCCAGATCTTTCTTCCACGCAGATACTGCTTCTGCCCAGGAACTCAGGACCCTCTGCCTTGAATTCCAGTGCCGATGCCACTACACCACCAGCCCATTAAGTACGGGGATGAGGGGGAATTTCTTTAGCCGGAGAGTGGTGAATCTGTGGAATTTGTTGCCACAGGTGGCTGTGGGAGCCAAGTCATTGGGTATATTTAATGTAGAGGTTGATAGATACTTGATTAATCAGGGCATGGAGGGATATACGGAGAGGGCATTGTGGCTGAGAGGGAAATGCATTAGCCATGATGAGATGGTGGAGTAGAATCGATGGACCAAATGGCCTAATTCTGCTCCTAAATCTCCTGCTCTTATGGCGTGGGAGAAATGGTTCCTGAATGACGTGTTCCATCGGTCGAAGCCAGAAGGATGTGATTACAGTTGGGCACAGGTGGTCTTTAGCAACTTTGCAAAGGGCTAAATCAATGGATTTATGAGTCTCATTTGTACAGTAAAGGTTCAATTTAATGTAAGATATATCATGGCTGGATTTTAAAGCTCCTATCTTTCACCATAGCCTTCAATAACTATCAAATGGAACAAGCCAGGAGCAATAAAACATTCTTCCGTGTTTTTTAATTTAATTCCCTGCTTTTTTTTTTGCAAACATGCAATAGTTTATTTACTAACAGAGTGCATACAATAATCAGGGGTTCACAAATCTATTGGAAATTTCAAATTAAAATAAGATTACTATTATCTGCAGAACACTAAATTTCCTGGTTCTTGGTGCTTGGAAAACCCTGCTGTGCCCATGGAGACCACATTCTCCTTCTCCAAGGGCACTCTGGCATGGGCCTAGCCCTGGAAGAGGGGCAGGCAGTTAACTCAGACAGAGCCCTTGACTGCCCATCACCTCACTTCCTCCATCTTTGCTCCCTGAGCTTTTTGCCTCTGAGGGGGAGCAGCAGATGAGTGACCGTGTGAGTGGAGTAGGCCCTGAGGGGGAGCAGCAGATGAGTGAGGGGAGTGGAGCAGGCCCTGAGGGGGAGCAGCAGATGAGTGACCGTGTGAGGGGAGTGGAGCAGGCCCTGAGGGGGAGCAGCAGATGAGTGACCGTGTGAGTGGAGTGGAGCAGGCCCTGAGGGGGAGCAGCAGATGAGTGACCGTGTGAGGGGAGCAGGCCCTGAGGGGGAGCAGCAGATGAGTGACCGTGTGAGTGGAGCAGGCCCTGAGGGGGAGCAGCAGATGAGTGAGTGGAGTGGAGCAGGCCCTGAGGGGGAGCAGCAGATGAGTGAGGGGAGTGGAGCAGGCCCTGAGGGGGAGCAGCAGATGAGTGAGTGGAGTGGAGCAGGCCCTGAGGGGGAGCAGCAGATGAGTGAGGGGAGTGGAGCAGGCCCTGAGGGGGAGCAGCAGATGAGTGACCGTGTGAGTGGAGCAGGCCCTGAGGGGGAGCAGCAGATGAGTGAGTGGAGTGGAGCAGGCCCTGAGGGGGAGCAGCAGATGAGTGAGTGGAGTGGAGCAGGCCCTGAGGGGGAGCAGCAGATGAGTGACCGTGTGAGTGGAGTAGAGCAGGCCCTGAGGGGGAGCAGCAGATGAGTGAGGGGAGTGGAGCAGGCCCTGAGGGGGAGCAGCAGATGAGTGACCGTGTGAGGGGAGTGGAGCAGGCCCTGAGGGGGAGCAGCAGATGAGTGACCGTGTGAGTGGAGTGGAGCAGGCCCTGAGGGGGAGCAGCAGATGAGTGAGTGGAGCAGGCCCTGAGGGGGAGCAGCAGATGAGTGAGTGAAGTGGAGCAGGCCCTGAGGGGGAGCAGCAGATGAGTGACCGTGTGAGTAGAGTAGGCCCTGAGGGGGAGCAGCAGATGAGTGACCGTGTGAGTGGAGTAGGCCCTGAGGGGGAGCAGCAGATGAGTGACCGTGTGAGTGGAGTGGAGTAGGCCCTGAGGGGGAGCAGCAGATGAGTGACCGTGTGAGGGGAGTGGAGCAGGCCCTGAGGGGGAGCAGCAGATGAGTGAGTGAAGTGGAGCAGGCCCTGAGGGGGAGCAGCAGATGAGTGACCGTGTGAGGGGAGTGGAGCAGGCCCTGAGGGGGAGCAGCAGATGAGTGAGTGAAGTGGAGCAGGCCCTGAGGGGGAGCAGCAGATGAGTGACCGTGTGAGGGGAGTGGAGCAGGCCCTGAGGGGGAGCAGCAGATGAGTGACCGTGTGAGGGGAGTGGAGCAGGCCCTGAGGGGGAGCAGCAGATGAGTGACCGTGTGAGTGGAGTGGAGCAGGCCCTGAGGGGGAGCAGCAGATGAGTGAGTGGAGTGGAGCAGGCCCTGAGGGGGAGCAGCAGATGAGTGAGTGGAGTGGAGCAGGCCCTGAGGGGGAGCAGCAGATGAGTGAGTGGAGTGGAGCAGGCCCTGAGGGGGAGCAGCAGATGAGTGAGTGGAGTGGAGCAGGCCCTGAGGGGGAGCAGCAGATGAGTGACCGTGTGAGTGGAGTAGGCCCTGAGGGGGAGCAGCAGATGAGTGACCGTGTGAGTGGAGTAGGCCCTGAGGGGGAGCAGCAGATGAGTGACCGTGTGAGTGGAGCAGGCCCTGAGGGGGAGCAGCAGATGAGTGACCGTGTGAGTGGAGTAGGCCCTGAGGGGGAGCAGCAGATGAGTGAGTGGAGTGGAGCAGGCCCTGAGGGGGAGCAGCAGATGAGTGACCGTGTGAGTGGAGTAGAGCAGGCCCTGAGGGGGAGCAGCAGATGAGTGAGTGGAGTGGAGCAGGCCCTGAGGGGGAGCAGCAGATGAGTGAGGGGAGTGGAGCAGGCCCTGAGGGGGAGCAGCAGATGAGTGAGGGGAGTGGAGCAGGCCCTGAGGGGGAGCAGCAGATGAGTGAGTGGAGTGGAGCAGGCCCTGAGGGGGAGCAGCAGATGAGTGACCGTGTGAGTGGAGTGGAGCAGGCACTGAGGGGGAGCAGCAGATGAGTGACCGTGTGAGGGGAGTGGAGCAGGCCCTGAGGGGGAGCAGCAGATGAGTGACCGTGTGAGGGGAGTGGAGTAGGCCCTGAGGGGGAGCAGCAGATGAGTGAGTGGAGTGGAGCAGGCCCTGAGGGGGAGCAGCAGATGAGTGAGGGGAGTGGAGCAGGCCCTGAGGGGGAGCAGCAGATGAGTGACCGTGTGAGGGGAGCAGGCCCTGAGGGGGAGCAGCAGATGAGTGACCGTGTGAGTGGAGCAGGCCCTGAGGGGGAGCAGCAGATGAGTGAGTGGAGTGGAGCAGGCCCTGAGGGGGAGCAGCAGATGAGTGAGGGGAGTGGAGCAGGCCCTGAGGGGGAGCAGCAGATGAGTGACCGTGTGAGTGGAGCAGGCCCTGAGGGGGAGCAGCAGATGAGTGACCGTGTGAGGGGAGTGGAGCAGGCCCTGAGGGGGAGCAGCAGATGAGTGACCGTGTGAGTGGAGTGGAGCAGGCCCTGAGGGGGAGCAGCAGATGAGTGACCGTGTGAGTGGAGTGGAGCAGGCCCTGAGGGGGAGCAGCAGATGAGTGACCGTGTGAGTGGAGTGGAGCAGGCCCTGAGGGGGAGCAGCAGATGAGTGAGGGGAGTGGAGCAGGCCCTGAGGGGGAGCAGCAGATGAGTGACCGTGTGAGTGGAGTGGAGCAGGCCCTGAGGGGGAGCAGCAGATGAGTGAGTGAAGTGGAGCAGGCCCTGAGGGGGAGCAGCAGATGAGTGACCGTGTGAGTAGAGTAGGCCCTGAGGGGGAGCAGCAGATGAGTGACCGTGTGAGTGGAGTAGGCCCTGAGGGGGAGCAGCAGATGAGTGAGTGGAGTGGAGCAGGCCCTGAGGGGGAGCAGCAGATGAGTGACCGTGTGAGTGGAGTGGAGCAGGCCCTGAGGGGGAGCAGCAGATGAGTGAGGGGAGTGGAGCAGGCCCTGAGGGGGAGCAGCAGATGAGTGACCGTGTGAGTGGAGCAGGCCCTGAGGGGGAGCAGCAGATGAGTGACCGTGTGAGGGGAGTGGAGCAGGCCCTGAGGGGGAGCAGCAGATGAGTGAGTGAAGTGGAGCAGGCCCTGAGGGGGAGCAGCAGATGAGTGACCGTGTGAGTGGAGTGGAGCAGGCCCTGAGGGGGAGCAGCAGATGAGTGACCGTGTGAGTGGAGTAGGCCCTGAGGGGGAGCAGCAGATGAGTGACCGTGTGAGTGGAGTAGGCCCTGAGGGGGAGCAGCAGATGAGTGACCGTGTGAGTGGAGTAGGCCCTGAGGGGGAGCAGCAGATGAGTGACCGTGTGAGTGGAGTGGAGTAGGCCCTGAGGGGGAGCAGCAGATGAGTGAGTGGAGTGGAGCAGGCCCTGAGGGGGAGCAGCAGATGAGTGAGTGGAGTGGAGCAGGCCCTGAGGGGGAGCAGCAGATGAGTGAGTGGAGTGGAGTAGGCCCTGAGGGGGAGCAGCAGATGAGTGACCGTGTGAGTGGAGTGGAGCAGGCCCTGAGGGGGAGCAGCAGATGAGTGACCGTGTGAGTGGAGTGGAGCAGGCCCTGAGGGGGAGCAGCAGATGAGTGAGTGGAGTAGAGCAGGCCCTGAGGGGGAGCAGCAGATGAGTGAGGGGAGTGGAGCAGGCCCTGAGGGGGAGCAGCAGATGAGTGAGTGGAGTGGAGCAGGCCCTGAGGGGGAGCAGCAGATGAGTGACCGTGTGAGGGGAGTGGAGCAGGCCCTGAGGGGGAGCAGCAGATGAGTGACCGTGTGAGGGGAGTGGAGCAGGCCCTGAGGGGGAGCAGCAGATGAGTGACCGTGTGAGTGGAGCAGGCCCTGAGGGGGAGCAGCAGATGAGTGACCGTGTGAGGGGAGTGGAGCAGGCCCTGAGGGGGAGCAGCAGATGAGTGAGTGAAGTGGAGCAGGCCCTGAGGGGGAGCAGCAGATGAGTGACCGTGTGAGTGGAGTGGAGCAGGCCCTGAGGGGGAGCAGCAGATGAGTGAGTGGAGTAGAGCAGGCCCTGAGGGGGAGCAGCAGATGAGTGAGTGGAGTGGAGCAGGCCCTGAGGGGGAGCAGCAGATGAGTGACCGTGTGAGGGGAGTGGAGCAGGCCCTGAGGGGGAGCAGCAGATGAGTGACCGTGTGAGTGGAGTAGGCCCTGAGGGGGAGCAGCAGATGAGTGACCGTGTGAGTGGAGTGGAGCAGGCCCTGAGGGGGAGCAGCAGATGAGTGACCGTGTGAGTGGAGTAGGCCCTGAGGGGGAGCAGCAGATGAGTGACCGTGTGAGTGGAGCAGGCCCTGAGGGGGAGCAGCAGATGAGTGAGGGGAGTGGAGCAGGCCCTGAGGGGGAGCAGCAGATGAGTGAGTGAAGTGGAGTAGGCCCTGAGGGGGAGCAGCAGATGAGTGAGTGGAGTGGAGCAGGCCCTGAGGGGGAGCAGCAGATGAGTGAGTGGAGTGGAGCAGGCCCTGAGGGGGAGCAGCAGATGAGTGACCGTGTGAGTGGAGTGGAGCAGGCCCTGAGGGGGAGCAGCAGATGAGTGAGTGGAGTGGAGCAGGCCCTGAGGGGGAGCAGCAGATGAGTGACCGTGTGAGGGGAGTGGAGCAGGCCCTGAGGGGGAGCAGCAGATGAGTGACCGTGTGAGGGGAGTGGAGCAGGCCCTGAGGGGGAGCAGCTGATGAGTGACCGTGTGAGTGGAGTGGAGCAGGCCCTGAGGGGGAGCAGCAGATGAGTGAGTGGAGTAGGCCCTGAGGGGGAGCAGCAGATGAGTGAGTGGAGTAGGCCCTGAGGGGGAGCAGCAGATGAGTGAGTGGAGTGGAGCAGGCCCTGAGGGGGAGCAGCAGATGAGTGACCGTGTGAGGGGAGTGGAGCAGGCCCTGAGGGGGAGCAGCAGATGAGTGACCGTGTGAGGGGAGTGGAGCAGGCCCTGAGGGGGAGCAGCAGATGAGTGAGGGGAGTGGAGCAGGCCCTGAGGGGGAGCAGCAGATGAGTGACCGTGTGAGGGGAGTGGAGCAGGCCCTGAGGGGGAGCAGCAGATGAGTGAGGGGAGTAGAGCAGGCCCTGAGGGGGAGCAGCAGATGAGTGACCGTGTGAGGGGAGTGGAGTAGGCCCTGAGGGGGAGCAGCAGATGAGTGAGTGGAGTGGAGCAGGCCCTGAGGGGGAGCAGCAGATGAGTGACCGTGTGAGTGGAGTGGAGCAGGCCCCCAACCCCTCTGCTTGGAGCTCCTCAGGAAGCTTTTGATAGATACACAGTTCTGCCACGGCTTTCATAGACACACAAGATTCTGGAGATGCGAGAAATCTAGAGCAACACACACAAAATGCTTGAGGAACTCAGCAGGCCAGGCAGCTTCTATGGGAAAAAGTACAGTCGACATTTCGGGCCGAGGTTCAAGCATTTTGTGTGAGAAGGGCGAGGGGCCTCCAACCTGATGGCATGAACATTGATTTCTCCAACTTCTGGTAATTTGTACCCCTCCCCCTTCTCCTTTTTCCATTATCCAGTCAGGTTTTCCTTTCACCCCTTCCCCCTCGCCTGCCTATCACCTCTTTGGTGCCCCTCTTCCTTCTCTTTCACCCATGGTCCACTGTCCTCTCCTGTCAGATTCCTTCTTCTTCTTCTTCTTCTTCTTCAGGATTCACCTCTGCTATCTAACCTCTCCCATAGTCACCTGGTTTCACCTGTCACCTGCCAACCTGTCCTCCTCCTCCTCCCTCAACCTCCTTATTCTGACTTCTTCCCCCTCCTCTTCAGTCCTGATGAGGGATCTCAGACTCAAATGTCTCCTCCATAGATACTGCCTGACTTGCTGAGTGAACTAAGTTTGGGAGAGGCGAAGAAGATTTAAGGCATAAAATCAGAGTTAGGCCATTGTGCCCATCGAGTGCCCTGGACAACAACCTCTCAATTGGACTGGAGCAGACTGTCTGATTATTTATTTGCTGAGATACAGCAGAGAAAAGGCCCTTCGGCCCTTTGAGCTGTGCCGTCCAGCAGTCCCAAATTTAGCCCTCGCCTCTAATCACAGGAGAATTTGTGATCTCTGCTCTCTGTGGGTGCTTGTCGTGCATAACCTGGGTTTTGCTTTAGTGTTTCTTTGGAGTGCTGTGGAAGGTCGCAGACTCACACAGCAGAGAGTGAGGCCCTTTGGCCCATTCAGTTCCTGCTGGGCTTGTACTCCTCTCTTGCTTTGGGCAGTCCTCTGTAATGGCTGTGACAAAGGGTCTCATCCTGAAATATGGACTGTTTATTCCCTTGCTTCCAGACTTGCTGAGTTGCTCCAGTGTTTTGTATCTGTGTTCTACGTCACTTTATCTTGAATCAACCTGCACAATCCAAATCCTAGCTTATCAGCACGATGCACACTTCGATCGCTTTGCACAAAAATGGACTTTAATTGTGAACTTACTTGAAAAACAGTGTGCTATTTGTTTTTCTTGCGAATGCTGCTTATCTGACGCTGTGGGCCTGTGAGTCCGCTGCAGGGAAGTTCTTCATTGTCCATGTCCACACAGGGACCAATAAACTTGACTTTGACATCTGCGTCTTTGAAGACCGGGCATGAGGTGTGGATAAAAAGTCCTGGAGGATGTGCTAAACTTAGATTTCTAAAGGTGGTTGAACCAGAATCAGTTTAATCTCACCGGCATGTTTTGTGAAATTTGTCATTATGCAGCAGCAGTACAGTGCAATATGTAATAATGAAAACCGTGGATTACAGTAAGTATAATATATATCTAGCGGCACGTGTGCGCGCATTTAAACAGTTAAATTAAACAAGTAGTGCAAAAAGAGCAGTGAGGTGGTGTTCATGGATCGATGTCCATTCAGGAACCTGGTGGCAGAAGCTGTTCCTGAGTCGTTGAGGCTCTGTGTCTCAGTGACGATGAGGGAAGGGCACGGCCTGGGTGATGTGTGGCCTTCATGACCCTTTTGAGGCTTTGCTCCTTGAAGATATCCTGGACGTTGGTGCCCATGCTGGAGCGGGCTGAGTTTGCAACTTGCTGCAGCTTATTTCGATCCTGTACCAGACGGTGATGCAACCAGTTAGAATGCTCTCCACAGTACATCGGTAGAAATTTGTCCGGATTTGAACAGAATTTATTCAGATTGATGTGTCCAAACGAAAAGTTGGCCATTGGAGAGCTAAGTGGCAGTGAGATGCTCGGAGACCGTGTAAGTGTCTGTTTTGTGACTGGCAGGGTATAACGAGTGGTGTGCACTGGGCCCTCAACTTTTCACCTCTTCAGGTGGCTGCTAGTTTTGCTGGTGCAATAAGTGAGTGGTGACGAGGAGACTACGGGAGTGGGCAACGATTTAGCATACATGGGGAATGTGACATTGACCACTTTGGCAGGAAAGATACCATACGTGGAAAGCGTCATCTCAGCATGGTGGGCCAGTGTAGGGTCCACAAAAGGTATAGAAACAGCAGGTAGTTTGCAAAGAACATTACTGTTTATTGCTGCGGAACTGAATGCTAAACTAGGAGTATACATAGTCATGTATTAGGAATGTGGCGGGGGTGTTGGTGCAACTATACACTGGCATCCTCACATCAGCCATTACCGTCTGGTCACTGATTCCACCTTCCCCACAACATCCTGGTGTGATTCTGCACTGGCATCCTCACATCAGCCATTACCGTCTGGTCACTGATTCCACCTTCCCCACAACATCCTGGTGTGATTCTGCACTGGCATCCTCACATCAGCCATTACCGTCTGGTCACTGATTCCACCTTCCCCACAACATCCTGGTGTGATTCTGCACTGGCGTCCTCACATCAGCCATTACCGTCTGGTCACTGATTCCACCTTCCCCACAACATCCTGGTGTGATTCTGCACTGGCGTCCTCACATCAGCCATTACCGTCTGGTCACTGATTCCACCTTCCCCACAACATCCTGGTGTGATTCTGCACTGGCGTCCTCACATCAGCCATTACCGTCTGGTCACTGATTCCACCTTCCCCACAACATCCTGGTGTGATTCTGCACTGGCGTCCTCACATCAGCCATTACCGTCTGGTCACTGATTCCACCTTCCCCACAACATCCTGGTGTGATTCTGCACTGGCGTCCTCACATCAGCCATTACCGTCTGGTCACTGATTCCACCTTCCCCATAACATCCTGGTGTGATTCTGCACTGGCGTCCTCACATCAGCCATTACCGTCTGGTCACTGATTCCACCTTCCCCACAACGTCCTGGTGTGATTCTACACTGGCGTCCTCACATCAGCCATTACCGTCTGGTCACTGATTCCACCTTCCCCACAACGTCCTGGTGTGATTCTACACTGGTATCCTCACATCAGACATTACTGTCTGGTTATTGAGTCCATCTTCCCCACAACATCCTGGTGTGATTCTACACTGGGGTCCTCACATCAGCCATTACCGTCTGGTCACTGATTCCACCTTCCCCACAACATCCTGGTGTGATTCTGCACTGGCGTCCTCACATCAGCCATTACCGTCTGGTCACTGATTCCACCTTCCCCACAACATCCTGGTGTGATTCTGCACTGGCGTCACATTCAGTATCCTCACATCAGCCATTACCGTCTGGTTGGGTGCAGCTTCCTCTCACAATGTATACAAACTACAGTCAGGTCGGCAGAAAAGGTCATCAGCTACAGGCCACTATCACTGCAGGGCTTGTCTGTGTCTGAGACAGAAGTGGGCAGGAAAAGTCACTGTGGACGCTACCCACCCTGCAAACTGCCTTTTCCACAAGCTCCCTTCTGCAAAGTGCTGTAGGGAAATTCTACATGATATGGGGGTGAGGTGGGGGAGTTAGTGAGATCATAGATAAATCAGTAAATTGATGTAGCAGGGGACAGTGATAAACCTGCCTTGCATACCAACCGTACAGATCAATTCATTACGTTGAGATAGTACAAGATAAATCAGTGGCAATGCAGAATGAAGCGTTCTCATTCCAGGGCAAGTGTGGGGCAGGCAGACAACAAGGTTCAAGGGCCGCAATGCTGGAGAGAGAGGGGGCAGAAACCCAAGCAAGAAAGTGGGGGAAGAGGAAGGAGTACATGCTAGCAGCTGAGGGGGGAGGCAGAGAGATCCTACCTGACTTGTTGAGTTCTTGCATCAATCTGTGTATGTTGCTGCAGAATCTGTTGTGGTTATGCTTTGCAGAATGAAGCTACAGAGAAAGTGCAGTGCCAGTAAACAAGGCCATAGAAAGGTAGGTTGTGAAGTCCAGAGTTAATCTTGTCCTAGTTCAATAGCCTTATAACAGTTGGGTAAGCTGTCCTTGAAGCTGCTGTGAGGCCTTTGTATCTTCTGCCTGATAGCAGAGGGGGACGAGAGAATGTCCAGGGTGGGTGGCTGTCTTATCAAGGCAGTGAGAAGTGCAGACAGACCCCATGGAGGGAGGTTGCTATCCATAATGGGAAATAAACAGGCGATGTTTCAGAGCAAGACCTTCATCAGGACTGATGACAAAGGCTCTCAGCGTGAAACATGACCATTTATTCACCTCCATAGTTGTGCTAATGTTATTATCGTGACAGTATGTCCGATCGTAACTACATGTACTGTGTGTCTGTGTACTGTGTTTTTTTTTTACCTTGGTCCCAGGGGAACGATGTTCTGTTTAGCCGTCTGGTTGAATGACAATTACACGTGAACTTGAAGGTCCTCCAGCATTTTATATGTTGCTCTGGATTTTCAGCATCTTCAGAATCTCTTGTCTGTGACGTACTGAGCAAGGTGGGGGGAAGGTTTTATTTACAGTAGGGCCTCCCAACCATTTTTATGCCATGGACCAATACCATTAAGCCAGGGGTCTTTGGACCCCAGGTTGGGAACTCGTGATTTAGAGATACAGTGCAGAACAAACCCTTCATGTGCTTTAAGCTGTGCCATCTACAGTATTTATCACTGGCCTAATCACAGGTCAATTCACTCTCTAACCAGTATATCTTCGGACCAGAGCACCCAGAGGAAACCCACTTGCATACAGGAAGAATGGACACCAGAAGTGAACTCTGAACTCTGACACCCCAACTGTAGTATTGTCACACTAACCACAATGCTACTATGGCAAGAAGAGAATAGACTTTAGCATCAGAAGACCCTTCAGAGAAGCCTCGTCAGCCACAGGAAAAGATATCTGGATAAATTATGAAGAGTGCGTTTGAAGAGCTTCTTGCTGAAAGGGAAGAGGCAGTGATGGGGGTCGGGAAGGAATTCCACCTGAGAGCACCACTGGCAGAGAGTCGAGTGGCCCAGAAGAGAAGCTGAGGCCAGTCTTGGCCACACTGCTGAATTAGCAGCAGAACCTCTCGAGCCTAACAGGGCAATCCTTAATGGAACTCATTGGAACCACAGAAGGTGTTTCCTAATTAAAAAGGCCAAAAGGCACGTTGGAATTCAGCTGGTCTCCGAACTGAAGAGTTTGTGGAGTGAAGAGGCAGGCTGTGTGCATTCAAATGATCATATTTGCTGCTGTAGTTTTGAAGTGAACGCATTCCCTCCCTGGCACTTGTTCTGCAAGATCCCAGTGGGATCCTCCTCCACTCACTACCCGTTTAATGAGTGTTTATTTTGGTTCACTGAATCTATCAATAATTCAACATTTTTGGCTGCTATGCAGTGTGTTCACCTCTCCAACATCTCCGAACTCTCCTCACTGAACACAGCGGCTGAGAAACAAGCCTTTGGCCTATTTCGTCCATGCTGACCTGTTACTCTGCCCTAGTCCTTTCGAGCCACACCTGAACCATAGCCCTCCATATCCCTCCCATCCGTGCATTTCTCCAAACTTCTCTTAAATGCTGAAATCAATTCTGAACCCTCCACTTCTGCTGGCAACTCATTCCACACTCATACCACCTTCTAAATGAGGACCTTCCCCCTCATGTTCCCCTCTCACCCTTAACCCATGACCTCCAGGTCTAGTCTCATTCAACCTTAGTGGACAAAGCCTGCTTGTTTTTACCCTATCTATACCCCTCATAATTTGGTATTAGGCCCTCCATTGGTTAGGGTCAACATGGCTATTGCATCCTGGCTGTTCATGCGCTTTGCCAGCCAGGGCAGTACGATTCGATGCGTGTTGCTGGCTCCCCCTCTCCGCACAGCTGATGAATCCAAAGGAACGGCTGACCAAACGGCACCAGCAGTGATGCAGGAGTTGCCTTTCAGTGTTGAACTCAATGAAGAACTGCTTTAATGTTCAAGTTTCAAAGTAAATTTATTACGAAAGGAAATATATGTTACCATATACAACTCTGAGATTCATTTTCTTGGGGACGTACTAAATAACAGAATCGATGACCAACTTGGCTGTTCAACCAAATGACAGGACAAGAGTGTCCCTTTCTGGAACTTTACTTGGGGTTTACTCCCAAAGCCTTCCCCGTGAGTGGGCAGAGCCGCACAGCAGCGGAGGTTTGAGATCTCCTGGATGAGCTGCCGACCCCGGCTGACGAGCTCCATCTGCCCGAAGCGACTGGTTTTAAGGCATCAGTAACCCGCACTCTGCCCCTTCTCCTGTCAGGAGAAGCGGTTCTGCAGGGATTAGTTTATTATTGAAGTAATTGTACGCTCAGTGGCCACTTTACTAGAAGCCTCCTACACCTAATAAAGTGACCAGTGAATGTATGTTCATGGTCTGCTGCTGCAGCCCATCCACTACAGGGTTTGTTGTGATGTGTGTTCAGAAATGCTCTTCTGCACACCACTGTTAAACATGTGGTTATTTGAGTTACTGTCCTGTCAGTTTGAACCAGTCTGACCTCTCTCATTAACAAGGTGTTTTCACCCACAGACCTATCTCACAGGGTCTCTCACAACCCCTGGGAAATGAGGGGAGGAAAGGGTAGGAGTCCTTCGGGCGGGCTGCATGGATCCCAGGCAGGGCCGCCATCCAGGCGGAAAACACGGAGGCCTGGGCCAGTCGCGGACACCTGGGCAGGTGCGGGGCACAACCCTTAGGGAGCAATAGGTGGAAAGGGCAGAAACCCCGCCAGGCAGCGGCAGTCCAGCCAGACCTCCCCGACAGAGGCAACAGGTAGAAAAAAGGCAGATGGGTGGAAAGGGCAGAACCCCCAACGGGCAGCAGCAGTCCAGCCGGACCTGCCCGACAGAGGCAAGGGATCAGAAGGAAGCTGGGTCCAGAGTGAACTGCAGGACTGCCGTGATACACTGGTAAATTGGGAAAGGCAACCAACAACGTGGCAGCGCGAGCAAGGAGAATAAGGCAGAACAGTGGGACCAGGGCACAGGAGAGAAGCAGGGGAACAAGACCAACCGGATAGAGCAAAAACAGAACAGGTCAGCAAACAGGGCAGAACAGGATTCAGAGCGGGCGGTCCAGGTACAGAGCGGGTTAAACCAGCTCCGGAGCAGGACAACAACCTAACCCCCCAACTAAGCTCAGTCCCCGAGCCCCTTATAAGCACCTGCCCCCTAATAGGCAACAGGTATACCTCCTTAAGCCAAGATGATCCAATGGCTCCATGTGACAGGAGGGCTGAATGCAAGGCCCAGAGTCCGGAGTTCACGGACCGGAGCAAGACCCGGAAGGTGGGTTTCGGACCGGACCCTAACAGACGGGGAGGTTTGAATATTTCAGAAACTGCTGATCTGGGATTTTCACAAACAACAGTCTCCAGAGTTTACAGAGAATGGGCCCGGGATCAATGCAGCCTGCCTCATCTGAACTCTGGGATCCTCCCGTCTCCCTCGTCTGAACTCTGGGATCCTCCTGCCCGTCTCCCTCGTCTGAACTCTGGGATCCTCCCGTCTCCCTCGTCTGAACTCTGGGATCCTCCGGTCTCCCTCGTCTGAACTCTGGGATCCTCCGGTCTCCCTCGTCTGAACTCTGGGATCCTCCCGTCTCCCTCATCTGAACTCTGGGATCCTCCTGCCCGTCTCCCTCGTCTGAACTCTGGGATCCTCCCGTCTCCCTCGTCTGAACTCTGGGATCCTCCCGTCTCCCTCGTCTGAACTCTGGGATCCTCCTGCCCGTCTCCCTCGTCTGAACTCTGGGATCCTCCCGTCTCCCTCGTCTGAACTCTGGGATCCTCCTGCCCGTCTCCCTCGTCTGAACTCTGGGATCCTCCCGTCTCCCTCATCTGAACTCTGGGATCATCCTGCCCGTCTCCCTCGTCTGAACTCTGGGATCCTCCTGTCTCCCTCGTCTGGGATCCTCCTGCCCGTCTCCCTCGTCTGAACTCTGGGATCCTCCTGCCCGTCTCCCTCGTCTGAACTCTGGGATCCTCTCTCCCTCGTCTGGGATCCTCCTGCCCGTCTCCCTCGTCTGAACTCTGGGATCGTCCTGCCCGTCTCCCTCGTCTGAACTCTGGGAACCTCCTGCCCGTCTCCCTCGTCTGAACTCTGGGATCCTCCCGTCTCCCTCGTCTGAACTCTGGGATCCTCCTGCCCGTCTCCCTCGTCTGAACTCTGGGATCCTCCTGCCCGTCTCCCTCGTCTGAACTCTGGGATCCTCCTGCCCGTCTCCCTCGTCTGAACTCTGTGATCCTTCTGCCCGTCTCCCTCGTCTGAATTCTGGGATCCTCCTGACCGACTCCCTCGTCTGAACACTGGGATCCTCCCGTCTCCCTCGTCTGAACACTGGGATCCTCCTGCCCGCCTCCCTCATCTGAACTCTGGGATCCTCCCGTCTCCCTCGTCTGAACTCTGGGATCCTCCTGCCCGTCTCCCTCATCTTAACTCTGGGATCCTCCTGTCTCCCTCGTCTGGGATCCTCCTGCCCGTCTCCCTCGTCTGAACTCTGGGATCCTCCTGCCCGTCTCCCTCGTCTGAACTCTGGGATCCTCCTGCCCCTCTCCCTCGTCTGAACTCTGGGATCCTCCTGCCCGTCTCCCTCGTCTGAACTCTGGGATCCTGCCGTCTCCCTCGTCTGAACTCTGGGATCCTCCCGTCTCCCTCGTCTGAACTCTGGGATCCTCCTGTCTCCCTCGTCTGAACTCTGGGATTGTCCTGCGGGCCTCGTCTGAACTCTGGGATCCTCCCGTCTCCCTCGTCTGATCTCTGGGATCCTCCTGCCTGCCTTACCCCTCACATGCCAAGGCATCCCCATCCTGTCCTACCCCTAGTACTTCAGTCTCTGCATCCTGCATTTGGGTCCAATCCTGTCCCCATTCCTGACACCGTCTGGCACCAACAATCATTTCACGATCAAAGTTACTTGGTCCCACTTATAGAGTCATAGAATACTGCAGCAGTGGAACAGACCCTTCAGCCCATGCCATATTATTATTTTGCCTAGTCTAATTGACACGGACCATGGGCCTCCATACCCCTCCCATCCACATACTTATCTAAACTTCTCTTAAATGTTGAAATTGAACCCGTATCCACAGCTCGTTTGACACTCTGAGCAGCCCTTGTCCCAGTGTTGTAGGGATGTCGGCTGTGAATGCTGAGCCACAGGTTGTAGGCTGTAGTCCTTAGCAGTGGACAGTATGGAGGAGGTAATTTACATCAGCAACGCAGTTCCAAACTCCTGGGAGTACACACCCTCTCATGGGTTCAGAACACATCCTCCGTAGTCAAGAAACCTCACCAACACCTCTACTTCTGAGGAGACCGAAGAGAGCTGTAATTTACACATCTGTACTCACATCATTCTACAGATGTACAGTGCGGAGCATGCTGTAGAAAACCAACAGCACCATACAGGTCCTTCGGCCCACAATGCTGTGCAGAACATGTACCTACTTTAGAAATTACATAGGGTTACCCATAGCCCTTTACTTTTCTACGTATCCTGACAAACTGCATTCTGCATGATACAGAAACTGCGCTGAGACAAACAGGAAGATGGGTGGTTGCATGCACATCACCGGCACTAGTCTACCCACCATCATGAACATAAGGTGTTGGGAAAGGGCTAGTAACATCATGAAGGATCCCGCCCACCCTGCTCGTCAACTGGTTGTCCCATTCCCATCAGAGAGGAGGCTACGTAGCATCCACACCAGACTCAAAAACAGTTACTTTCTCCAAACAGTAAGGCTGATCAACACGTCCACCCACTAACCCACTCCTCCACACCCCCAACCACCATTACTTCATCATTTCCTGTGAGATGCCTTGTGTACAGTTTAGTGTCACTCTATGGTCATACAACCTAACTACTGCATATAATCGACCTTATGTATTTATATTTATTGTGTTTTTTCTATTCTGTTCTTTATCGTTTGTGTTTTTTGTGCTGCATTGGATCTGGAGTAACAATTACTTTGTTCTTCTTTACACTGGAAATGACATTACACAATCTTGATTCACCCCACGGTCTATTCCTCTGATTATGGTCCACCTCCCTCCCTCCCTCCTCTCACTCTGTCAGGAACTGATCGTATCCCTTTCACCCTCATGTGTGTATCTAGTTACTTAGTGAGCCGGGACACCCTGTCCCACAGTCCTCAGCACAGAGTCACGCCACAGAGTGAGCTACAACAAAAAAAGAGTTTCATTTCTATCGCACGTTCGATGATATCCCAAGGTTCTACTGCCACAAGAGTATTCTGGAGTGTGTCAGGCAGAAAACAGGGCCACCCAAAGTCTGATCAGTCAGGGTAGAAATGTCAAAGACACAAGTTCATGTATTTGAGGGAGGGTGAAAGTTTTAATGAGATGTGTGGGGCAATTGTTTTACACAGAGACTGCTGGGACAGGTTGCCAGGGCGGTGGTTTGGCAGATATTAACAGACGTGTTTAAGAGATACACTCTCTTAAGAGTGTATAAGAGTTAATAAGAGATTAACAAATACACTCAAAATCTTCCATAGTTGTACCGTGGAGAGCATTCTGCCAGGCTGTACCACTGTCTGGGATGGGGGGGCTACTGCACAGGACCGAAAGAAGCTGCAGAGGGTTGTAAATCTAGTCAGCTCCATCTTGGGCACTAGCCTACAAAGTACCCGGGACGTCTTCAGGGAGCGGTGTCTCAGAAAGGCAGTGTCCATTATTAAGGACCTCCAGCACCCAGGGCATGCCCTTTTCTCTCTGTTACCATCAGGAAAGAGATACAGAATGCTGAAGGCACACACTCTGCGATTCAGTAACAGCTTCTTCCCCTCTGCCATCCGATTCCTAAATGGACATTGAGGCTTTGGACACTATCTCACTTTTTAAAATATACAATATTTCTGTTTTTGCACAGGTTTTATTCAATATACATAATTGATTTGCTTGTTTATGCATATTATTATTTTGCTCTCTGCTAGGTTATGTATTACACTGAACTGCTACTGCCCAGTTAACACGGTGAGACCACTGGCTTCATTGTGTTGGGATGTCAGTGTGGGTGGGACCACTGGCTTCATTGTGTTGGGATGTTGGGAGGGTGAGACCACTGGCTTCATTGTCACGTCACTTGCCTGAGATTCTGATTCTGAGGCTGTGTATGTGGAGGAACGGAGGGATATGGACCAGAAAGGTCACAGGGTCGCACTGACGGGAAACAGGCCCTTCGGCCCATCTGCTGCATACTGACTGTGCCGCCCACTGAGCTTGTCCCACCTGCCCGCATTTGGCCTCTCTAAACCTCTCCTCGCCATGCACTTATCTAGATAGCTGTGAAACATTGCTAATGTGCCACCTCAAACACTATTTCTGGCAGCTCCTTCCAAATACACACCACCTTCTGCGTGATGAAACGTCCCCTGATGTACCTTTTAAATCTCTTGCCTCTGATCTTAAATCCCTGCCCACCACCCTGGGAAAAAGACTTTGACTTTTCACACTGTCTCTGGCCCTTGTGATCGTCTATGCCTCACCCCTCAATCTCTAATCTGTGTAACTTAGGCATCCTCGTCCAGGCAACATCCTGATAAATCTTTTTGTTTAAATAGCATCTTTTCTATGTAGGGTAATTGAAACCCTATGTAATATTCCAAATACAGCCTCACCAACATCTTATATAATTGCAGCATAACTTCACAAATCCCATGCTCGGTACTTTAGAAGTTTAACTTAATCTGGCGCTGTGTTGGCACGGAGAGTGTGTATGTCCTGTGCTGTACAGTTCAAAGTTCCCGCAGATGCCAGTATGATTACAAACAACTGAAAATCAAAAAACACAGTGGATGCTGGAAATCAAAATAAAACTAGGAAATGATGTAACCATTAAAAACCAGACTCGACAAGAAGCTCAGAGACCTCGGCCTTCACCTTGTGCAGGTGGATCCCGGATTTCCTGTCAGATAGCCGGAAGGTGGTAAGAGTGGGTTTCCTCACCTCTGCCCCCTGACCCTCCGCACAGGAGCCCCTCAGGGCTGTGTACTAAGCCCCCTCCTTTACTCTCTGTATACCTACAACTGTGTCACCACCTACAGCTCCAAACTACTAATTAAATTTGCTGATGACACTACATTGATTGGCCTAATCTCAATAATAATGAGGCAGCCTACAGAGAAGTCATCACTCTGACGCAGTGGTGTCAAGGAAACAACCTCTCCCTCAATGTCTCAAAAACAAAGGAGCTGGTTGTGGATTAAAGGGGGAATGGAGACAGACTAACCCCTTTTGACATCAATGGATCTGGGTTGAGAAGGTGAACAGCTTTAAGTTTGTTGCATAAACATCCCAGAGGATCTCACGTGGTCTGTACGTACCAGCTGTGTGGTGAAAAAGGCACAACAGTGCCTCTTTCACCTCAGACGGTTGAGGAAGTTTGGTATGGGCCACTGAATCCCAAGAACTTTCTACGGGGGCACAATTGAGAGCATCCTGACTGGCTGCATCACTGCCTGGTATGGGAACTGTACTTCCCTCATTCACAGGACTCTGCAGAGAGTGGTGCGGACAGCCCAGCGCATCTGTAGTTGTGAACTTCCCATGATTCAGGACATTTACAAAAACAGGTGTGTAAAAAGGGCCCAAAGGATCATTGGGGACCTGAGTCACCCCAGCCACAAACTGTTCCAGAGTTACCATATGAGGAACGTCTGCAGCTCTTGGGCTGTATTCCCTGGAGTTCAGGAGAATGACGGGGATCTCATAGAAACATTCTGAATGTTAAAAGGCCTGAACAGATTAGATAGGGCAAGGTTATTTTCCAAGGTAGGGGAGTCTAGGTCAAGAAGGCATGATTTCAGGATTGAAGGGCGTCCATTTAGGACAGAGATGTGGAGAAATTACTTTAGTCAGAGGGTGGTAAATCTGTGGAATTTGTTACCATGAGCAGCTGTGGAGACCAAGTCACTGGGTACATTTAAGGTAGAGATAGATAGGTTCTTGATTAGCCAGGGCATCAAAAGGTATGGGAAAGCAGGGGAGTGGAGATGACTGGAAGAATTGGATCAGCCCATGATTGAATGGTGGAGCAGACTCAATGGGCCGAATGGCCTACTTCTGCTCCTATATCTTATGGTCCTGTGGTCTTATGCTACCATCCGGGAAATGGTACCGCAGCATAAAAGCCAGGACCAACAAGTTCTAGGACAGTTTCTCCCACCAGGCCATCAGACTGACTAATTCACGCTGATAAACTCTGTTTCCATGTTATATTGACTATCATAGAAACATAGAAAATAGGTGCAGGAGTAGGCCATTCGGCCCTTCAAGCCTGTACCACCATTCAGTACGATCATGGCTGTTCATCCAACTCAAAACCCTGTACCTGCTTCCTCTCCATACCCCTGGTCCCTTTAGCCACAAGGGCCATATCTAACTTCCTCTTAAATATAGCCAATGCACCGGCCTCAACTGTTTCCTGTGGCAGAGAATTCTGCAGATTCACCACTCTCTGTGTGAAGAAGTTTTTCCTCATCTCGGTCCTAAAAGGCTTCCCCTTTATCCTTAAACTGTGACCCCTCGTTCTGGACTTCCCCAATATCGGAAACAATTTTCCTGCATCTAGCCTGTCCAATCCCTTTAGAATTTTATATGTTTCAATAAGATCCCCCCTCAATCTTCTAAATTCCAGTGAGTATAAGTCTAGTTGATCCAGTCTTTCTTCAAATAAAAGTCCTGCCATCCCAGGAATCAATCTGGCGATCCTTCTCTGCACTCTGTCTATGGCAAGAATGTCTTTCCTCAGATTAGGGGACCAAAACTGCACACAATACTCTAGGTGCAGTCTCACCAAGGCCTTGTACAACTGCAGTAGAACCTCCCTGCTCCTGTACTCAAATCCTTTTGCTATGAATGCCAACATACCATTTGCCTTTTTCACCGCCTGCTGTACCTGCATGCCCACCTTCAATAACTGGTGTACAATGACACCCAGGTCTCTTTGCACCTCCCCTTTTCCTAATCGGCCACCGTTCAGATAATAATCTGTTTTCCTGTTCTTGCAACCAAAGTGGATAACCTCACATTTATCCACATTAAATTGCATCTGCCATGAATTTGCCCACTCACCTAACCTATCCAAGTCACTCTGCATCCTCTTAGCATCCTCCTCACAGCTAACACCACCACCCAGCTTCATGTCACCTGCAAACTTGGAGATGCTGCATTTAATTCCCTCGTCTAAATCATTAAAATATATTGTAAACAACTGGGGTCCCAGCACTGAGCCTTGTGATACCCCACTAGTCACTGCCTGCCATTCTGAAAAGGTTCCGTTTACTCCCACTCTTTGCTTCCTGTCTGCCAACCAATTCTCTATCCACATCAATACCATACCCCCAATACCATGTGCTTTAAGTTTGCACACTAATCTCCTGTGTGGGACCTTGTCAAAAGTCTTTTGGAGATCTAAATATACCACATCCACTGGCTCTCCCCTATCCACTCTACTAGTTATATCTTCAAAGAATTCTATAAGATTCGTCAGACATGATTTTCTTTTCACAAATCCATGCTGACTTTGTCCGATGATTTCACCTCTTTCCAAATGTGCTGTTATCACATCTTTGATAACCAATTCTAGCATTTTCCCCACCACCGATGTCAGACTAACTAGTCTATAATTCCCTGGTTTCTTTCTCCCTCCTTTTTTAAAAAGTGAGGTTACATTAGCCACCCTCCAATCCTCAGGAACTAATCCAGAATCTAAGGAGTTTTGAAAAATTATCACTAATGCATCCACTATTTCTTGGGCTACTTCCTTAAGCACTCTGGGATGCAGACCATCTGGCCCTGGGGATTTATCTGCCTTTAATCCCTTCAATTTACCTAACACCACTTCCCTACTAACATGTATTTCCCTCAGTTCCTCCATCTTACTAGACCCTTAGTCCCTTACTATTTCCGGAAGATTATTTATGTCCTTCTTAGTGAAGACAGAACCAAAGTAGTTATTCAATTAGTCTGCCATGTCTTTGTTCCCTATGATCAATTCACCTGTTTCTGACTGTAAGGGACCTACATTTGTCTTGACCAATCTTTTTCTTTTCAAGTATCTATAAAAGCTTTTACAGTCAGTTTTTATGTTCCCTGCCAGCTTTCTCTCATAATCTTTTTTCCCTTTCCTAATTAAGCCCTTTGTCCTCCTCTGCTGGTCTCTGAATTTCTCCCAGTCCTCAGGTGTGCCGTTTTTTTTTGCTAATTTATGTTTCTTCTTTGGACTTGATACTATCCCTAATTTCCCTTGTCAGCCACGGGTGTACTACCTTCCCTGGTTTATTCTTTTGCCAAACTGGGATGAACAATTGTTGTAGTTCATCCATGCGATCTTTAAATGCTTGCCATTGCATATCCACTGTCAACCCTTTAAGTATCATTTGCCAGTCTATCTTAGCTAATTCACGTCTCATACCTTCAAAGTTACCCTTCTTTAAGTTCAGAACCTTTGTTTCTGAATTAACTATGTCACTCTCTATCTTAATGCAGAATTCCACCATATTATGGTCACTCTTACTCAAGGGGCCTCGCGTGACAAGATTGCTAACTAACCCTTCCTCATTACTCAATACCCAATCTAGAATGGCCTGCTCTCTATTTGGTTCCTCGACATGTTGGTTCAGAAAACCATCCCGCATACATTCCAAGAAATCCTCTTCCTCAGCACCCTTACCAATTTGGTTCACCCAATCTATATGTAGATTGAAGTCACCCATTATAACTGCTGTTCCTTTATTGCACGCATTTCTAATTTCCTGTTTAATGCCATCCCCAATCTCACTACTACTGTTAGGTGGCCTGTACACAACTCCCACCAGCATTTTCTACCCCTTAGTGTTATGCAGCTCTACCCATATCGATTCCACATCCTCCAGGCTAATGTCCTTCCTTTCTATTGCGTTAATCTCCTCTCTAATGAGCAATGCTACCCCACCTCCTTTTCTTTCCTGTCTATCCCTCCTGAATATTGAATATCCCTGGATGTTCAGCTCCCATCCTTGGTCACCGTGGAGCCATGTCTCTGTGATCCCAACTGTATCATATTCATTAATAACTATCTGCACATTCAATTCATTCACCTTGTTACGAATTGCTACCTGTTGTACATACTATTTATTATAAATTACTACAAGTTGCACATAGCACATTTAGATGGAGACGTAACGTAAAGATTTTTGCTCCTCATGTTCATGAAGGACGTAAGTAATAAAGTCAATTCAATTCAAATTGAAATTTTGAAGTATATTTACTATCAAGGTGTGAATACCATATACTGTATATCCTTCAGATTCATCATCTTATCCAATGCAAAGAAACACAATTCAATTCACAAAAACCTCACGGACAGTCAAACATACACTATATGTCAATAGAAAGAAGAAATTGTGTAAAGAATAATAAAAAAATGCCTGAACACTCAGCAGGTCAGGCAGCATCTGTGAAGGAAGGATCATCTAATGTTTGACAGAGTTGAGGGTATCCAGTATTGTCTGATAACTCTGTCTTTATCCACCTGCTGAAGGATAAGTATTATTGGAGCCTACTACCTTCCTTCACAACTCTACTGTGAGATCTTTACTGTCCACCTGTGGCTGGGCTGTGGTTTAATGGGCCCTAACATTCTGACTCAACCCTGACCTTTGCAATGCAGAGGTCAAAGACAAACTGGAGGAGAGATTCCAGGTCTAGCGACTCCTTGTTCCACCGAGTTTTTATGTGGGGCACAAACATCTCAAGCTAAGGACCAAGTTGCATTTTGCATCAAAACACAAAAATACACCTGCAGATGCTGTGGACCAAAGAATACATACACAACGCTGGAAGAACTCAGCAGGTCAGGCAGCATCTGTGAGAAAAGATTAGCCACCGTTCATCAGGAATGGTGGGGGTGGGGGGGGAAGAGAGGGCCGAAGCCCAGTAATAGAGATAAGGGAGAGGGTAGGGCCTAGAAGCGCCAGGTGGAAAACCAATCAGAGGAAAGATAAACGGGGGAAGGGGAGGGGATAAGCATGAACGAACTGTAGAGATAAAGAAGCAGAAAGTTGAAAGGGGAGAGAGGTAGAGAGGGACCTGGGATAGGGGGAGGGAATAACCGGAAGTTGGAGAATTCGATGTTCATACCACCAGGCTGGAGGCTACCCAGACGGTAGATGAGGTGTTGCTCCTCCAACCTGAGTTTGGCCTCATCATGGCAGTAGAGGAGGCCATGTATGGACATATCCGAATGGAAATGTGAAGGAGAGTTGAAGTGGGTGGCAACCGGGAGATCCTGTCTGTAGTGGCGGACAGAACGTAGGTGCTCGACGAAGCCATCCCCCAATCTGCGTCGGGTCTCGCCGATGTAGAGGAGGCCGCACTGGTAGCACTGGATGCAATAGATGACTCCAGTAGACTCGCAGGTGAAGTGTCGCCTCACCTGGAAGGACAGTCTGGGGCCCGGAATGGTGGTGAGGGGGGAGGTGTGGGGATACGTGTAGCATTTGCGCTTGCAGGGATAAGTGCTGGGTTGGAGTTCTGTGGGGAGGGACATGTGGACCTCCCCCTCCCCCTATCCCAGGTCCCTCTCTGCCTCTTTCCCCTTTCAACTTTCTGCTTCTTTATCTCTACAGTTCTTTCATGCTTATCTCCTCCCCATCCCCCGTTTATCTTTCCTCTGATTGGTTTTCCATCTGGTGCCTCTAGGCCCTACCCCCCCCCCCATCTCTATAACTGGGCTTCGGCTCTCTCTTCCCCCACCATTCCTGATGAAGGGTCTCGGCCTGAAACTTTGGCTGCTCTTTTCTCACGGATGCTGCCTGGCCTGCTGAGTTCTTCCGACGTGCACTTTGCATCCTGCCCCTCTTTTTTAATCCGGCTATCAATATTGTTGTCACCGTAGCCTCACTTATTTGAATAGGGTCACCGATCTTGATTAATTAATTCGTTGAAGTTCCTGGAACAAACTAAAAACAAGTTGTTAGAGGAGCGTAATGGGTCAGGCAGCATCTGTGGAGAGAAATGGGTGGTCACCGTTTTTAGGTGAGCCCCTTCATCTGGACTGAAGGTTAGTGGAGACTGCCAGTGTGAAGAGGTGGGACAGGTGATCAGTGAATCCAGGTGAACAGGTGTGATAGGCAGATGAAGGGGAGGACAGTGATTTAATTATCACTGACATCTGTCATGTTGCCTTGTAGTCTTCTGGCAAACTTGCTGTTTTTTAGCTTTATGTCTGTTCTTTTTTACGAGGCCGAGTTGATAGCTCGACACCTAGCCCAGCACGGATGGAAGCGTACAAGGACTCAGCTGGATTCGAACCCCAGACCACTCACCTTGAAGTCTGCTGCAGATGCCTCTACTCCACCGGCCGGCTAGCAGCAGCATCATGCAATGCATAAAGAATACTGTAAGTTATAGCGAAAAATAATAGAGTGAAAAGAGAGCAAAAATAGTGAGGTAGTTTTCATGGGTTCATTGTCCATTCAGAAATCTGATGGTGGAGGGGAAGAAGCTGTTCCTAGAATGTCGAGCGTGTGGCTTCAGGCTCCTGTACCTCCTCCCTGATGGTAGCAATGAGATGAGGGAATGTCCCAGATGGTGAAGGTCCTTAACGATGGGTGCTGTCTTTTTGAGGCATCATCTTGTGAAGATGTCTTCGGTTAGGAATAGTTTCTTCCTCCCCCTACCCCAGCATCAGATTTCTGAATGGACAATGAGCCCATAAATATCATCTCACTGTCTTGATCATTTTGCACGTTTTTTCTCTGTATATATAAATGTTCAAAAAGACAGCAGAAGTTTTCAATAGACAATAGACAATAGGTGCAGAAGTAGACCATTCGGCCCCTCGAGTCTGCACCGCCATTCTGAGATCATGGCTGATCATTCACTATCAATACCCAGTCCCTGCCTTGTCCCCATATCCCTTGATTCCCCTATCCATCAGATATCTATCCAGCTCCTTCTTGAAAGCATCCAGAGGAATTGGCCTCCACCGTCTTCCGAGGCAGTGCATTCCACACCTCCACAACTCTCTGGGAGAAGAAGCTCTTCCTCAACTCTGTTTTAAATAACTGACCTCTTATTCTCAATCCATGCCCTCTGGTACTGGACTCTCCCAACATCTGGAACATATTTCCTGCCTCAATCCTATCAAATCCTTTAATTATCTTAAACGTTTCAATCAGATCCCCTCTCAATCTCCTCAATTCCAGCGTGTACAAGCCCAATCTCTCCAATCTCTCTGCGTAAGACAGCCCTGCCATCCCAGGAATCAACCTAGTGAATCTATGCTGCACTTCCTCAATTGCCAGAATGTCCTTCCTTAAACCTGGAGACCAAAACTGTACACAATATTCCAGGTGTGGTCTCACCAGGGCCCTGTACAAATGCAAAAGAACATCCTTGCTCTTGTATTCAATTCCCCTTGTAACAAAGGCCAACATTCCATTTGCCCTCTTCACTGCCTGTTGCACTTGCTCATTCACCTTCATTGACTGATGAACTAGGACTCCTAGGTCTCTTTGCATTTCTCCCTTACCTAACTCGACACCGTTCAGACAATACTCTGCCCTCTTGTTCCTGCTTCCAAAGTGGATAACTTCACATTTATTCACATTGAAAGACATCTGCCAAGTATCTGCCCACTCACCCAGCCTATCCAAGTCTCCCTGTATTCTCCTAACGTCCTCTTCGCATGTCACACTGCCACCCAGTTTAGTATCGTCAGCAAACTTGCTGATATAGTTTTCGATGCCCTCATCTAAATCATTGACATAAATCGTAAAGAGCTGTGGTCCCAATACAGAGCCCTGTGGTACCCCACTAGTCACCTCCAGCCAGTCTGAGAAACACCCATTCACTGCTACCCTTTGCTTTCTATCTGCCAACCAGTTTTCTATCCATGTTGAAACCCTGCCCCCAATGCCATGAGCTCTGATTTTACTCACCAATCTCCTATGTGGCACCTTATCGAATGCCTTCTGAAAATCTAGGTACACAACATCCACTGGCTTACCCTCGTCTAACATCCTTGTTACACCCTCAAAAAACTCCAACAGATTAGTCAAGCATATATATGGCATATATATATAGCTAGGGTGTTAAGACCTGTAGTAATTTTATGTATTGCATAGAACTGCTGCCGCAAAAGACAACAAGTTTAATTACATATGTGAGTGATGATAAACCTGATTCTGATATGGGTCTCTATCGTGGACTGAAAGTGGGAAGGGGGCAGGGAGAAGGAATCATGGTTGGGAAAAGGGGAGACGTTCTGTAATGATCACTAAACCAATGGTTTGGAATCAGATTACCTTGCCTGGTGTCTCTGGGCAGGGTGTGTCTGCACCCACACCACCCCCGGCCCCCATTCTGGCACTCCTTCTCTACCACCTGTCCCACACCCCTACTGCGGTGCTCCACCCTCACCGTTCTCAATATCCTTTGCTCCCGCCAAGTTTACAAACTTGCTCTGCTCCAAGTTGACAGGAACAGTACAGTGGAAATGTCCAAGGCACCCTAGCTATACCTAGAAGACTTTTGCACAGACTGTATACTGTATATGTTGCTCAGTCCGTAAGTTGAGTCTGACTCTTCCTGACCTCATGGACTCCTGCACACCAAGCCTTCTTGTTGGAAACTGCCCCTCAAGATCCCCCAAGGTCATACAGATTGTCTGAGTAATATTACCTATCCATCGTCCTCTCCTTCCTTTACCTTCTGTTTTACCTAACATGAGAGTCTTCTCCAAGGAGTCCTGTCTTCTCATGTTATGGACAAAATATTTGAGCTTTTGTCTCATAATCAAGCCTCCCAGTGAACAGTCTGGCTGTATTGACTTGCTGGATCTTCTTGCTGTCTAACAAACTCTTAACACTTTGCTCCAGCATCCAAGTTCAGAGGCGTCAATTCTTTTGTATTCAGCCTTAATAACAGTCCAGCTCTCTCAGCCATACATCACAACTGGAAATACCATAGACTTGTCTATATGGATCTTCATAGACAATGTTATGTCTCTGCTCTTCATTATTCATCTAAATTTGCCATTGCTGCCCTCCCCAGAAGGAACCGCCGTTAATTTCATGGCTGCAGTTACCATCTATAGAAATCTTTGAACTCGAGGAGGACAAAATCTGTCACTGCCTCCACTTCCTTTCCATTTATCACCACGGAGTTAACAGGGCTGGTGGACATAATCTTGATTTTCTTAACATTGAGCAACAAGCACTTTGTTCTTTCTCTTTGATTAGAAGCTCCCTCAGATTCTCCTCACTTTCAGCCTTTAGAGTAGTACCATCTGCATATGTTAATATTTCATCCAGCAATTTTGATTCCAACATTGGCCCTCTAGACCAACATTGCTCAGAATGTTTTCAGCATCTTGGTTAAATCCGTAGGGTGACAGTATGCAGCCTTGTTGTACTCCTTTCCCAACCCGTGTTCACTTCTGTTGGTTCTTGATTCTCGTTCAAAAGGCAGATCAGATGTCCAGGTATCCCCATTTTCTTTAAGGATTTGCCATAGTCCACAACGTCAAAGTAGTCAATAAAACATAGATAAATGTTTTTCTGGAATTCCCTCGATTTCATCATAATCCAGATAGGTTAATAATTTGGTCTCTGGTGTATATAGCAGCTTATAATAATTTTTTGTGTATTTCTCTGTACTGCTGCCACAAAACAACTACTTTCATGACATATTCCAACTAATTATTCAGCAAATGTTGCATCGAAATTAAACAAATACTCGGTAGGTGGGCCAGCATCTGTAGAGAGAGAAATAATGAATAAGGAAGGTTCATTGAGCCTCTTTCTCCACAGATGCTGACTGACCTGCCGAATATCACCAGCAGAGTTAGCAGTGGGGTCACCGGGCAGGTCCCACTTTGGGCCTGAGCCATGGAGAAAGCTTTGGTGTACAACATTTCCTCACGTTGGCAGGAGATAATTGGTTGATAAGGGTTTCAACGTGCTTTGTGTTCATGGTAAATAGTTTAACAAATCTTTTTTTAGACAGCAAGGGAAGAAGGCCAAAGAACATGCATCACCCTGTCCGACTCTGGGCAGCACACTGAAAAAGGATGTCATACCCTTGGCGAGGGTGCAGCAGACATAGGAGCCCTCCCAAACAGCAAAGGAAGTAATACTGAACGTAACGTTCAGGATGTCTGCAGAAATCACAGAACATTTTATAATTAATTCAGGAACATGTACCATAGCGTAGAGTCACAGAGGACTTTGCCTATCTAGTCCTTGCTGAACAGTTAGAAACATAGAAAATCTACAGCACAATTCAGGCCCTTTGGCCCACAAAGCTGTGCTGACTGTAGAAATTACCTCGGGTTACCCATAGCCCTCTATTTTTCCCAGTTATTCTCCTTAGTCCCTTCAACTCACACCCGGACCATAGCCTTTGATACCCCTCTCATCCATTTACTTATCCAAACTTCTCTTAAATGTTGCAATTGAACCCACATCCACCACTTCCACTGACAGTTCGTTCCACGCTCTCACCACCCTCTCAGTGAAGAGGTTTCCCCTCAGGTTCGTCCTTAAATATTTCACCTTTCACCGTTAACCTATAACCTAGTCTAATCTCACCCAACCTCTATGGAAAAAAGCCTGCATGCATTTACCCTGTTTTATCCCTCATAATTTTGTATACCTGTAATAAATCTCCTTTCATTCTCCTGCACCTCAGGGAATAAAGTTCTGACCTATTCAACCTTGTCCTATAATGAGGTGCTGATGGTCCATAGAATGAGGGGATTCTGTCTTCCTAGGACACAATGGGAATGACCTTCCTCTTCAAATAACTTTTGATAAGGTGTCACTAGGTCTTATCAATGAGATGGGTTACCATGAAAAGAGCAACACATACAAAATGCTGGCGAAATTTAGCAGTTCAGGCTGCATCTATGGAGGGAATTAAACGTTTAGTGTTTTGGGCCGAAATCCTTCATCAAGACTTGGCCCAAAACTTCACCTGTTTATTCCTCTCCTTAACTGCTGCTGACTTGTCGAGTTCCTCCAGCTATTTTGTTACTGTGGATTTCCAGCATCTGCAGAACCTCTTGTGCCCAAAGGGGCGTGCAGTCTGAATGCAGTCTTGGCCTTGAGATGGGAGCAGAGCTCTGGAACAGCTGATTCTCAAGCACTTAGTTGATCTTGGCATCGCTGCTTTCTTGATCTATATTCATGACTTTTATTTGGATGAACAAAGCTCAAAATATGCAGACTATATTTCATCAAGAGTTTGAAGAGAATTGATTATGTTCAAAGTTCAAAGTACATTTATTATCAAAGTATGTATATATTATACACTGGAATTTAGAAGAATGAGAGGGGATCTGATTGAAACATATAAGATTATTAAGGGATTGGACATGCTGGAGGCAGGAAGCATGTTCCCGCTGATGGGTGAGTCCAGAACTAGAGGCCAGAGTTTAAGAATAAGGGGTAGGCCATTTAGAACTGAGATGCGGAAAAACTTTTTCACCCAGAGAGTGGTGGATATGTGGAATGCTCTGCCTCAGAAGGCAGTGGAGGCCAAGTCTCTGGATGCTTTCAAGAGAGAGTTAGATGGAGCTCTTATAGATGGCGGGGTCAAGGGAAATGGGGAGAGGGCAGGAACAGGGTACTGACTGTGTATGATCAGCCATGATCACAGTGAATGGGGGTGCTGTCTAGAAGGGCCGAATGGCCTACTCCTGCACCTACTGTCTATTGCTTATTGAGGTTTGTCTCCTCGTGGGCAGCCACAAAACATAGAAAACCCAATAGAACCCATTAAAAAGAGAGTTGTCAGACACCCCGTGTGCAAACAAAAAAACAAATTGAGCGGACAGTAAACCAATAGCATTCAGTAGGAAAGTGGGACCACAGACACGAAGCCAGGCATCTCTGCAACCAGAACAGGCCACAGCTTCAGTCCAGTGCAGAGCTGAGTAAACGCCGTGAGGCCGCAGAAGTGAAGCCAGGCATCACTGCAGTTCGAGCAGGCTACAACCTCAGTCCAGCACAGAGCAGAATAAATGTCGCAGAGCAGCATGAAGAAACCATCTGACCCTTGCCTCTGGTCCCAGCAACCTGCTTTTTCAACCTGGCATAGTGTTTAAGTCATCCAAGCATCTTGTCATTTCTCACTCTAGGACCCAAATCCCATTGCCTCGATATACTCTGAGCCTGGACCCCTCCTGCATGTTTTGGCCTGGACCTCTCTTGTACATTTCAGCCTGGACCCATCTTGTACATTTTGACCCATACCCAAACTCTGATCCTGGACCCCTCCTGTATGTTTCGGCGTGGACCTCTCCTGCACGTCTGGGCCCATACCCAAACTCTGAGCCTGGACCCCTCCTGTAATTTTTGGCCTGGGCCCCTCCTGTATGTTTCGGCCTGGACCTCTCCTGTACGTCTGGGCCTATACACGAACTCTGAACCTGGACCTCTCCTGTACGTTTTGGCCCATACCAAGCCTCTGAGCCTGGACCTGTCCTGTATGTTTCAGTTCATACCCAACCTTGGAGTGTGGATCCCTCCGCTATGCTTTGGCCCATACCTGACCTTTCCAAATCGGCCTGACACCTAGATTGATCACCAAAGACACTCGCAAATTTCCACTAATGTACTGTGGAGAGCATTCTAACTGGTTGCATTACTGTCTGGCATGGAAGGGTTATTGCACAGGATTTTAAAAAGCTGCAGAGGGTTGTAAACTGAGCCAACTCCATCATGGGCACTAGCCTCCCCAGCATCTCAGACACCTTCAAAAGGTGGCACCCATTATTACGGACCCCCACAGCCCAGGGCATGCCCTCTTCTCATTGCTATCATCAGGGAGGGGGTACAGGAGCCTGAAGACACGCACTCAATCTATCAGGAACAGCTTCTTCCCCTCTGCCATCAGATTTCTGAATAAACACTGAACCCTTGGACACTACCTCACTATTTTTTATGTATACTTCTGATTGTAATTTATAGTCGTTAATATTATGTACTGCACTGTATTGCTGCTGCACGAGAATTTTTTCACGTATGCCAATGATATTAAACCTGATTCTGATTTTGAATCCGAGACCACACCAAACTTGGAAGTATAGAGGATGGGGGTGGCTTTTCAGAGAGCACGGGTGGCCGGGACGCTTCAGCTCATGTTCTTGATACTTACCTGGCAAATGTTTCAAAGTTCAAAGTCAATTTATTGTCAAAGTACATTGATACCACCTTAGACAGCTATGATACTCCTTTCTTGTGGGCATTCACAGTAACTCCAAGAAACCCAGCGGAGTCAATGAATGGCCGAACCCAACAGGGTGAGCAACAACCAAAGTAACAACAATCTGTTGATTAATTGAAGAAGGAGAAAGTAAATAAATAAATAGATTAGACAGATAAACCAACAAACAATAAATATCAAGAACATTAGATGAAGAGTCCGTGAAAGGTAGACCAGTTCCGTGGAAAGGGTTCACTGAGAGGGCTGTAGATGTTCACGAATAAAATGGTGTCAGGCATTTTATGTTTAATGGAACCTGTAACCACATTCTACTGAACTCCAAAGTTAAACACAAAAGTGGACTACAAATCCTTATGCAACAACGTCATCGCAACAGACCAGCCTCTTAGAGTGAAACCCCAACTCAATGGCTGTGAATTATGTACACTGCTCCCAATTACACTACCCTGCAGGGCAAGTGAAGTTATCCCCTCTGCAAGGAAGAACAGCGGGAGGCACTGTAACATGAAGCATTGAAGGACAGGGGGAGACTGGTGTACAGACATGTGGACAGATCTGAGTAGGTGACAGGACAGGTTGACAGTACAACTAAAAATTGTTAAGTGTTCTGACCTTTATTGACACAAGGACGTGCAGTTGAACCATGAAGAGAGAAGTGTGTTCAGCCCTGGTGACCCTGCTGTGGGAAGAGAGTGAGGTCCAAGTTATTAAAAGAACATAAAAGAGATGAGCTTGATTTGTCACATGTACATTGAAACATACGATGAAATTTATTGTTTGCATCAACAACCAACACGGTGCAAGGACGTGCTGGAGGCAGCCCACGAGTGTCACCACCCTTCTGGTGCCACCATAGCATGCTAACCCACCCACCTTTGGACTGTGGGAGGAAACCAGAGCACCCAGAGGAAGCCTAGTCCATCCAAGCTCCTTACAGACAGCAAGATGGTCTAGAGTCATAGAGCTATAGAGTATCCATGGAGACAGTCCCCTTGATTCAACCATGTCGACCAAAACATCTGGTAAGTTCATCCGATTTGCCCATTTGACCCATATCCCTCCAAACCTGGGGTTCCCAACCTTGTTTAATGGTATTGGCCCATTTCATAAAAATGGTTAGGGTACTTTTCCTATCCATGTACCTGTCCAAGTGTGTTTTAAGCATTACAACAGCGTATGGATGATTGAGAAATGGGGGGCTATGTAGATGGGAATGGTTAGATTGACCTTAGAGTAGCTTAAAATGTTGGCACAATCTTGTGGGCTGAAGGGCCTGTCCTCTTCTCTGTTCAATGTTCTTTTAAACATTGTTATCGAATCTGCCTCAACAACTTCCACTGGCAGCTTGTTCCATAGACCTATCACCCTCTGTGTGGAAAAGATGCCCTTCGGGTCCGTTTTAAATCTTTCACCTCTCACCTTAGACCTCTGCCCTCTTGTTGCTAGTTCCCCTCCCTGGGAAAAATATTGTATGAGTTCACCTTAGTTTTTTCCCTTTGTAATTTTATACACTCCTATATGGTCACCCCATCATCTTCTACATTCCAAGGGATAAAGGCTTAGCATCTCAGGCTCACCCCACAACTCGGGCCCTCAAATCCTGGCAGTATGCCAGTTAATCTTCTCCACACACATTACATTTAATGATGTCTGACCAAAACCATACACAGTGTGGCCTCTGCAAGTCAGAGGAGATCTGACTGAACTGTCCAGGGTCATTGTCATATGCAAAAACTGGAAGGGCCGAACTTGTCTCCGAGGAGCTGGGAAAATTGAGAGATGACTTGATGGTAGGGGTTCAAACCACCAGAGGTGTAATGCAACAGGATAAACACGAGAGATTCTGCAGAGGCTGGAAATCCAGAGCAACACACACAAAATGCTGGAGGAACTCGGCAGGTCAGGCAGCATCTATGGAAATGAATAAGCAGTCGATGTAGCAGGCCGAGATTCTTCATCAGGACTGGAAATAATGGGGAATGAAGCCAGATTAAGAAGGTATGAATTGAATTGACTTTATTACTTAAATCCTTCATATACACGAGTAAAAACCTTTACATTACATCTCCATTGAAAATGTGAAATGTGCAATTTATAGTAATTTATAATAAATAGTAATGACAACAGGACACAATCAATATAACATAGAAAAACAGTTGCATCAGTGTGAGTTAATCAGTCTGATGGCCTGGTGGAAGAAGCTGTCCCGGAGCCTGCTGGTCCTAGCTTTTATGCTGCGGTACCGTTTCATGGATGGTAGCAGCTGGAACTGTTTGTGGTTGGGGTGACTTGGATCCCCAATGATCCTTGGGGCCCTTTTTACACACCCGTCTCTGTAAAAGTCCTGAATAGCGGGAAGTTCACATCAACAGATGCGCTGGGCTGTCTGCACCACTCTCTGCAGAAAAGTACAGTTCCCATACCAGGCAGTGATGCAGCCAGTCAGGATGCTCTCAATCGTGCCCCATGGAAAGTTATTAGAATTTGGGGGCCCAGACCAAACTTCTTCAACCGCTTGAGGTGAAAGAGGCGCTGTTGTGCCGTTTTCACCACACATCCGATATGTACAAACGTTGTGAGATCCCTGGAGACGTACATGCCATTTTGACATTAGTCTAAGGCCTCCTCCTCTACTGCCACATTCAGGCTGGAGGAGCAATCCTCATATTACATCTTGCTGGTCACAGGCTCCAAGCTGATAGTTGGAACATAGATTTCTCCAGCTTCGGGATATTGTGCTCCCTCCCTTCTGTCTTTTCCCATTCCCCGTTCTGGTTACCTTTCACCTCTTCTTTCCTCCTCACCGGCCCGTCACACTCCTCTGCTGCTTTTCCTCCTTCCCTTTCTCCAACGGCCCACTCCCCTACCAGACTGCTTTGAAATGGGTGCTCATCAGCAAATACCGTCTTTCCACTTCTCCCCTCCCAGCGTATTACTTCATCCTCCCTTCTCCACCCACCCACCTTCCCCCTCTCCTGGTCTGACCTGGTCTCAGCTTGTACCCCACAGTGCCACACCTCTACACACCATCCTCAAGTCAAGTCAAGTCCTTACTTTTTATTGTCACTTCGACCATAGCTGCTGGTACAGTACACAGTAAAAACAAGACAAAGTTTTTCAGGACCATGGTGCTAAGTGAAATAATACAAAAACTACACTGAACTATGTAAAAACAACACAGAAAAAACCTGCACGAGACTACAGACCTACCCAGGACTGCATAAAGTGCACAAAACAGTGCAGGCATTACAATAAGTAATCAGGACAATAGGGCAGTAAGGTGTTAGTCCAGGCTCTGGGTATTAAGGAGTCTGATAGCTTGGGGGAAGAAACTGTTACATAGTCTGGTTGTGAGAGCCCGAATGCTTCGGAGCCTTTTCCCAGACGGCAAGAGGGAGAAGAGATTGTATGAGGGGTGCATGGGGTCCTTCACAATGCTGTTTGCTTTGCGGATGCAGCGTGTAGTGTAAATGTCTGTAATGGCCGGAAGAGAGACCCCGATGATCTTCTCAGCTGACCTCACTATCCGCTGCAGGGTCTTGCGATCCGAGATGGTGCAATTTCCGAATCAGGCAGTGATGCAGCTGCTCAGGATGCTCTCAATACAACCCCTGTAGAATGTGATGAGGATGGGGGGTGGGAGATGGATTTTCCTCAGCCTTTGCAGAAAGGAGAGACGCTGCTGGGCTTTCTTTGCTATGGAGTCGGTGTTGAGGGCCCAGGTGAGATTCTCCATCAGGTGAACACCAAGAAATTCGGTGCTCTTTACGATCTCTGCGGAGGAGCCATCAATGTTCAGCGGGGAGTGGTCGCTCCGTGCCCTCCTGAAGTCAACAACCATCTTTTTTGTTTCGTTCACATTCAGAGACAGGTTGTTGGCTCTGCACCAGTCTGTTAGCCGCTGCACCTCCTCTCTCCACCTCACACACCTGGAGAAGGATGCTTATGAAAGGATGCTGTTCTTGGACTACAGTTCTGCATCCAACACCATAATTCCCTCCAGGCTCGACAAGAAGCTCAGAGACCTCGGCCTTCACCCTGCCTTGTGTAGCTGGATCCTGGACTTCCTGTCAGATCACCGGCAGGTGGTAAGAGTGGGCTCCCTCACCTCCAAACCTCTGACCCTCAAAACAGATACCCCTCAGAGCTGTTTCCTAAGCCCCCTCCTTTACTCTCTGTATACCCATGACTGTGTCGCCACCCACAGCTCCAATCTGCTAATTAAATTTTTGACGATACTACATGGATTTACCTAATTTCAAATAATAATGAGGCAGCCTGCAGAGAAGGAGTCATCACCCTTTGAAATGGATGGCCATTTGGATGGGTAATTCTGCTGCTTGTGATGGACTGTTCCTATTGGAAGATGGGTCAACAATCAGAAGTCAGAGGTTTCAGGAGACTGGTGGAGGACTTGGGAGTGGTGAGGGTAGGTCTTTGCCACAGGGAGTGAATCCTGTTGCCTGGAGGGACATTGAATTGATGCATTAGGTCATGAATTAGATGGATAGACAGAACAAACAGGGAAGACCTAGGGAATGGAGGAACTGGCCTGCTCCAGCAGAAAACCAGCATACTCAGAGGCCGAGTGGTTTAATGGTTCAGTAATTCCGTAAATCTCCAAAAAGTGAAAATTACTGCTTAGCCTCCTTGCCCCAGTTAAGCTGCAATAAGACCATAGGACCATTAGACATAACAGCAGAATTAGGCCATTCAGCCCATCGAGACTTCTCTGCCATTCCATCATGGCTGATATATTATCTCTCTCAACCCCATTCTTCTCCCTTCTCTCCATAATCTTTGACACCCTGACTAATTGAGAACCTGTGAACCTCTGCTTTAACTAAACCTAATGACCTGGCCTCCACAGCCTTCTGTGGCAATAAATTCTACAGATTCACCAGCCTCTGGCTAAAGAAATTCCTCCTTATCTCTGTTCTAAATGGACGCCTTCTATTCTGAGGCTGTGCCTGCTGGTCCTAGATTCCCCCACTATAGGAAACATCTTCTCCACATCCACTCTTTTGACATCTTTCACTATTCGACAGGTTTCAGTGAGAGTCCGCCCTCATTCTCCAGTAGTGCCCATGTCTGATTTCTGGCATAGACTACACAGCACTGCAGGCACTTGTAAGCTGCCACTCGGAGCAGTTCCGAGACATCAGCTCCACTATCATTATGACTACAGCCCTGAAGAGGTGCAATCTCACATCATATGCATTAAGTAGAAGTCTGGCAAATCAGCATGAAAAGGCTTAAACAGCAAGGTAAGTAAATAGAATCCGTTCGAAGATTACTAAATAAAATTCAGAACTCAGCGCAAGTGCCAATCTCATCCATTTCAGGTTAAGTTGCAGTGCCTGCAAAGTGCTTGGAGCTTAATTTCTCCCATTAAGTTGCAGGGTCTCTGCCGGGAATTATCGCTGCATCCTGGGTGAACTGCTGAGTCAACTATTGATCCATGGTCTTTCTCCAGTAATCGCTACCCCCGCCTATCAAATCCAGTCCAAGCCAATTATCAACCAACATCATCGAAGAGCCCACCCACCCCTGACATCCTCTCTTCTCCCCCCATCGGACAGAAGCCTGGGAGCATGTCCCAGCAGGCTCAGTCAGATTTATTATCATTGATATATGTGATGAAATTTGATGTTTTGCAGTAGCAGTACAGTGCAATATAGAAAAAACTATAAATTACAATAAGTATATAAATGTAAAAAATAAATTAATTGAACAAAAATAAATCAAATAAAGGCTGAAGGAGAGCTTTTATCCTGCTGTTATAAGACTATTGAATGGTTCAATGAGATGGACTCACAATCTACCTGGTTATGGACAGATTCTATCCTCTGCTTTTCTAGTGTGGTGAGACAGACTCTTGGACTCACCATTTCCCTGGTTATGCTCTTGCACCTTACCGCCTGTCACTTTCTCTGTGACTGTTACGCTTTATTCTGCTTTCTCTTATTGTCTTCCCCTGTTCTGTCTGAATGATCTGCATGGATAGCATACAACAGCACAATGCCAGTACAGCTTGGGATGTTGCAGCTGGGAGTCCATTTCTGCTGTCCTACCATATAACCATATAACAATCACAGCACGGAAACAGGCCATCTTGGCCCTCCTAGTCCGTGCCGAACCCTTAATCTCACCTAGTCCCACCTACCCGCACTCAGCCCATAACCCTCCACTCCTTTCCTGTCCGTATACCTATCCAATTTTACCTTAAATGACACAACTGAACTGGTCTCTACTACTTCTACAGGAAGCTCATTCCACACAGCTGTCACTCTCTGAGTAAAGAAATACCCCCTCGTGTTTCCCTTAAACTTCTGCCCCCTAACTCTCAAATCATGTCCTCTGTAAGAAAGTTTGTTTGTTCCTTCTGTGTGTGTGGGGCTTTCCTCTAGCTGCTTCATTTCCCCCCCACAGTCCAAAGATGTAGGTTAATTGGTCACTGGTGGGCCCAAAAGGGTCCAGTTGGTGAACTGGGGTAAACTGGTGATTAGGCTCATGCTAAAATTGATGGGTTGCTCAGTGGCCTGGAAGTTCCACACTCTATCTCTAAATAAATAAAAACTATGTTTTTTCATTGTACCTCAGTGCCTGTGACGATTTTCAGTAATAATTTAGCAATTAAATTCTCCAGTTTAATTCATCAACTGGACCCTTTTGGACCCAACAGTCTATCCATAAACTTAGCTGAAGACACATACTCAATGATACAGGAACAGCATCTTCCCTCTGCCATCAGATTTCTGAATGGACAATGAACCCATGAACACTACCTCACTACTTCCTCCTTTCTTTCTCTTTTTGCACTACTTATTTAATGTAATTTTAAAAAAATGTGTACCTACTTCTTACTGTAATTTACAGTTTTTTATTATTATGCATTGCAATGTAATGCTGCCACAAAACAACAAGTTTCACCACATATGCCAGTGATGTTAAACTGATTCTGATTCTGTAATTGGTCTATTTTTGATATACATGTTGAGCATGTGGAATGAGCTGCCAGGACAAGTGGTCAGGACAGGTACAATAGTATCATTTAAAAAGCACTTGGATAGGTAGATGGAGGGAAATGGGCTGAATGCAGGAAATTGGGACAAGTTAGGTTCAGCAGGGACTGGTTGGCTCGAAGGGGCTGTATCCATACTGTGCTGCTCCGTGACTCCACATACCGAGGTACAATGAACAGCTTTAGTTTGCGTGCCATAGTCATAGAACACTACAGCACAAGAACAGGCCCTTCAGCCCTTCTAGTCTGTTCTGAACTGTTAAACCTTGTATTGTCCCATCAGTCTATGCCTGGGTCACAGCCCTCCATACCTCTCCCGTCCATGCACTTATCCAAACTGCTCTGAAACGTCGGAAGCAAACCTGCATTCTCTGCCTCCACTGGCAGCTCGTTCCACACTTGCACTGCCTTCTGAGTGAAATAGTTCCCCTTCAGATTCTCCTTGGATATTTTTTCCTTAACCCATGACCTTCACAACTAGTCTCACCAGCCTCAGTGGGAAAAGCCTGCTTGCATCTAAACTGTCTACCCCCCCTCATCATTTTGTATGCTATCAAATCTCTCCTCATTCTCCCAACCTATTCAACCTTCCCCTGTAACTCAGGTCTTCAAGCCCCGCCAACACCTTTGCAAATTCTCCCTGGACTCTTTCAACCTTATTTACAATTTTCCTGTAAGTAATTGACCAGAACAGCAAACACGACTCCAAATTAGATCCCACCAATGTCTTATACAACTTCAACATAACATCGCATCACCTGTACTCAGTACTTTGATTTATAAAGGCCAATGTGCCAAAAGCTTTCTTTATGACTATATCTACCTGTGAGACCTCTTTCAAGGACTTTTGGATATGTATTCCCAGATCCCTTTGTTCTACTGCTCTCCTCAGTGCCCTACCGTTCACTGTGTAGAACCTACCCTGGTTGGTCCTCCCAATGTACAAAACCTCACACATGCCCAGCATCAATCACTGTGGCACGCCATTAGTTACAGGCCTCCAGTCAGAGGGGCAACCATCTACTACAATTCTCCGGCTTCTCCTGCAAAGCCAAAGTCAAATCCAATTTGCTACCTCATCCTGAATGCTGAGCGAGTGAACCTTATTGACCAGCTTCCATGTGGGACTTCATCAAAGACCTTGCTGAGTCCACGTAGACTACGTCCACTGTCTTGCTTTTCTTGATA
The DNA here is from genome assembly GCF_030144855.1 of Hypanus sabinus. Taxonomy (NCBI): domain Eukaryota; kingdom Metazoa; phylum Chordata; class Chondrichthyes; order Myliobatiformes; family Dasyatidae; genus Hypanus; species Hypanus sabinus. The sequence continues at coordinate 164,823,260 of NC_082714.1, read as the reverse complement.
TTCTCGAAAATCTCTATAAGATTGGTTAGACCCGACCTACCACATAGAAAGCCATGTTTACTATCCCTAATCCAAATACTTATATACCCGATCCATTATAATACCTTCCAATAATTTACCCAGCATCTGTGGGACATGTGGAACTGAGATAAGATGAAATTTCCTCACCCGGAGGCTGGTAACCTGTGGATTTCTCTCCCACTGTAGGACTCTGGAGGCTGAAGAAGAAGGTAGATAGATTTCTGGTCACAAATGCACCACGATGTCATAAGCCCTATCTGTGGTATGCTGTCGAGCGCTGAGTTCTTGGGTAGCACAGACACCTGTATTTAGTAATTTTTGCCTTAATAGAGTCAATAGGCCTTGGTGCTTATTGTTTAGTCTTGTCAAATTATTTGTGACTGGCATGGGTTTCTCACATTCTATGGTTATTTAATTTCCACTCTCAATTAGCTCTGCTCCGAGTCCTTGTGTGATGAGAATCATTTGTCTCACGGTATTGCTCGGTCGAGCCAGCGATGTCCTGTTGGAATTCCCATGTATAACCTTTTGATTATTCCCCTGCCACTCCTCTGCACCCGGGTTCAGTAGTTGCCAGCGCTCACCGTGACACGTGAGGTGTGGTATTGAGACAGAATTAACCATGATCCTGTGGTATGCTCAAAGAGATTCTTTGCTCTGCCTCTCTCTCACACTGACACACCTCAGCTCTGCCTGTGGGAGGGAGAACCTCATTCCCATCACCTTCCATGGAAGAGTTCCCCTCAGTTTCTGATCACCAACTTCTGGTCAAGCCGTGTGTGGCCTTTAGGGTCTCCATCAGTCCATTTTACAGCCTAAAGTTTTCAGAAAACGATTAGCCATGTAACTTGGTTTGAATGTTCTCAGGGTTCGTGCCTCTACCAGAATATGCTTTGTGGAATATGCCTCATCTTCTGGATGAAGATGCTCAGGGCTTGTGTATCTTCACCAGAATGTGCTTTCTGTTGCATTTTCTAAATCCAAAAGTCTTCGCCTCCTAATTACTCTTAGACACTTTCTGTTAATCACCTGCACATTCTAAAGTGACACTAATCCTGAGAATCACTTTGAATGCTGATCAGTGCTAAAAGGTTTGATGCGTCCTTTTACAACCTCCAGCAGCAGGTTCCTGACGCTCTGCAGAAGATGCGGAGCTTGATGATGGATCATTTCAAGGGTGCCTTGCAAAAGAGGGGAACAGCAGACACCTGTATGGGGCATTGGTCCCTTTCAAACCCCAGGTCGAAGAATAAATAAGGGAAACAAGGAGATGGCAAATATATTGCATGTATCTTCTTTATAGTTGCATCTCCTTGCTGACAATCAAAATCTCAAAGATCTGTGCTTTCTTTCAAAAACCTTAAAATTATGCCACCTCATATTAGCCATTTCTGTCCTGGGAAAAAGGCCTCTGGGTGTCCATTTAATAATGCCTCTTATTACCTTGTACTCCTCTATCAAGTCACTTCTCATCCACCTTCACTCTAAAGAGAAGAGCCCTAACTCACTCAATCTGTCCTCGTAAGACATGTTCTCTAGTCCAGGCAGCATCTTAATATCTATGCTCTCTCCCAGTTCCTTCACTGCGATCTCTACTGCCCTCCCGACTCTTCATTCACGTGCTCGCCTCGACCCATTACCACAGTCGCATATCCTTCCTGTGAGCTTGTCTTCGTTGCCATCTTGTCCTATCAAATTCCTTCCTCTCCAGACCTTGACTTTTCCCACCCACCTGGTTTCACCTATCACCATCCAGCTGGCCTCCTTCCCCTCCACCCACCTTTTTTATTCTGGCATCTTCCCCCTACCTTCTCAGTCCCGAAGGAAGGTCTCGGCCTGGAACGTCGACTCTCTATTCAATTCCATCCTTGCTGCCTGACCTGCTGAGTTCCCCCAGCACTTTGTGTGTGGTAGTCTTCGCTGTATATTTTGATTAATAATTGAATCTGATTCTGAAAGGCCACATGTTAATAAAAGGTAGTACAGATTTACTGAAGGAAAAGCTCACTCACTGAACTTTGTGGAATGGTAGAGCAGATTGATGAGGGCAGAGATGTGTCAATGGTTTCCTGTGGACATCCCTGGGGATGGCTTTTGGGAACATGTACCCCAACCCCACAGTGCAATCATGAGTCCAGAGGTGATTATTCTAAAATCTGCCATTAACACATCCATCATTAAAGACCCCCATCACCCAGGACATGCCCTCTTCTCATTGCTACCATCAAGGAGGTGCTACAGGAGTCTGAGGTCCCACACTCAGCTCTTTCCCCTCCACCAGCAGATTTTCGAACGGCCCACGAGCCCATGAATGTTTCCTTGGCATTTTTCCCTCTTTTTGATGACATATTTAATCTATTTTTATACACTGTACAGGTCTTATTGTAATTAACTGTTTGTATTGTTATGTATTGCAATGTACTGCTGCCACATAACAACAAATTTCACATAGGGAGGGTTCTGAATCGGTGATGAAGAGCAGATGAGATAGGAACATATTGCAGAAGGAGATGAATGAAAAGGGCAGACTAACTGCAGGTTAAATTTAATGCCATGCTGAGTGAAATGATATCGTTCGGTCGAGGGTCAGTAAGAAAGAGATAGTCCTGTTGCAAAAGAGCCCTCGAACGAGGAGTCACTCAGCACAGAAATAGGCTCTTCGGCCCAACTGCTCCCCGCTGACTGTGTTTCCCAACAAGCTAGTCAGGGTATTGGGGGCCCTGAGGCATGGCTTTTTGAAGGTGTCCTGGATGCTGGGGAGGCCAGAGCTCGTGATGGAGCTGGCTGAGTTTTTTGATCCTGTGCTGTGGCTCCTCCATACCAGACAGTGATGCGAGCAATCAGTGCTCTCTGCAGCACATCCGTAGAAACATGCTAATGTACCAAATCTCCTCAAGCTCCGAATGCCAGCACCCTCTCTCATCTCTCCCATGGTCCACTCTCCTTTCCTCCTTCAGCCCTTCACCTCTTCCACCTCACTTCAGCCCTCCCTCCTCCATCAGTCACCTTGCCCCTCACTTGGTCTCACGTGTCACCTGCCAGCTTGTGCTCCTCCCTCTCTTCCCACCTTCTTCTCCAGTCCCAACGAAGGGTCTTGGTCCGAAATGTCAACTGTTTATTCATTTCCATTGATGCTGTCCGACCTTCTGAGTTCTCCAGTGTTTTGTGTGTGTTAGAAACATAGAAAACAATACTGACCCTTCGGCCCACAAAGCTGTGCTGAACATGTCCTTTCCTGAGAAATTACCCAGGGTTACCCATAGCCTTCTATTTTTCTAAGCTCCATGTACCTATCCAGGAGTCTCTTAAAAGACCCTATCGTATCCACCTCCACAACCATTGCCAGCATCCATTCCACGCACTCACCACTCTCTACGTAAAAAAGCTTACCCCTGACATTTCCCCTGTACCTACTTCCCAGCAACTTAAAACTATGACATCTCATGTTAGCCATTTCAGCCTTGGGAAAAAGCCTCTGACTATGCACACGATCAATGCCTCTCATTATCTTATACACCTCTATCAGGTCACCTCTCATCCTTCTTCACTCCAAGGAGAAAAGGCCGAATTCACTCAACTGGTTTTCAAAAGGTATGCTGCCCAATCCAGGCAACATCCTCATGAATCTCCTCTGCACCATTTCTGTGGTTTCCACATCCTTCCTGTAGTGACACAATAGACAATAGACAGTAGGTGCAGGAGTAGGCCATTCGGCCCTTCTAGCCAGCACTACCATTTACTGTGATCATGTTTGATCCTACACAATCAGTACCCCGTTCCTGCCCTCTCCCCATATCCCTTGACCCTGCTATCTATAAGAGCTCCATCTAACTCTCTCTTGAAAGCATCCAGAGACTTGGCCTCCACTGCCTTCTGGGGCAGAGCATTCCACATATCCACCACTCTCTGGTTGAAAAAGTTTTTCCACATCTCTGTTCGAAATGGCCTACCCCTTATTCTTAAACTGTGGCCTCTAGTTCTGGACTCACCCATCAGCGGGAACATGCTTCCTGCCTCCAGCGTGTCCAATCGCTTAATAATCTTATATGTTTCAATCAGATCCTCCCTCATCCTTCTAAATTCCAGTGTATACAAGCCCAGTCACTCCAATCTTTCAACATATGACAGTCCCGCCATCCCGGGATTTAACCTCGTGAACCAACGCTGCACTCCCTCAATAGCAAGAATGTCCTTCCTCAAATTTGGAGTCCAAAAGGCGGCCAGAAATTACACTGCATTTCCAGCATCAGCAGAATCTCTTGTGCTTATCATAGTAGGTATCCTTTCTTGTAAAAACTGTGTATATAATTTATGTTTAATTCATGCTTTTCTTGTGAATTCGGATTAATTTATCATGTGCACTTTGAAACATCTAGTGAAATGTGTAGTTTGTGTTAACGATCAACACAACTGAAAGATGAGCCCACAAGTATCTCCATGTTTCCGGTGCCAACGTTCCACACCACCCAATGTTCGGCAGAGCAGCGCGAGCAGCAACAACGCAAACAAAGCAGCAAAACCTTACTCCCATCCACATCCTCCTCATGTTTCAGTTTAAGACTGTCAGACAATAGGAACCGAATTAGGCTTTTCAGATTCCGATTTCGATTCCGATTCCGATTCCGATTCTGGTTCAGTTATTTGCATCAAACCACAGTGCAATGTTTTGCTTGCATTAACAAGCTTCACTTCAGCTTTAGTCTTCTTCTTCTTCTCCTCACTGCAGTTGATGAAAGCTACGATGTTTCCTGCTTTTGGGAGATGGAAAAACCGGAGCTTGGCTCCTCGTTTGCTTTGTGTCAAGAAGTGAAGTGGGTTTATCGCCTCCCACCTTCACTCTGTGACTCTCTGGAAATGGGTTCAGATGCGATTTCCCAATGGATTTGTTTTGAACCTGTATTTAATTGAACTGTAAATGTTGACAAAAGCTTTCCACTAAAAGCAAGCAGCACTCAATATTTATTTTCAGAAAGATAATTCTACTGACTGCTGGGGGTTATCTCTGCAGTTAGCCCTGGAGGCAGGCTCTTTGAAGTCATTCTTAAAACAGAAGCTCTGCCTAGGCCCGAAGCGTTAAATGTCAAGCCGAGGTTTACACTGTGAAATGAAGCCTGTGATGGAACACACACTTGTTTTAAGGTGGCTGCCTTCATGCCTCACTGGCAGTGCCTCTTCTCAGAAACAGAGCAGCAAGGATTAAGCCAGAGATATCAAAGCTTTTACCTCTCAGAGTTAGTATTTTCCGAGATAATTTATGGGTAAAAATTCAGATTCAGATTCACTTACATCAGAACATACAGTGAAATGCAGCGTTTGCATTAAGAACCAGCTCAACCCATGTCGTGCTGGGGCCAACCCGCTGGAGTCACAACGTACTCTGGCAGCGCCGTAGCATGCCGACATGCTCAGCAGAAGCACACAAAACACAGCAAGTGAAACAAGAACAAGCCAGTAAAGTTCCTTTTCTCCCTCTCATACACCCACACACACAGTCCTCCAAACCCAGGGCAGATCTCCACCCTCTAGTGACCTTGTGGGGTCACCCACCCACTAACACACACATAGTCTGCCAATCACAGGAAAGGCCATCTCCGGCCTCCAGCCTTTAGTGCACTTGCGGAATCACAGACACTGGGTTTCAAATTCCCCAGAGGAGTTAAAGTGGACTCAAGATCTTTGGGCCTCAACTTCCCGACTTTGAACCAACACCTGGGCTTCAGTCTTCAGTTCAACCCCTGGAATCACCGATGAGGAAGGAGAACCCTGAATGAGGAATCTCCAGGCCTCAAACTCCAGACTCTACAATGACAGGACCCCAGAAGGTAGGCCTCAAACTCCAGTCCCTCTGGTGACAGGACCTCAAACACTGGACCTCGAACTCTGGTGTGTCCGATGAAGAGATCAGTCAACAGGACGTGTCTGGAAAAGTCAGAGAAAACAACTTCACTTTGAACCTTACAGACGAGGAAGTCCATATCTGATCTCCAGATTCTAAATGTGTAGATGTAAGAGAATTTGAGAAGGTGGCAGGTGGAACGATGCTGGGAAGCAGCTCAAGAGTAACCCTCACAAAATGCTGGAGGAACTAAGCAGGCCAGGCAGCATCCATACAAGAGAATAAACAGTCGTCATTTCAGGTTGAGACCCTTCGTCAGAACTGGAAAGGAAGGGGGAAGAAGCCAGAATTGGTCAGCAATAGAGGTCAAAGTTCAACATAAATTTGTTATCAAAGTACATATATGTCACTACGTTCATTTTCCAGCAGGCATATCAACAAATTTATAAAATAGAAACTATAACACGATCAATGAAAGATCAACCAGAATTGAGAGGACTGCGCAAATGCAAAATAAATAGCAATAAATAATGAAAACCTGAAATCATGAGATAAAGAATCCTTAAAGTGAGATAATTGTGGGAACATTTCATTGATGGGGCAAGTGAGTGCAGTTTATCCCCTTTTGTTCAATAACCTGATGGTTGAGGGGTAGGTATTACCCCAGAGATCACAGAGGGGGAGCAGTGAGAGGGGGTCTCACTGAACTCCCATCGAAAAGAATATTTAAATTTCTTCAGGGTAGGCATCCCTGGAAGAAGCTTTACAGTGTAGTAATCAAATCACAAACAAGAGAAAATCTGCAGATGCTGACAATCTAAGCAGCACACACAAAATGCTGGAGGAGCTCAGCAGGCCAGGTAGCATCTGTGGAGAGGAATAAACATTGATGTTGCAGGCCAAGATCCTTCATTAGAACTCAAGGCAAATCCAGAGGACGGAGTGTTGTCAGTGGGAATGTGGTTAGATTGGGGAATGTCAAGAGCCGAGGAATGTGAAATCATGGATAGCTGAGAGATGGGAAAGGTTTACAGGGGTAAGGATGAGAGATCATGAATTCTGTTGTGCTTTTTATGAGTGGGACATGCAAGTAAAAGTGTGAGAAAACCATTTCATTTTGAACCTTATGAATGAGGAAGGTCTCATATCTGATCTCCACACTGTGACTGGCCAATCCTTGTGGAATAATACCTAGAGCTCCAATGTCTGGAATAGAAAGGGGGAAAGGTTGGAAGGGCAGATGAGTGAATTGTCTTATCATTGACGATCATTATTCCCACTTCCCTGATGTCCGTCTGTCAGTCTCCCCTCCTCAACTAGGTCCCAAATCTTTCTCTGTCCATTCCCTCTAATGTTTGGTATTGGATATCTCATGTCCATCCAGTGCAGTTGCAGGGTCTTAACCTGAAACACGGACTGCCAACGTACCTCCATGGACGTTGCCTGACCTGTGGATTCCCTTCAGATCTCATGTGTTATTCAAGAATGATCTTCATTTGTAGAGTGTAACATCGGACTATTGCTGGGAATGGGGATCTGGTGGGAATGGGGATATGGTGGGAATGGGGATATGGTGGGAATGGGGATCTGGTGGGAATGGGGATTTTGTGGAATGCGAATCAGGTGGGAATGGGGGTTTGTTAGGAATGGGGGTATGGTGAAATAGGGATTTGGTGAGAAAGTGAATCTGATGAGAATGATGGCTTGGCAGGAATAGGGTTTTGGTGGGAATGTGGATCTGATGCTAATGGAGATTTGGTGGGAATACGGATACAGTGGAAATGTGGGTTTGGTGGGAGTAATCAGACTTAAAAACAGCAGGGAAGGTTTGAAGAAATTAGCAGTGATAGTTTGTCATTAATTAGTCAGTGGCTAAATCATTTGACATTAGAAACATCAGATTGGACATGGGAAACATCAGACTGGACATGTAAAACATCAGAAAACATGGGGAACATCAGGCTGGACATGGGGAACATCAGACTGGACATGCGGAACATCAGACTAGACATGGGGAGAAACAGATTGGACATGGTGAACATCAGACAACAAAGGGAACATCAGAAAACATGGGGAACATCAGGCTGGACATGGGGAACATCAGACTGGACATGCGGAACATCACACTAGACATGGGGAGAAACAGATTGGACATGGTGAACATCAGACAACAAAGGGAACATCAGAAAACATGGGGAACATCAGGCTGGACATGGGGAACATCAGACTGGACATGGGGAACATCAGAAAAGATGGGGAACATCAGACTGGACATGGGGAACATCAGACAACATAGGGAACATCAGAAAACATGGGGAACATCAGGCTGGACATGGGGAACAGCAGGCTGGACATGGGGAACATCAGATCACATGGGGAACATCAGAATGGACATGGGGAACATCGGATTGGACATGCGGAACATCAGACGACATGGGGAACATCAGACTGGACATGGGGAACATCAGACAACATGGGGAACATCAGACTGGACATGGGGAACATCAGTCTGGACATGGGGATCATCTAACAACATGGGGAATATCAGATTTTACAAGGAGAACATCTGACAACATGGGGAACATCAGACTGGACATGGGAAACATCTGAATGGAAATGGGAAACTTCAGATTGGACATGGGTATATCAGACAACATGAGGAACATCCGACTGGACATGGGGAACATCAGACTGGACATGGGGAATATCAGGCTGGACATGGGGAACATCAGACTGGACATGCGGAACATCACACTAGACTTGGGAAGAAACAGATTGGACATGGTGAACATCAGACAACAAAGGGAACATCAGAAAACATGGGGAACATCAGGCTGGACATGGGGAACATCAGACTGGACATGCGGAACATCAGACTAGACATGGGGAGAAACAGATTGGACATGGTGAACATCAAACAACAAAGGGAACATCAGAAACAATGGGGAACATCAGGCTGGACATGGGGAACATCAGACTGGACATGCGGAACATCAGACTGGACATGGGGAACATCAGACTAGATAAGGGGAACATCAGATTGGACATGGGGAACATCAGACTGGACATGGGGAACATCAGAAAAGATGGGGAACATCAGACTGGACATGGGGAACATCAGACAACATAGGGAACATCAGAAAACATGGGGAACATCAGGCTGGACATGGGGAACAGCAGGCTGGACATGGGGAACATCAGATCACATGGGGAACATCAGAATGGACATGGGGAACATCGGATTGGACATGCGGAACATCAGACGACATGGGGAACATCAGACTGGACATGGGGAACATCAGACAACATGGGGAACATCAGACTGGACATGGGGAACATCAGTCTGGACATGGGGATCATCTAACAACATGGGGAATATCAGATTTTACAAGGAGAACATCTGACAACATGTGGAACATCAGACTGGACATGGGAAACATCTGAATGGAAATGGGAAACTTCAGATTGGACATGGGTATATCAGACAACATGAGGAACATCCGACTGGACATGGGGAACATCAGACTGGACATGGGGAATATCAGATTGGACATGGGGAACATCAGAACGGACATGGGGAACATCAGACAACATGGGGAACATGAGACGACATGGGGAACATCAGACAACATGCGAACCATCAGACTGGACATGGGGAACATCAGAGAGATCGGGAACATCTGTCAACATGAGGAACTTCAGACTGGACATGTGAAACATCAGATTGGACATGTAAAACATCAGACTGGACATAGGGTACATCGGACAACATGGGGAATATCAGTTTGGACATGGGGAACATCAGAATGGAATTGGGGAACATCAGGTTCAACAAGTAGAACATCAGACAACATGGGGATCATCAGACTGGTCATGGGAAACATCAGATTTGAAAAGGGGATCATTAGATTAGACACAGGTACATCATACAACATGAGCAACATCAGACTGGACATGGGGAACTTCAGACAACATTGGGAACATCAGATTGGTCATATGAAACATCAGACTGGACATGGGGAACGTCAGATTGGACATGTGGAACATCAGATTGGACATGGGGAACATCAGACTGGATATGTAAAAAATTAGACTGGACATGGGGAGCATCAGACGACATGGGGAACATCAGACTGCACATGGGGATCATCGAACAACATGGGGAATATCAGATTGCACATGGGGAACATCAGAATGGAAATGGGGAACTTCAGATTGGACAAGGAGAACATCAGACAACATGGGGAACATCAGACTGGACATGGGAAACATCAGAATCGAAATGTGGAACATCAGAACGGATGTGGGGAACATCAGACAACATGGGGAACATGAGATGACATGGGGAACATCAGACAACATGCGTACCATCAGACTGGACATGGGGAACATCAGATTAGACATCGGGAACATCTGTCAACATGAGGAACATCAGACTGGACATGTGAAACATCATTTTGGACATGGGAAACATCAGATTGGACATGGGGGACATCGGACGACATGGGGAATATCAGATTGGACATGGGGAACATCCGAATGGAAATGGGGAACATCAGATTCGACAAGTAGAACATCAGACAACATGGGGAACATCAGACTGGACATTGGAAACATCAGGATAGAAATAGGGATCATTAGATTAGACATGGGTACATCAGACAACATGAGCAACATCAGATTGGTCATGTAAAACATCAGACTGGACCTGGGGAACATCAGACTGGATATGTAAAAAATTAGACTGGACATGGGGAACATCAGACAACATGGGGAATATCAGATTGGACATGGGGAACATCAGAATGGAAATGGGGAATATCAGATTGGACTTGGTGAACATCAGTCAATCTGGGGAACTTCAGATTCGCCATGAGAAACATCAGACAACATGGGCAACATCAAATTGGACATGGAGAACTTCAGACAACACGGGGCACATCAGCCTGGATTTGGATAACATCAGACTGGATATGGGGAACATCAGACAACATGGGGAATATCAGATTGGACATGGGAACATCAGAATGGAAACGGGGAACATCAGATTGGACATGGGTACATCAGACATCATGAGGAACATCAGACTGGATATGCGGAACATCAGACAGGACATGGGGAACTTCAGATTGGAGATGGGGAACATCAGTCAACCTGGGGAACTTCAGATTCGACATGCAAAACATCAGACAACATGGGCAACATCAAATTGGACATGGAGAACTTCAGACAACACAGGGCACATCAGCCTGGATTTGGATAACATCAGACTGGATATGGGGAACATCGGACAACATGGGGAATATCAGACTGGACATGGGAACATCAGAATGGAAACGGGGAACATCAGATTGGACATGGGTACATCAGACATCATGAGGAACATCAGACTGGATATGCGGAACATCAGACAGGACATGGGGAACTTCAGATTGGAGATGGGGAACATCAGTCAACCTGGGGAACTTCAGATTCGACATGCAAAACATCAGACAACATGGGCAACATCAAATTGGACATGGAGAACTTCAGGCAACATGGGGCACATCAGACTGGACTTGGATAACATCAGACTGGACATGGGGAAAATCAGAATGGAAATGGGGAACTTTATACTGGACATGGGGAACATCAGAATGGACATGGAGCATATCAGACTGGAGATGGGGAACATTAGATTGGACATGGGGAATATCAGATGACATCGGAATCTTCAGACAACATGCAGAACATCAGACTGGACATGGGTAACATCATAACGGACATGGGGAACTTCAGACAACATGGGGAACATCAGACTGGATACGTAAAACATCAGACTGGACATGTTGTACATTGGATAACATGGGGAATGTCAGATTGGACATGGGGAACATCAGAATGGAAATGGGGAACATCAGATTGGACATGGGTACATCAGACATCATGAGGAATATGAGACTGGATATGCGGAACATCTGACTGGACATGGGGAACATCAGATGACATGGGGAACATCAGAATGTAAATGGGGAACTTTAGACTGGACATGAGGAATATCAGAATGGACATGGGGCATATCAGACAGGAGATGAGGAATGTTAGATTGGACATGTGGAATATCAGAATGGGAATGGGGAAGATATGACTGGACATGGGGAACATTAGACGACATGCGGAACATCAGATTAGTCATCGGGAACATGAGTCAATATGAGTAACATCAGACTGGAAATGTGAAACATCAGATTGGACATGGGGAACATGAGACTGGATACATAAAACATCAGACTGGATATGGGGAACATCAGACAACATAGGGAACATCAGACTGGACAGGGGGAACATCGGATAACATGGGTAACATCAGACTGGACATGGGGAACATCAGACAACATAGGGAACATCAGACTGTACATGGGGAACATCAGATTGGACATGTGGAACAACAGATTGGACATGGGGAACATCAGACAACATGGGGAACATCAGACGACATGGGTATCTTCAGACAACATGGGGAACATCAGTCTGGACATGGGGATCATCTAACAACATGGGGAATATCAGATTTTACAAGGAGAACATCTGACAACATGGGGAACATCAGACTGGACATGGGAAACATCTGAATGGAAATGGGAAACTTCAGATTGGACATGGGTATATCAGACAACATGAGGAACATCCGACTGGACATGGGGAACATCAGATTGGACATGGGGAACATCAGAACGGACATGGGGAACATCAGACAACATGGGGAACATGAGACGACATGGGGAACATCAGACAACATGCGAACCATCAGACTGGACATGGGGAACATCAGAGAGATCGGGAACATCTGTCAACATGAGGAACTTCAGACTGGACATGTGAAACATCAGATTGGACATGGGGAACATCAGATTGGACATGTAAAACATCAGACTGGACATAGGGTACATCGGACAACATGGGGAATATCAGATTGGACATGGGAACATCAGAATGGAAACGGGGAACATCAGATTGGACATGGGTACATCAGACATCATGAGGAACATCAGACTGGATATGCGGAACATCAGACAGGACATGGGGAACTTCAGATTGGAGATGGGGAACATCAGTCAACCTGGGGAACTTCAGATTCGACATGCAAAACATCAGACAACATGGGCAACATCAAATTGGACATGGAGAACTTCAGGCAACATGGGGCACATCAGACTGGACTTGGATAACATCAGACTGGACATGGGGAAAATCAGAATGGACATGGAGCATATCAGACTGGAGATGGGGAACATTAGATTGGACATGGGGAATATCAGATGACATCGGGATCTTCAGACAACATGCAGAACATCAGACTGGACATGGGTAACATCATAACGGACATGGGGAACTTCAGACAACATGGGGAACATCAGACTGGATACGTAAAACATCAGACTGGACATGTTGTACATTGGATAACATGGGGAATGTCAGATTGGACATGGGGAACATCAGAATGGAAATGGGGAACATCAGATTGGACATGGGTACATCAGACATCATGAGGAATATGAGACTGGATATGCGGAACATCTGACTGGACATGGGGAACATCAGATGACATGGGGAACATCAGAATGTAAATGGGGAACTTTAGACTGGACATGAGGAATATCAGAATGGACATGGGGCATATCAGACAGGAGATGAGGAATGTTAGATTGGACATGTGGAATATCAGAATGGGAATGGGGAAGATATGACTGGACATGGGGAACATTAGACGACATGTGGAACATCAGATTAGTCATCGGGAACATGAGTCAATATGAGTAACATCAGACTGGAAATGTGAAACATCAGATTGGACATGGGGAACATGAGACTGGATACATAAAACATCAGACTGGATATGGGGAACATCAGACAACATAGGGAACATCAGACTGGACAGGGGGAACATCGGATAACATGGGTAACATCAGACTGGACATGGGGAACATCAGACAACATAGGGAACATCAGACTGTACATGGGGAACATCAGATTGGACATGTGGAACAACAGATTGGACATGGGGAACATCAGACAACATGGGGAACATCAGACGACATGGGTATCTTCAGACAACATGGGGAACATCAGTCTGGACATGGGGATCATCTAACAACATGGGGAATATCAGATTTTACAAGGAGAACATCTGACAACATGGGGAACATCAGACTGGACATGGGAAACATCTGAATGGAAATGGGAAACTTCAGATTGGACATGGGTATATCAGACAACATGAGGAACATCCGACTGGACATGGGGAACATCAGATTGGACATGGGGAACATCAGAACGGACATGGGGAACATCAGACAACATGGGGAACATGAGACGACATGGGGAACATCAGACAACATGCGAACCATCAGACTGGACATGGGGAACATCAGAGAGATCGGGAACATCTGTCAACATGAGGAACTTCAGACTGGACATGTGAAACATCAGATTGGACATGGGGAACATCAGATTGGACATGTAAAACATCAGACTGGACATAGGGTACATCGGACAACATGGGGAATATCAGTTTGGACATGGGGAACATCAGAATGGAAATGGGGAACATCAGGTTCAACAAGTAGAACATCAGACAACATGGGGATCATCAGACTGGTCATGGGAAACATCAGATTTGAAAAGGGGATCATTAGATTAGACACAGGTACATCTTACAACATGAGCAACATCAGACTGGACATAGGGAACTTCAGACAACATTGGGAACATCAGATTGGTCATGTGAAACATCAGACTGGACATGGGGAACGTCAGATTGGACATGTGGAACATCAGATTGGACATGGGGAACATCAGACTGGATATGTAAAAAATTAGACTGGACATGGGGAGCATCAGACGACATGGGGAACATCAGACTGCACATGGGGATCATCGAACAACATGGGGAATATCAGATTGCACATGGGGAACATCAGAATGGAAATGGGGAACTTCAGATTGGACAAGGAGAACATCAGACAACATGGGGAACATCAGACTGGACATGGGAAACATCAGAATCGAAATGTGGAACATCAGAACGGATGTGGGGAACATCAGACAACATGGGGAACATGAGATGACATGGGGAACATCAGACAACATGCGAACCATCAGACTGGACATGGGGAACATCAGATTAGACATCGGGAACATCTGTCAACATGAGGAACATCAGACTGGACATGTGAAACATCATTTTGGACATGGGAAACATCAGATTGGACATGGGGGACATCGGACGACATGGGGAATATCAGATTGGACATGGGGAACATCCGAATGGAAATGGGGAACATCAGATTCGACAAGTAGAACATCAGACAACATGGGGAACATCAGACTGGACATTGGAAACATCAGGATAGAAATAGGGATCATTAGATTAGACATGGGTACATCAGACAACATGAGCAACATCAGATTGGTCATGTAAAACATCAGACTGGACATGGGGAACATCAGACAACATGGGGAATATCAGATTGGACATGGGGAACATCAGAATGGAAATGGGGGATCATCAGATTGGACATGGGGAACATCAGTCAACCTGGGGAACTTCAGATTCGACATGCGGAACATCAGACAACATGGGCAACATCAAATTGGACATGGAGAACTTCAGACAACACGGGGCACATCAGACTGGACTTGGATAACTTCAGAATGGACATAGGGAACATGAGACGACATGGGGAACATCAGACAACATGCGAACCATCAGACTGGACATGGGGAACATCAGATTAGACATCGGGAACATCTGTCAACATGAGGAACATCAGACTGGACATGTGAAACATCAGTTTGGACATGGGAAACATCAGATTGGACATGGGGGACATCAGACTGGATATGGGGAACATCAGACTGGACATGGGGTACATCAAACTGTACATGGGGCAATTCAGACAATATGGGGAAAATCAGACTGGACATGGGTAATATCAGATTGGACATGGGGAACATCAGAATGGACATGGGGTACATCAGTTTGGACATGGGGAACATCAGATTGGACATGGGGGACATCAGACTGGATATGTAAAATATCAGACTGGACATGGGGAACATCAGACAACATAGGGAACATCAGAAAACATGGGGAACATCAGGCTGGACATGGGGAACAGCAGGCTGGACATGGGGAACATCAGATCACATGGGGAACATCAGAATGGACATGGGGAACATCAGAATGGACATGGGGAACATCAGACTAGACAAGGGGAACATCGGATTGGACATGGGGAACATCAGACTGGATATTTAAAAAATTAGACTGGACATGGGGAACATCAGACAACATGGGGAACATTAGACGACATGGGGATCGTCAGACAACATGGGGAATATCAGATTGGACATGGGGAACATCAGAATGAAAATGGGGAACTTCAGATTGGACATGGGGAACATCAGAATGCAAATGAGGATCATTAGATTAGACATGGGTACATCAGACAACATGAGCAACATCAGATTGGTCATGTGAAACATCAGACCGGACATGGGGAACATCAGATTGAACATGTGGAACATCAAATTGGACATGGGGAATATCAGACTGGATATCTAAAACGTCGGACTGGACATGGGGAGCATCAGACAACATGGGGAACATCAGACAACATGCAAAATATCAGATTGGACATGGGGAACATCAGAATGGAAAAGGGGAATATCAGATTGGACAAGGAAAACATCAGACAACATGGGCAGCAGCAGACTGGACATTGGAAACATCAGAAAGGAAATGGAGAACATCAGATTGGACATGTGTACATCGGACATCATGAGGATCATCAGACTGGATATGCGGAACATCAGACTGGACATGGGGATCATCAGATTGGACATGGGGGAACATCAGTGAACATGGGCAACTTCAGATTCGACATGCGGAACATCAAACAACTTGGGCAACATCAAATTGGACATGGAGAATGTCAGACAACATGGGGCACATCAGACTGGACTTGGATAACTTCAGACTGGACATTTGGAACATCAGACGACATGGGCAACATCAAATTGGTCATGGAGAACTTCAGACAACATGGGGCACATCAGACTGGACTTGGATAACTTCAGACTGGACATGGGGAACATCAGACGACATGGGGAATATCAGAATGGAAATGGGGAACTTCAGACTGGACATGGGGAACATCAGAATGGACATGGGAAATATCAGATTGGACATGGGGAACATCAGAATGGAAATGGGGAATATCAGATTGGACATGGGTACATTAGACAACATGAGGAACATCAGACTGGACATTGGAAACATCAGAAAGGAAATGGGGAACATCAAATTGGACATGGGTACATTAGACAACATGAGGAACATCAGACTGGATATGGGGAACATCAGACTGGACATGGGGTACATCAAACTGTACATGGGGCAATTCAGACAATATGGGGAAAATCAGACTGGACATGGGTAATATCAGATTGGACATGGGGAACATCAGAATGGACATGGGGTACATCAGTTTGGACATGGGGAACATCAGATTGGACATGGGGGACATCAGACTGGATATGTAAAATATCAGACTGGACATGGGGAACATCAGACAACATAGGGAACATCAGACTGGACATGGGGAACATCGGACAACATGGGGAATATCAGATTGGACATGGGGAACTTCAGAATGGAAATGAGGAATATCGGATTGGACAAGGAGAACATTAGACAACATGGGGAGCATCGGACAGGAGATTGGAAACATCAGAAAGGAAATGGGGAACATCAGATTGGACATGTGGAACATCAAACTGTACATGGGGCAATTCAGACAATATGGGGAAAATCAGACTGGACATGGGTAATATCAGATTGGACATGGGGAACATCAGAACGGACATGGGGTACATCAGAGAACATGGGGAACATGAGATGGCATGGGGAACATCAGACAACATGCGAACCATCAGACTGGACATGGGGAACATCAGATTAGACATCGGGAACATCTGTCAACATGAGGAACATCAGACTGGACATGTGAAACATCAGTTTGGACATGGGAAACATCAGATTGGACATGGGGGACATCAGACTGGATATGTAAAATATCAGGCTGGACATGGGGAACATCAGACAACATAGGGAACATCAGTCTGGACATGGGGAACATCGGACGACATGGGGAATATCAGATTGGACATGGGGAACATCCGAATGGAAATGGGGAACATCAGATTCGACAAGTAGAACATCAGACAACATGGGGAACATCAGACTGGACATTGGAAACATCAGGATGGAAATAGGGATCATTAGATTAGACATGGGTACATCAGACAACATGAGCAACATCAGATTGGTCATGTAAAACATCAGACTGGACATGGGGAGCATCAGACTGGATATGTAAAAAATTAGACTGGACATGGGGAACATCAGACAACATGGGGAATATCAGATTGGACATGGGGAACATCAGAATGGAAATGGGGAATATCAGATTGGACAAGGAGAACATCAGACAACATGGGGAGCATCAGACTGGACATTGGAAACATCAGAAAGGACATGGGGATCATCAGATTGGACATGGGGAACATCAGTCAACCTGGGGAACTTCAGATTCGACATGCGGAACATCAGACAACATGGGCAACATCAAATTGGACATGGAGAACTTCAGACAACATTGGGCACATCAGACTGGACTTGGATAAATTCAGAATGGACATGGGGAACATGAGACGACATGGGGAACATCAGACAACATGCGAACCATCAGACTGGACATGGGGAACATCAGATTAGACATCGGGAACATCTGTCAACATGAGGAACATCAGACTGGACATGGGAAACATCAGATTGGACATGGGGGACATCAGACTGGATATGTAAAATATCAGGCTGGACATGGGGAACATCAGACAACATAGGGAACATCAGACTGGACATGGGGAACATCAGACTGGACATGGGAAATATCAGATTGGACATGGGGAACATCAGAATGGAAATGGGGAATATCAGATTGGACATGGGTACATTAGACAACATGAGGAACATCAGACTGGACATTGGAAACATCAGAAAGGAAATGGGGAACATCAGAATGGAAATGGGGAATATCAAATTGGACATGGGTACATTAGACAACATGAGGAACATCAGACTGGATATGGGGAACATCAGACTGGACATGGGGTACATCAAACTGTACATGGGGCAATTCAGACAATATGGGGAAAATCAGACTGGACATGGGTAATATCAGATTGGACATGGGGAACATCAGAATGGACATGGGGTACATCAGTTTGGACATGGGGAACATCAGATTGGACATGGGGGACATCAGACTGGATATGTAAAATATCAGACTGGACATGGGGAACATCAGACAACATAGGGAACATCAGACTGGACATGGGGAACATCGGACAACATGGGGAATATCAGATTGGACATGGGGAACTTCAGAATGGAAATGAGGAATATCGGATTGGACAAGGAGAACATTAGACAACATGGGGAGCATCGGACAGGAGATTGGAAACATCAGAAAGGAAATGGGGAACATCAGATTGGACATGTGGAACATCAAACTGTACATGGGGCAATTCAGACAATATGGGGAAAATCAGACTGGACATGGGTAATATCAGATTGGACATGGGGAACATCAGAACGGACATGGGGTACATCAGAGAACATGGGGAACATGAGATGGCATGGGGAACATCAGACAACATGCGAACCATCAGACTGGACATGGGGAACATCAGATTAGACATCGGGAACATCTGTCAACATGAGGAACATCAGACTGGACATGTGAAACATCAGTTTGGACATGGGAAACATCAGATTGGACATGGGGGACATCAGACTGGATATGTAAAATATCAGGCTGGACATGGGGAACATCAGACAACATAGGGAACATCAGTCTGGACATGGGGAACATCGGACGACATGGGGAATATCAGATTGGACATGGGGAACATCCGAATGGAAATGGGGAACATCAGATTCGACAAGTAGAACATCAGACAACATGGGGAACATCAGACTGGACATTGGAAACATCAGGATGGAAATAGGGATCATTAGATTAGACATGGGTACATCAGACAACATGAGCAACATCAGATTGGTCATGTAAAACATCAGACTGGACATGGGGAGCATCAGACTGGATATGTAAAAAATTAGACTGGACATGGGGAACATCAGACAACATGGGGAATATCAGATTGGACATGGGGAACATCAGAATGGAAATGGGGAATATCAGATTGGACAAGGAGAACATCAGACAACATGGGGAGCATCAGACTGGACATTGGAAACATCAGAAAGGACATGGGGATCATCAGATTGGACATGGGGAACATCAGTCAACCTGGGGAACTTCAGATTCGACATGCGGAACATCAGACAACATGGGCAACATCAAATTGGACATGGAGAACTTCAGACAACATTGGGCACATCAGACTGGACTTGGATAAATTCAGAATGGACATGGGGAACATGAGACGACATGGGGAACATCAGACAACATGCGAACCATCAGACTGGACATGGGGAACATCAGATTAGACATCGGGAACATCTGTCAACATGAGGAACATCAGACTGGACATGGGAAACATCAGATTGGACATGGGGGACATCAGACTGGATATGTAAAATATCAGGCTGGACATGGGGAACATCAGACAACATAGGGAACATCAGACTGGACATGGGGAACATCAGACTGGACATGGGAATTATCAGATTGGACATGGGGAACATCAGAATGGAAATGGGGAATATCAGATTGGACATGGGTACATTAGACAACATGAGGAACATCAGACTGGACATTGGAAACATCAGAAAGGAAATGGGGAACATCAGAATGGAAATGGGGAATATCAAATTGGACATGGGTACATTAGACAACATGAGGAACATCAGACTGGATATGGGGAACATCAGACTGGACATGGGGTACATCAAACTGTACATGGGGCAATTCAGACAATATGGGGAAAATCAGACTGGACATGGGTAATATCAGATTGGACATGGGGAACATCAGAATGGACATGGGGTACATCAGTTTGGACATGGGGAACATCAGATTGGACATGGGGGACATCAGACTGGATATGTAAAATATCAGACTGGACATGGGGAACATCAGACAACATAGGGAACATCAGAAAACATGGGGAACATCAGGCTGGACATGGGGAACAGCAGGCTGGACATGGGGAACATCAGAATGGACATGGGGAACATCAGACTGGATATTTAAAAAATTAGACTGGACATGGGGAAAATCAGACAACATGGGGAACATTAGACGACATGGGGATCGTCAGACAACATGGGGAACATCAGACTGGACATGGGGATCATCGAACAACATGGGGAATATCAGATTGGACATGGGGAACATCAGAATGAAAATGGGGAACTTCAGACTGGACATGGGGAACATCAGAATGCAAATGTGGATCATTAGATTAGACATGGGTATATCAGACAACATGAGCAACATCAGACTGGTCATGTGAAACATCAGACCGGACATGGGGAACATCAGATTGAACATGTGGAACTTCAAATTGGACATGGGGAACATCAGTTTGGACATGGGAAACATCAGATTGGACATGGGGGACATCAGACTGGATATGTAAAATATCAGGCTGGACATGGGGAACATCAGACAACATAGGGAACATCAGACTGGACATGGGGAACATCGGACGACATGGGGAATATCAGATTGGACATGGGGAACATCCGAATGGAAATGGGGAACATCAGATTCGACAAGTAGAACATCAGACAACATGGGGAACATCAGACTGGACATTGGAAACATCAGGATGGAAATAGGGATCATTAGATTAGACATGGGTACATCAGACAACATGAGCAACATCAGATTGGTCATGTAAAACATCAGACTGGACATGGGGAGCATCAGACTAGACTTGGATAACTTCAGACTGGACATGGGGAACATCAGACGACATGGGGAACATCAGAATGGAAATGGGGAACTTCAGACTAGACATGGGGAACAACAGATTGGACATGTGGAACATCAAATTGGACATGGGGAACATCAGACTGGATATCTAAAACGTCCGACTGGACATGGGGAACATCAGACAACATGGGGAACATCAGGTGACATGGGGAACATCAGACAACATGTGAAATATCAGATTGGACATGGGGGACATCAGACTGGATATGTAAAATATCAGACTGGACATGGGGAACATCAGACAACATAGGGAACATCAGACTGGACATGGGGAACATCGGACAACATGGGGAATATCAGATTGGACATGGGGAACTTCAGAATGGAAATGAGGAATATCGGATTGGACAAGGAGAACATTAGACAACATGGGGAGCATCGGACAGGAGATTGGAAACATCAGAAAGGAAATGGGGAACATCAGATTGGACATGTGGAACATCAAACTGTACATGGGGCAATTCAGACAATATGGGGAAAATCAGACTGGACATGGGTAATATCAGATTGGACATGGGGAACATCAGAACGGACATGGGGTACATCAGAGAACATGGGGAACATGAGATGGCATGGGGAACATCAGACAACATGCGAACCATCAGACTGGACATGGGGAACATCAGATTAGACATCGGGAACATCTGTCAACATGAGGAACATCAGACTGGACATGTGAAACATCAGTTTGGACATGGGAAACATCAGATTGGACATGGGGGACATCAGACTGGATATGTAAAATATCAGGCTGGACATGGGGAACATCAGACAACATAGGGAACATCAGTCTGGACATGGGGAACATCGGACGACATGGGGAATATCAGATTGGACATGGGGAACATCCGAATGGAAATGGGGAACATCAGATTCGACAAGTAGAACATCAGACAACATGGGGAACATCAGACTGGACATTGGAAACATCAGGATGGAAATAGGGATCATTAGATTAGACATGGGTACATCAGACAACATGAGCAACATCAGATTGGTCATGTAAAACATCAGACTGGACATGGGGAGCATCAGACTGGATATGTAAAAAATTAGACTGGACATGGGGAACATCAGACAACATGGGGAATATCAGATTGGACATGGGGAACATCAGAATGGAAATGGGGAATATCAGATTGGACAAGGAGAACATCAGACAACATGGGGAGCATCAGACTGGACATTGGAAACATCAGAAAGGACATGGGGATCATCAGATTGGACATGGGGAACATCAGTCAACCTGGGGAACTTCAGATTCGACATGCGGAACATCAGACAACATGGGCAACATCAAATTGGACATGGAGAACTTCAGACAACATTGGGCACATCAGACTGGACTTGGATAAATTCAGAATGGACATGGGGAACATGAGACGACATGGGGAACATCAGACAACATGCGAACCATCAGACTGGACATGGGGAACATCAGATTAGACATCGGGAACATCTGTCAACATGAGGAACATCAGACTGGACATGGGAAACATCAGATTGGACATGGGGGACATCAGACTGGATATGTAAAATATCAGGCTGGACATGGGGAACATCAGACAACATAGGGAACATCAGACTGGACATGGGGAACATCAGACTGGACATGGGAAATATCAGATTGGACATGGGGAACATCAGAATGGAAATGGGGAATATCAGATTGGACATGGGTACATTAGACAACATGAGGAACATCAGACTGGACATTGGAAACATCAGAAAGGAAATGGGGAACATCAGAATGGAAATGGGGAATATCAAATTGGACATGGGTACATTAGACAACATGAGGAACATCAGACTGGATATGGGGAACATCAGACTGGACATGGGGTACATCAAACTGTACATGGGGCAATTCAGACAATATGGGGAAAATCAGACTGGACATGGGTAATATCAGATTGGACATGGGGAACATCAGAATGGACATGGGGTACATCAGTTTGGACATGGGGAACATCAGATTGGACATGGGGGACATCAGACTGGATATGTAAAATATCAGACTGGACATGGGGAACATCAGACAACATAGGGAACATCAGACTGGACATGGGGAACATCGGACAACATGGGGAATATCAGATTGGACATGGGGAACTTCAGAATGGAAATGAGGAATATCGGATTGGACAAGGAGAACATTAGACAACATGGGGAGCATCGGACAGGAGATTGGAAACATCAGAAAGGAAATGGGGAACATCAGATTGGACATGTGGAACATCAAACTGTACATGGGGCAATTCAGACAATATGGGGAAAATCAGACTGGACATGGGTAATATCAGATTGGACATGGGGAACATCAGAACGGACATGGGGTACATCAGAGAACATGGGGAACATGAGATGGCATGGGGAACATCAGACAACATGCGAACCATCAGACTGGACATGGGGAACATCAGATTAGACATCGGGAACATCTGTCAACATGAGGAACATCAGACTGGACATGTGAAACATCAGTTTGGACATGGGAAACATCAGATTGGACATGGGGGACATCAGACTGGATATGTAAAATATCAGGCTGGACATGGGGAACATCAGACAACATAGGGAACATCAGTCTGGACATGGGGAACATCGGACGACATGGGGAATATCAGATTGGACATGGGGAACATCCGAATGGAAATGGGGAACATCAGATTCGACAAGTAGAACATCAGACAACATGGGGAACATCAGACTGGACATTGGAAACATCAGGATGGAAATAGGGATCATTAGATTAGACATGGGTACATCAGACAACATGAGCAACATCAGATTGGTCATGTAAAACATCAGACTGGACATGGGGAGCATCAGACTGGATATGTAAAAAATTAGACTGGACATGGGGAACATCAGACAACATGGGGAATATCAGATTGGACATGGGGAACATCAGAATGGAAATGGGGAATATCAGATTGGACAAGGAGAACATCAGACAACATGGGGAGCATCAGACTGGACATTGGAAACATCAGAAAGGACATGGGGATCATCAGATTGGACATGGGGAACATCAGTCAACCTGGGGAACTTCAGATTCGACATGCGGAACATCAGACAACATGGGCAACATCAAATTGGACATGGAGAACTTCAGACAACATTGGGCACATCAGACTGGACTTGGATAAATTCAGAATGGACATGGGGAACATGAGACGACATGGGGAACATCAGACAACATGCGAACCATCAGACTGGACATGGGGAACATCAGATTAGACATCGGGAACATCTGTCAACATGAGGAACATCAGACTGGACATGGGAAACATCAGATTGGACATGGGGGACATCAGACTGGATATGTAAAATATCAGGCTGGACATGGGGAACATCAGACAACATAGGGAACATCAGACTGGACATGGGGAACATCAGACTGGACATGGGAAATATCAGATTGGACATGGGGAACATCAGAATGGAAATGGGGAATATCAGATTGGACATGGGTACATTAGACAACATGAGGAACATCAGACTGGACATTGGAAACATCAGAAAGGAAATGGGGAACATCAGAATGGAAATGGGGAATATCAAATTGGACATGGGTACATTAGACAACATGAGGAACATCAGACTGGATATGGGGAACATCAGACTGGACATGGGGTACATCAAACTGTACATGGGGCAATTCAGACAATATGGGGAAAATCAGACTGGACATGGGTAATATCAGATTGGACATGGGGAACATCAGAATGGACATGGGGTACATCAGTTTGGACATGGGGAACATCAGATTGGACATGGGGGACATCAGACTGGATATGTAAAATATCAGACTGGACATGGGGAACATCAGACAACATAGGGAACATCAGACTGGACATGGGGAACATCGGACAACATGGGGAATATCAGATTGGACATGGGGAACTTCAGAATGGAAATGAGGAATATCGGATTGGACAAGGAGAACATTAGACAACATGGGGAGCATCGGACAGGAGATTGGAAACATCAGAAAGGAAATGGGGAACATCAGATTGGACATGTGGAACATCAAACTGTACATGGGGCAATTCAGACAATATGGGGAAAATCAGACTGGACATGGGTAATATCAGATTGGACATGGGGAACATCAGAACGGACATGGGGTACATCAGAGAACATGGGGAACATGAGATGGCATGGGGAACATCAGACAACATGCGAACCATCAGACTGGACATGGGGAACATCAGATTAGACATCGGGAACATCTGTCAACATGAGGAACATCAGACTGGACATGTGAAACATCAGTTTGGACATGGGAAACATCAGATTGGACATGGGGGACATCAGACTGGATATGTAAAATATCAGGCTGGACATGGGGAACATCAGACAACATAGGGAACATCAGTCTGGACATGGGGAACATCGGACGACATGGGGAATATCAGATTGGACATGGGGAACATCAGACTGGACATGGGAAATATCAGATTGGACATGGGGAACATCAGAATGGAAATGGGGAATATCAGATTGGACATGGGTACATTAGACAACATGAGGAACATCAGACTGGACATTGGAAACATCAGAAAGGAAATGGGGAACATCAGAATGGAAATGGGGAATATCAAATTGGACATGGGTACATTAGACAACATGAGGAACATCAGACTGGATATGGGGAACATCAGACTGGACATGGGGTACATCAAACTGTACATGGGGCAATTCAGACAATATGGGGAAAATCAGACTGGACATGGGTAATATCAGATTGGACATGGGGAACATCAGAATGGACATGGGGTACATCAGTTTGGACATGGGGAACATCAGATTGGACATGGGGGACATCAGACTGGATATGTAAAATATCAGACTGGACATGGGGAACATCAGACAACATAGGGAACATCAGAAAACATGGGGAACATCAGGCTGGACATGGGGAACAGCAGGCTGGACATGGGGAACATCAGAATGGACATGGGGAACATCAGACTAGACAAGGGGAACATCGGATTGGACATGGGGAACATCAGACTGGATATTTAAAAAATTAGACTGGACATGGGGAAAATCAGACAACATGGGGAACATTAGACGACATGGGGATCGTCAGACAACATGGGGAACATCAGACTGGACATGGGGATCATCGAACAACATGGGGAATATCAGATTGGACATGGGGAACATCAGAATGAAAATGGGGAACTTCAGACTGGACATGGGGAACATCAGAATGCAAATGTGGATCATTAGATTAGACATGGGTATATCAGACAACATGAGCAACATCAGACTGGTCATGTGAAACATCAGACCGGACATGGGGAACATCAGATTGAACATGTGGAACTTCAAATTGGACATGGGGAACATCAGTTTGGACATGGGAAACATCAGATTGGACATGGGGGACATCAGACTGGATATGTAAAATATCAGGCTGGACATGGGGAACATCAGACAACATAGGGAACATCAGACTGGACATGGGGAACATCGGACGACATGGGGAATATCAGATTGGACATGGGGAACATCCGAATGGAAATGGGGAACATCAGATTCGACAAGTAGAACATCAGACAACATGGGGAACATCAGACTGGACATTGGAAACATCAGGATGGAAATAGGGATCATTAGATTAGACATGGGTACATCAGACAACATGAGCAACATCAGATTGGTCATGTAAAACATCAGACTGGACATGGGGAGCATCAGACTAGACTTGGATAACTTCAGACTGGACATGGGGAACATCAGACGACATGGGGAACATCAGAATGGAAATGGGGAACTTCAGACTAGACATGGGGAACAACAGATTGGACATGTGGAACATCAAATTGGACATGGGGAACATCAGACTGGATATCTAAAACGTCCGACTGGACATGGGGAACATCAGACAACATGGGGAACATCAGGTGACATGGGGAACATCAGACAACATGTGAAATATCAGATTGGACATGGGGGACATCAGACTGGAAATGGGGAACATCAGGTTCGACAAGTAGAACATCAGGCAACATGGGGAACATCAGACAACATGGGGAACATGAGACGACATGGAGAACATCAGACAACATGCGAACCATCAAACTGGACATGGGGAACATCAGACTGGACATAGGGAGCATCAGATTAGAGATCGGGAACATCTGTCAACATGAGGAGCATCAGACAGGACATGTGAAACATCAGATTGGACATGGGGAACATCAGATTGGACATGGGGGACATCAGACTGGAAATGGGGAACATCAGGTTCGACAAGTAGAACATCAGACAACATGGGGAACATCAGACTGGTCATGGGAAACATCAGATTTGAAAAGGGGGTCATTAGATTAGACATGGGTACATCAGACAACATGAGCAACATCAGACTGGACATGGGGAACTTCAGAGAAGATGGGGATCATCAGACTGGATATGTAAAAAATTAGACTGGACATGGGGAACATCAGACGACATGGGGAACATCAGAAGACATGGGGAACTTCAGACAACATGGGGAACATCAGACTGGACATGGGGAACATCAGACTGGAAATGGGGAACATCAGGTTCGACAATTAGAACATCAGACAACATGGGGAACATCAGACTGGTCATGGGAAACATCAGATCTGAAAAGGGGATCATTAGATTAGACATGTGTACATCAGACAACATGAGCAACATCAGACTGGACATGGGGAACTTCAGAGAACATGGGGAACATCAGACAACATGGGGAACATCAGATTGGTCATGTGAAACATCAGACTGGACATGGGGTACATCAGATTGGACATGGGGGACATGAGACTGGATATGTAAAATATCAGACTGGACATGGGGAATATCAGATTGGACATGGGGAACATCAGACTGGATATGTAAAACAGCAGACCAGGCAAGGGGGACATTGGAGAACATGGGGAATATCAAATTGGACATGGGGAACATCAGAATGGACGTGGGGAACATCGCACCACAAGGGGAATATCAGATTGGACATGGGGAACATCAGAATGGAAATGGGGAATATCAGATTGGACAAGGAGAACATCAGACAACACGGGGATCATCAGACTGGACATTGGAAACATCAGAAAGGAAATGGGGAACATCAAATTGGACATGGGGAAGATCGGACAACATGCGAAATATCAGATTGGACATGGGGAACATCAGACTACATAGGAAACATCAGGCTGGACATGGGGAATATCAGATTGGACATGGGGAACATCAGACTGGATATGTAAAACAGCAGACCGGGCAAGGGGGACATTGGACAACATGGGGAATATCAAATTGGACATGGGGAACATCAGAATGGACGTGTGGAACATCGCACCACAAGGGGAATATCAGATTGGACATGGGGAACATCAGAATGGAAATGGGGAATATCAGATTGGACAAGGAGAACATCAGACAACACGGGGATCATCAGACTGGACATTGGAAACATCAGAAAGGAAATGGGGAACATCAAATTGGACATGGGTACATTAGAAAACATGAGGAACATCAGACTGGATATGGGGAACATCAGACTGGACATGGGGTACATCAAACTGTACATGGGGCAATTCAGACAATATGGGGAACATCAGCCTGGACATGGGTAATATCAGCGTGGACATGGGGAACATCAGAACGGACATGGGGAACATCAGAAAACATGGGGAACATCAGATGACATGGGGAACATCAGACAACATGGGGAACATCAGACTGGACATTGGGAACATCTGTCAACATGAGGAACATCAGACTGGACATGTGAAACATCAGTTTGGACATGGGGAACATCAGATTGGACATGGGTACATCAGACAACATGAGGAACATCAGACTGGACATGGGGAACATCAGATTGGACATGGGGAACATGAGACTGGATATGGGGAACATCGGACAACATGGGAAATATCAGGCTGGACATGGGGAACATCAGATTGGACATGGGGAACATCAGTCAACCTGGGGAACATCAGACTGGACATGGGGAACTTCAGAGAACATGGGGAACATCAGACAACATGGGGAACATCAGACTGGTCATGTGAAGCATCAGACTGGACATGGGGAACATCAGATTGAACATGGGGAACATCAGGTTTGACAGGTAGAACATCAGACAACATGGGGAACATCAGACTGGTCATGGGAAGCATCAGATTTGAAAAGGGGATCATTAGATTAGACATGTGTACATCAGACAACATGAGCAACATCAGACTGGACATGGGGAACTTCAGAGAACATGGGGAACATCAGACAACATGGGGAACATCAGATTGGTCATGTGAAACATCAGACTGGACATGGGGAACATCAGATTGGACATGGGGGACATGAGACTGGATATGTAAAATATCAGACTGGACATGGGGAACATCAGACAACCTGGGGAACATCAGAGTGGACATGGGGAACATCAGACTGGTCATGTGAAGCATCAGACTGGACATGGGGAACATCAGATTGAACATGGGGAACATCAGGTTTGACAGGTAGAACATCAGACAACATGGGGAACATCAGACTGGTCATGGGAAGCATCAGATTTGAAAAGGGGATCATTAGATTAGACATGTGTACATCAGACAACATGAGCAACATCTGACTGGACATGGGGAACTTCAGAGAACATGGGGAACATCAGACAACATGGGGAACATCAGATTGGTCATGTGAAACATCAGACTGGACATGGGGAACATCAGATTGGACATG